>NC_089763.1:15340994-15395994 GCF_040412425.1 Macrobrachium rosenbergii | reverse complement strand
ACATATTTAGGATGTTGGAAAGAATCTTAACCGAATATATATTTTTAATCTCGAATTTTAACGCCCTACTTTCTTTGTCTGAGAGTGAGCAGACTGTGCATGGGGATGTACATACCATCTATTCTTCCGCTCTGTCCTGAGTTATCTAAAATTCTCTCAATTAAAGAAGAATGTTTATCAAAATTATTCTGAATTCAGTTATGCAATGGACTATTGCTTCGTTTCTTGTATTGACACGAGACTGGTCATACCGATTCTTGTACAATATTTTTCTGCTTTTTTTTTATGGCGAATTCTTAATGTAATTCTTCCACTGTGAATTTCAGGCACAAAACGACACGGAAAAATGTGCCATTATTATTTACTTATATTTTTTTATTTACACATTGCGTTAAAAGGGAACTCTACTGTAAGAAAGATTTTACGTAAAAGTTATCCGATACCAAGACTGTTTTTTTTTTTTTTTTTTTTTTTTGTCTTACGTCATGGTCTTGTAAAGACTAATTGGTTTAGGCAGAGCTAATGGAGAGATTAAATGACCGAAATACTTCAGGTGTCATAGGGATCTGTTTGTGCCATAGCATTCCGATCTTGAATCATTTAGACTTGTTCGTTTTAACCGTTAGACGCTTAAATTTTCTTTTTACGTCGAATTATTGACCTGTTTTCTTGTTATATTATATATATATATATATATATATATATATATATATATATATATATATATATATATATATATATATATATATATATCTATATATCTTCTTCCCAGCTTGTTCCCATTTTTATATGGGGTCAATTATATATATATATATATATATATATATATATATATATATATATATATATATATATATATATATATATATATATATATATATATATATATATATATATATATATATATATTATAGTCACGTTTTACGCAGCTGTGGTGATAAGGGAAAAGATTTTAATTAACGAACATTACATCTTGGAAACACTTTATTAAACAACTTAGATAACAGCAACTGACTAAGTCGAAGTGGGCCCGAATACACTGGTCTGTGCCTCCACTAAATATTATTTGTATAAAAAAGTTTTTTTTTTTTTTTTTTTTTTACTTAATTTTTAGTGAGTTTTTATTTTAACTTTTAACTTTTATTTTTAATATCATCCAAAACATAAAGTTTAAGGTGAAATCCTTTGGGTTGTCCACTTAAATCTTCTTCCAGCTTGTTATTTTTAATTCGCTAAAGTATCAGAAGGATGGCTCTAACTGTTTAACAGCAACTGACTAAGGGGGGGCTATCTAATCAGAAAATCCTTAGTGCACAAAATATCATAATTACTGCACTTAAAAGATCACAAAGTCACTATCAAAGAGTGCCACATCCAAATTACTGCACTAAGATCACAGTCACCAACCAAGAGTGCCACACAAGTGCAAGCACTTCATGCCCTCTAGGCTAACAAACTTCGCTCATATTTATACTGCAAACGGCACCGACAGTAGTCGTATTTGACAGTTCTCTCTTAATAGGGTCATCCCAGGATTGATAGAGTTACAGGGTTAGTCCACTTCTGACCAAAATAAGGACACTCTTGTGCATGTTGTCGTGTGGCTGCATTTGGTCGAGGTTGAGAGAAAGAATGGTCATCAGTTAGTATTTGACCTTACCTGAGTGAAGAACAAGGAAGCTCTCTTAACCCAGATTAAGGCAGTCAGTCCTTTTAATCTCAACGACCCGACCAGTCCTAAACAGAAACATCTCTTCTGAGAGAGGTCAAAAGAGAAAATATGCAAAACTAATAAAATAGCCCTTAATTCAGCAGTACCTGGAAATTAACAGGGATCTCTCTCACCTAAGGTCATGAAAGAGAGAGGGAATGTGTGTGGGAAAACATTTCCCACAGTGACCATTCATTTCCTTGTTTTCCTGGTTTTCCTCTATGGTCGCCTACCAGCGACGTCACAAACATGCGCAGTAACGCCAGGACGGTCTAACCCTGTGTTCTATTAATCCTGGGTCATCCATTGTCGTCTTCTCAGGGTACGCAGATAATCCCTGGCAGGTATCTGGAAAGGTCACTGAGAGCCGGCAAATAAGGTTAGAGGAGAGAGAACAATAATGAGATAATTAGAGTGGGGGCAAGGCTGAGTGGGTCAGGTCAAGGGGGTGACCCTAAATGGCATGGCAGGTAGCTGATCAGAGGGGAAATTTCTCAGAGGGTTCCCAGGACAAGATTGGCCGGGGACTGTTTAACAATATCAGAACTGTGTGAAATCTCAAAGGGTTCTTTTTAATGTGCAAGGGCAACTAACTTTCCCTCGAGCAAGGATTATTAGGTTGGGCGAGGGGGTTGGAAATAACTTTGGGTACGGTGATGAATTTACCTCCTCATTTGACACCTGGGTTGTCATTAGTGGAACAGGCAAGGCATGGGAAAACGTCAAATGAACTTTACAAAACATCTAGTACTCCTTTCACTTTTACGTTATGTTATATTGAAATATCAAGACGGAAAAAGCACAATGCAAACGATCAAAAGGACGTTTGTAACTATATATGTATATATATACATATATAATATATATATATATATATATATATATATATATATATATATATATTTTCGTTTTATATATATATATTTACACTTTTCGTTTTTTTCTCTGTGTTTTTAAATATTTATATTTTCTCCGTAAATTCATTGATTCCAAGCCTTCTTGTTGACAAGTTTAAACATTGGGTCCCTGTATCTTCTGTGTTTTCCTTCTCACTAAATTTTCTCTGTGTTTTTATTCCCTTGACAATTTATAGTCATTTTATGTATGTATCATATCTCTGTTTCTTCTTTTAAAATAAAAGTTTTGTCAGATTCCATCTGTCTCGTCTTGTATTTTCTAAACCTACTAAGGATTCAGAGCCGATGAAGCACGGTTTTTCGGCAACCTTTTACCAAAGCATCGAATAAAGGTTTGATCTGTTATTTAATCAGAATTTTAGTATTGTTTAGTACCTAAATCGATAGTTTTGATATTTATCTAAAATTCATCGAAACCGAGAAAATCACAGACATTTTCCAAACTATTCGTTACTCAAACGTAATATGACGTCATCTCGCCCATCCACCTCTATATAGCTTCAGTCTAGGCTTCAACAAATTCGATAATGGCCAGCAGATATGGAATTGTCCCTGGTTGCAAGACTGTTATGACATCATTTTTAGTACCCGTTCAAGAGTTAACTATCGTGAATAGGTAATTATTTCTATAGTGGGTAATAGTTATTTGGCCACCCAAGAAGTGTGGGCAGAGCTGTTGTTAGACAATCCCGACCTCTTCTACGATCTACAATAAATTATGTATATTGTTAGACGTTTTATTTGTATATCTAAAACATATTTATTAAAACACAATGATTATAACAGTATGCTCCTCATTCAAACTGATTCCAATATATTATCCTTTCCATGCATATCAATACAATAGTGTTGCTCAGATTTGGCAAGTAAGCTTGCCTCAAATTGACTCTACCATTACCTTTATTTACAAAAGAAGCAGGCGTCGATCTGTTGTAGCATATCTAAATACAAATAAAGCAATGGGGTTCAGTTTCAAAGTAAAACTCTTTACTCTCTAACACTTGAGGGCTGAGGTATCATTGCTTTTCATTTGAATTAAAGTGACCGCTCTCTGCAAATAGAAGGCTCAGTGTATTCTGAGGTAGAACAAAACAGATGATCTTTTGTATTTCCGCCCTGAATAGATGTAGATCTAACAAATTAACTACAAACTTGTTCATTATGTGGATGAATTACAGGATTGAATTATTTGTAAAGCAGAAACAATACGAATATCAAGAAAAATGGAAAATTCTCAAAGTCATTAAGAACTGCTGTGGAAGTCGATTAAACCCTAAAAAAACAATAATAATAATAAATTATTGAGAATGCTTGCCACATTTTCCAATGAAAACCAGGGTCTTCCAATATTTCTTAGTGAAAATCATAGATATCAAAAGAGACGCTTTCCCCATGTAATCCATCACTGTGCATAAGCCTCATGATAGGCTAACGTCATAAAATCACCTGCGAGGAAACAGTAAATGCTTTTGCTGGAAAACCAGATTTGGGGTACTAAACAATACTTGAATTTGGTTATAAAATAGGGCTTGCCAACTCCAAACAGCAATGTTGACAAAGGTGTTCTTGAAAACCTTGTTCCATAAATCATCGAATTTATAACAAATGTCTTCTTGGTGGTACCCTGTCGTGTCGTATTTTCTGAGTGAAAAGACTCACGAATACCTTTCAATGTATTGAGGAATGTTCTTCCGGTGAGTTTCCTTCCCATATCTGGAATTCCGGTTCACACCTTGGGACTTTCAAATAAGAATCAGCACGGGAATCTCCAGTCCGTTCTTCACATTCATAAACCTGGACATTTCCAGCTTAATCTCTCTCTCTCTCTCTTTCTCTCTCTCTCACTCTCTCTCTGTTCCCTCTCTCTCTCTCTCTCTCTCACCATTTTAACCTAATTTGGATCTGATATGAATCAGATTTTGATGGCTAAATCATTCTACTCAAGATTTTCCTAGACAATTTGCATTCCCTATATATTGTTAGTTACATTCACTGTGTATATATAATTCATACATATATTATATACCTATATATATATTTATATATATATATATATATATATATATATATATATATATATATATATATATGTGTGTGTGTGTGTGTGTGTGTCTATGTAATTTCATGTATGTAGACTCTCTGTGTGTCTCTCTCTCTCTCTCTCTCTCTCTCTCTCTCTCTCTCATATTCTTACAGGACAGCTAAACAAGCTTTTAAAATAATTTATTTGACAAAATTGATTTCTTAATTCAGAGATACAAAATTAAAATGTAATAGGGCCCCCATTGATTATAGGTAATGTCAGTAGGTCTAAAATAACCAACCAAAGGCTTCCATTTTTCAAAGATTGTTTGCAGTTCTTTCTCCATGAAAATCTGCAGCAACTTGTTAGCCTCATTAATCCCCCATTTCTGTAAATTGTCCTTTCTTCCATCTTGCTATCCAATAAATGCTTGGAAAAAAGCATTATAAAACTTTTTTCACTGTGGGAAGTGCTGAATGCTGGAAACCTCCAAACAGCAATGGCAGTCTTGAACACTCAAAATTTCATAAATAAACCCTTCACCAAGGGTCAATAATGCCATTTGGTCTTCCAAATGACATCCATATCTTAAGGGATTATTTTCTTTTTTAAAAGAAATACACAAACAGCTTCGATTGTGTCCTTCCCAAGGCTGAACGTCACCTGTTCCACACTCTCGAGAAATCTGTCATTTTTAATTCTGGCTCAGATGATATTAAACATTTCTCCAAGATTTTGAGTTTGTGCCCATTATAATTAAACATAGGTAATTGATTCATTTGACCTTTATTATGTCGGCCACCCAAGAAGTCTTTAGCATAAAAATATGACTTTTGAGCATCTACCAAATGACTTCACAGTTAGTATGATGTTCCTGGTACCATTTATGTTGGTAAATGTATCTCAACATATATAATAAATCCATGCATTATGACGACAAGGCCCAAATCACTGATAAAATAGCGATGAGTATTGATTTGAGATGAAAGTTGGTCTTCCTTTGAGTAGGTATTTTTTTATTTGTCAACTTACTGAAGATTATTATTCTACTCCAATCTTGCCCAGAACTTGAAAGGTGTGATATCTGAGATGGAGATGGATCTTAGAAGAAACATGTTTTGACAAATTATTACAGAAATGCACCAAGAAACTCATTGAGAGTTTTGTCATTACTGTACTCCATGTTGGAACGTTTGAAAGTGTCAAAGAGTCTGGTTATGGTAAAGGTTCACATCCTAACCACTTTATAAGCATAAAGATACAGGCATAAATATATCCATCATGACGCTAAAACACATCCCTGACTTATGGAAGTTGAGACTGATGGTCAACAATAAACAAAATATGCAGTAATCTCCTCACTATCTCAAACATACAGAACATTAAAATACTGAGTGAAGGCTCATGATAAAAACTATAAAAACGATTTCAAGTTACAACAAAACAAGCAACCCTCTATCAATACTAACTTTTAAGATAATAATGATTAAAATCCCTGTGAATGAAGAAACAGATATGCTTCATTCACACAATGATTTAAAGACATTCGAATATAAATACCTTCAAAGCGTCAACCACTGATTGTTTGAATTCTGAAACAGTTCCTCTTCTTTTCAGTACTTCAACAAGGTGGTTTGACAGGAAGACAAAGCCTTCCGTAACACTAAGTCTCCCAATTACCTAATTAATGACCAATAACTCATTTTAAGGTGGGACGCAAGTCTCAAAACCGCTCCGAAAGATAACTATCCTAAAGCATCAGGTGGCTGCTAATTCTGCCGATCCTATGTCCTCCCAAATTAGCTATTGACATACTAGCAATTGATTCTGTATCATGGCTCCAAGGCAAAAGGGTGAAGCGGCTCCTTCTGAAGAGACCTGGAAGTCCCGAAGGCAAATTTGGAAGTCATGTTCAAAGTCTTCTTAATCTATCCTGAACCCTAACAGCTGTAGTATTAAGTGGGTTGCCAACCCGTAACGTTTTGACAGATTCCTTCCGATATTCATCGCACCCAAAAAATTCCTAAGCAACTAGAACTTTATTCTGGAAGGCTAAGCTCAAACCTTGCCTAATCCTATATCCTCAAACTCTATACCCAAAGATACTGTGTCAGACGACACAACCACTCATCATAGTCCTCTTCTATACTAACACCTGGGACTAACCTCGCTATGGAATTAGCCCATGCCACGACCCCCAAAGTCAAGAGCAGACAAAACTTCAGCATCTAAAAAAAAAGAAAGAAACCTATAAGTTACCAGATCTCGAAACAAGAAAGAAAAAACAAACAAAAAGTGGAAACCCATATATCTATAAAAATCTATGGTATTTTGCACCTAATTTAACTAAGTACTGCAGCACACAAAAACAAAAAACTGAACTCAGACAATTAAAGATTTGTATAACTATGGACCAACGTGCTTCCCAATTAAAAAAAAAAACTACAAGTCACACCCCTTTAGAACCCACTACAAAACAAAACAAAGAGAGGGAAAACAAAAAAAAAAATGATCAGAAACAGTGCATCACAGGAATTAATTAACCTGTCTTTTTAATTTTAGATATATGTGTCAACACTCCCGTATTTTCATCCTGAACCACAAATCTATTTCCCTTCTTTAATTCTACAACCCGAAAACGACCCTCAAATTTAGGACCTAGATAATAGTTCAACTGATTCCTGACATTTATTTTCACAAAAAACCTATCTCCCACAGCAACTTTAACTCTATCCCGCTTTGCATTGCTCTTATCAACCATGTCCTGAGTTTTCACTTCCAGATTCTTTGCAAGATGAGTATATCTCTCTTTAGCAGTAGAGACTAACAATTCTACTGTATTATCACTCGATGGAATACGTAATAAATCAAACACACCCTGCGCTGGGCAACCAAACAGCACTTCATTGGGAGACATTCCAATGGTATCACTAACCATAGAATTGATGCTATGCTGCACCTGTGGAATATATCGATCCCAATTTAGATCATTGTCCCCTACAGTCATCCTGAGAGCTTCGATTACCTTCCTATTTGCCCATTCACATAGCCCATTAGCTTCTGGTCTATAGGAAATAATATTGACTTTCCGAATGCCCAGGCATGTAAAGACACTCTAACGTCCACAAATTCTCCCATTATCTGTAATCACACCTCAGGAACCCCACTTTATCCATTGGCAACTGCCACCTCCTCTGCTGTTTTATGCTTCAAAGGCTCTACAAACCTAGTTAATTCGTCAACAACCAACCGTGCCTAGGCATAACTCAGATTCACAGGCGGGTTTGGGTAACAGGTCCATATGGACCTAGAAAACAATCTGCTGAGAATAGGGCCCGGGCGAGCCCTCGAATACCTCACATTGGCCAAACTGATCAACCTCTCACAAAGTCTTCCACTGGTGCATATTCTTCAAAAGAATTGTCCTGATTTCTGATACGTCTTCTCAAGGCAAATGGGGACTCCCATACCTACAGTGAACAATATCCAGAACGTCGCGTTAAACTCTGAGAACAACTATTTGCGTTGCTATCACCCTTTTATCCTGGGGTTTTTCTCAGTCTGTACCTAATCTTCTAATTAACAAATTCCCTCTAACTTAAGCCCTGCAAAGGCAACACTAACGTTCAACTCTAAGAAAGACTGCATCTGTAAAATCTCATCCTCATCCTGTTTAGATTCTTTTCTAATGCTAGGACATAACAGTGGTACCATCAGCATCAGCAAAACTTCTACGGCGTGGCTACAACATTAGTCTACCCTCTATACACCTAAGCTTGGCATCAAAATCACTGATTGTCCAGATACCACCTAGCTCTTTTGGGGAAAAGATGGCTTATTGAAAAGATCCAGCAATGGCGATGTCTGTGAATCTCTACTTGATTTCCATCAGTAACATCTTAAATGAACCAAACTAGACTCTACAGCAAAGGGCCTCTTTGTCCCTGCCAACCATGACCGTTCCTTACTACCCCGTGTTTTTAAAGCACCAAATGCAATCGGATGGGTTCTTCCATCGAACTTCACCATAAGCAGGCCCCTATACTGTCGTGACTGGCGTGTCACGTGTGAAAGGATGATCCAAATCAGGAAATTTCAAGGATTCAGGGCGTCATCAATCTTCTGAAAAGCTGATTGCTGGTCCATCCCATACGTCTGGCACATCATCCTCAGGACATCTGTTAAAGGGGCTGGTAGAAAAAAACTTTCACAAACCGGGAAAAATCCAGCCATGCCTAAGAAAGACCGAACCTGTTTATTCCTAGGAGTAGAAAAAATCTACAATTGCCTTGCTGGATCCTCATTCACTTTAACACCTCCCTCCTTAGGACATTCCAAATATACTATCTGCTTCTTTCAGAAAATTAGGGCTAATCGGACCTTCAAACGGAGCTAACCTAACCTCATAAAAACCCCTTAGGAACCTCTAAATGTTCCTCTACTGATCAATGGCAACTAAGGTATCATCCATGTCAGAGAAACGGATTTCTCTAACAAGGCTGCAAAACTGTAAATGTCATAGGACTACCTGATAAACCAAACGGCATCTCTTTGAACTCATGTGCCTTCTGGCAAAGAGAAAGCCGTACTTTGACCCTCCTCACTGAGTACATGTCGTTATCTTGCATCAGATCAATTGAAGAATAGATATTCTTGTTCCCAATCTCAACAAATGAATCTGTCAAATGACCCAGGGTAATGATCAGAATGGTTGTCGTTCAACTTCCTAAAGTCCCACAAACTCCTGAACCAGCCTTTTAGGAAGGTACTGGATGCTAAAAGGCAGGAGCTGGGCTGGAAGGGCTCTTGATGTTCTCTAATCTTAAAAGAATCGGTCTGAGGACAAAAATAGGCTTAGTATTATCCTGTAAAAGAACCTTGTGACATTTGTTAACCTAACTATCCCCTTTAGTGTGGCTATGTCCGCTAACTCAGCCCAGAACATCTTCCACACCTCAATATATCCTTTAAAATCAGGCATTGGCTAAATGATCCTTAAAACCTGCCTCTAGCCCGTTCAAAAATCAACACAATTTCGCCGTAGCAACTGAGTTATCTTCAGACCCATAAGTACCAGAGGATAATTCTGAACTGAATCATTACAATTTGCAATTCCACCAAAAATCCCCTGAACTTGATACGCATTTTATAGAACCAGATGCACACCCCCTTCAGTTCCACTCATCCCACACATGTGGGGTTTTGCCTTTTCACTCGAACTTTGAGCAACAACCATACCAGGATCAGGAACCATCTTAAAAAAAAACCCTTATACATATCGCCTACCCCTGAAACCTGGTGGAAGCCCTGCAAATTCTCATGTACACCTGATGTTACCATCATCCACTTTGCATCCATTCCCTCATAAGGCACAAAAACACCAGGAACCTCAACAGAAGGTGCACATACCCTGTGGGAACCGCGATTTGTCTCCAGCACGCTGGATGACCCAGTGGTATTCTCCGACAGTCCCTTTTCGTATAACCAAAAATGGTTCTGTAAAGTTCTACCCCAAGAAATGGTGGGTCTACGCAACCCAAAACCCATAAGCTATTTGGGACATCACATGCTGCCTCTTTAGCAGGTCTCCAGAGCGATGGGAACGCCGACAGAACAACTCATAACTCATCAAATTAATAGCGGCACGTATCTATAAAAATACTCACACCACCCCATACACAGGCCCCACCACTGGGTTCCCTCTGAGGCTTCCCAAGTCCTATATCCCAAAATAACTCTTCCCTTTTGCTGCTCAGTCCACCAGGAGCCCTGCTGGCTTGGAGAGGATCCCAAAAACCCCCTCGGTTCTCTACCTGCCAGACCAGTGCTCGGCGGTGCTTCTGATTCTGGTTGCTGGTCCACAACCATGATATGCAGACTTGCAAGCCCACAATATTTCACCCTACAAAACTTCTTAGTATCGACCAGCATCAATCCTGCCGGAGACAGGATCCTGAACCCGCAGAAGTCTTATCATCCTCTGTTTTGCACATAACCTCCGGCTGCCATGCCGGCTCTGTGCATGACCTAGAATGGCCCCGGAAGACATCCCGTCCATCAAGGAGCTATCTTTTGAGCGGACATTTGACAAGTGCAAAGGGCGGCGCAGTTCTCATCCGACCCCTTTTATTTCCTTGTCAAAACAACAAAGCCAGGGACCTCAGGATCCACACATGCTGTGGTTCGGTGGATTCTCTGGCGATAGAGCATTTGCCCAAACTTCTCTTCAAAAACGTCCTCTTCAGGCTGGACTAAGCTGACCAGCGAATGTGGCCGGTTTTACGGACTTTGAAAGAGCTCTTGACGGAGTCATCGCAGCTCCAGCTGTGCCGAGAATTTTATGAGGTCCATTTCGACAGGCATCTAACCATATTCCTTTCAATTGTGGGGTTTTGATCATTGTTTTCTTTCATTTACTCACGGGATTTCAGTTGGGTTGGTCTTACCAGGAAGATTCCCCAACCATGTATAACTTATCTCCCTAATTTTTCAATATTTTCCACCACCCAAGACTGGTGACGTGACTGTTGGAGATCACGACCATGCCCGACAAACTGCATCTTGATTGAGCACTGTGGCCTGGATTATTCCCAATCTGAAAGGCGAAAAAATACCCCGCGTCTTTCAACACATAAATGGGCACTTATCACAAGGCCATAACTGATTGTGGTGCCGTATGTGAAGTGTTTGTGCTCGGGTAATCAACAAACCAATGCTACCGTCTAACTCTTTAGATTGTTGGAAGCGCCTATGTACGTCCTGTAACCCTATTCACCCATCTTTCTCAGGCTTTGAGGTCCTAACGAGCTGCCATCAAATTCTGTAGCCCCTGCGTAATTTCAGTCACAAATCGACGTCCCCATCTTTGGGTTTCCCTTGCGTAAACGGCCGCACAGCTGCTGGTGCACATCCCAACCCCCTCTCTCTCTCTCTCTCTCTCGTGTTCTCTCTCTGGTCTCTCTCTCTCGGGGGCCTCTCTCTCGGGTCTAGGTAAACAAGCTACCCAAAATGATGGGACAAAATCTATTATAACTAGTTCGCGGGGTCCGCGATTTAAATGTAATATTAAAAGGGTATCAAGGTCCATTCACATTCGCTAGTCTTTGAACTTGCTTACTAAATAAGTCAAAGTCAGTACATTTTCAATGAGTACATCTGGTTCCTCTTTAGTGAAACATCTGGTCAAATGAATTCCTCAGTCAATCCCCAAAGCATAAAAAAACGCTGGTTACAGCGCCGTGTTTACTCATAAAATATAGATATCATACAGTAAATACTTGGAAAAAAAGACTATTATGAAAATGGTGAAAACAATCTACAGCTAATGGCCCGGTTACTCCAAGTCACCAATGTTAAGGTGTCAATAAAACGAGCAGGTAAAGGTTACTTCTAATAATGTTCAATGTTGGTCTTCCAGGCAGATTCCTTTTCCATATCGATTCCTCCCACACCTTGGGACTCCGCCCAAAGAAACAATGGAATTGACTGGAACCTGGACAAACAACGAAACACATACGATGTCAGTGCCTGTTCCACGCTACAAATTACTCCACCATTTACAAAACATACAGAGCGTCAGATATAGATACTCTTGATTTTGGGACAATGAAGAAACTTGTGATACATTTCACTGTATTTGTAATTCATAATAAATGACCATAAAGTAAAGATGCTCGGCCATTAAAGTGCTGCCCCAGCGTTCACTGGCACGTCCATTTAGCATTGATAATTGGGCTTTGAAGGAAACGGAAGTCAACTTACTGATTGAAAAACAATCTCTCACTTCTAAGACATGATATCTGAGAGATGGTTTCCTTCTTATACATGTTTTGAAAATCTATTACAAAAATGGCGCCAACAAGTCATTTTGTCATTACTGCTCCCATGTAAGTGTACGCAAGCAACGCTTGATGTTGTGAAGAAGGATGTGTAATCCCCAAACTCTGAAGTGCTTCGGCCAGATGAATTGGAAAATTTTTCAAGTGCTGACATGTTAACAAGCATTTTATATCGTAAAGATAAATCTAAACACTGATTTTTTTTCTTAGCTTCTTCTCCTGGTGATCAATGAAAATGGGTTGATTTTCATTTTCATTACAGAATAACAATGTGTAAGCTATAGGGAAATTGCATGGATCTTCCTGACTTAAATAATAGTTTTCACAAAGAAGGAAGAATGATTCTTTTACTTGAAAATCAAAAAATACACGATTGCAGAATAATGGTACCCAGGTGCAGTTGTTTATATTACATACCGAGAGAGAGAGAGAGAATCTTGATAAATTTGTAATATGTCGGTCCACATACATCAGCATCAGGTGTAATTCAAAGAGGGAGGACGGTAAGTTTTTGCACAGCCGATAACTCAGTTTTCATATTGACAAGGGCACAGAGCCTCATTTGCATGCGTTAGTTATTTTTGCATTGAAATCGGTCTCCCGAGAACTGAAACATAGTACCTTCAGTCAGCGTTACCAAATAAGAAATACCCTGACTGATATGTAAAAGATGGTGACGCAAGAGATATCCCAGGATGACAAAGTATAAATGGGGTAATGGGTTTTTATGTCCAAGTAGTGTAGATAAAGTGTGAATGGGAGAGAGGCTTAATTCATTTCTTGGTAGAAAGGCAGTCCGTAACAGAGGTACATTTTTGTTACCATGGAGATCCACTGGGCTCTGGCTCAGCTATTGATAGGGCAGTCGAAAGCCGTAGCAACTGTCGGAATGAAGTGGAAGTAGTTGCTAAACTGCTGTTAAAGGTGTCCTGTTAGTAAAATTCAGTATACCTTAGTTCAACCAGACCACCGAGCTGATTAACAGCTCTCTTGGGCTGGCCCGAAGGATTAGATTTATTTTACGGCTAAGAACCAATTGGTTACCTAACAACGGGACCGTCAGCTTATTGTGGAATCCTAACCATTATAAAGAGAAATGAATGTCTATCACCAGAAATAAATTTCTCTGATTCTTCATTGGCTGGTCGGAGAATCAGCGAGCAGCGCAGAGTGCTAGCCCAGCAACCTGTCCAAGTGAGAACTATCCTAGGCTTGGAATACAGAAATAAATTTCTCTGATTCTTCATTGGCTGGTCAATGAGGAACTATCCGAGCACGTCCAACCTGTCAATGAGCTATGTCCACAGCTAGGCTTGGAATGTGTGTGAGACAAGTACTGGTTCAAGAGGCAGGGCATGAGCACTAACAGTAAAAGAGAAATCCTGGAAAAGTTACATACACAATTCAATGTGCATGCCAGAGTTGGAGGAACATATTGCAAACGAGAATACCGCAGGAAAATCCGGTATCAATTGACTGAAAAATATAGGCTGAGAGATCAAAACTGAGATTGTTAGGCGGAATGAGAACAGATGGGGAACAGCTGGTCACAAAAGAGGTATATAGGAAAGTAGTAGGAAAAAGATCAGCAAGGAAACACGGAATTCATAGAAGACGGACATAAAACCGTGACCAAAGACGAAAAAGGTTGAAATTTCAGAAGACATAAAACAGTGCAGAGAACCCATTTCACATCTAACCACATGACGGGAATATCAGATGACGATGATGCTGATCTGGCGATGATGGTGATGTTAAGGAGGAGGTGAGGTGGAGATGGAGTTGGAAGAAATGAATTGACCAAACACACACACACACACACACACACACACACACACACACACGAAGAACCAACAACCAAGCCATTACGTCAGAAAAGCAATATGTATCAATATGCCTTAAAGGTAGTGCGGTAGGGATCGAGGGCTGAAGGTCCACACTAAGGAAGGCCTGATTGCTTAACCCTAATGATCTGTCAAAGGAACATGAGTTAGGGCAGATTAGAAAAAATGTTTGAGTTTATGATGTATGACCGTTTGCAGCAATGTGACTGTATTAAATCCGTGGTTTCCCTTGTCTTGATGATTGTTGCATCACATTTGACATGGTTTGTGGGGGACCTTAAAATAAATAAATAAATGGTTAACAAAAATGTCTCACTCCAAAAATGAGTTACACCTGTAAGAGGTGGTAGTGACAGTCATTGAAAGTTATAAACAGCATTTGTGGAAATCGTTCATTTCATGTCTCTAAAATCATTTTAATACTTTACTGAGGAGGAATCGTCACACAAACACAAACACACACACACACACACACACACACACACTCACACTCACACACACACACACAGACTCCCTAAGTAAAAAGAAAATGGACGCGGATTCTGTTCAGAGAAAATATTCTTGTCACTCATTTCATGGTTAACCATCGTAAATGCAAAGTCACATCGTCTTTTTATGAAATAATAATGTTCCGGAACCTTTTAAAGTTGTGTTTCCCAGTTATAAAAAAAATAGAGTTGCGTAAGCTTGCACATTATCTGGAAAATTGGAAAATATATGAAATGCAGCCAGAGCTAAGTTTGATTAGCTGTTGAAATTGATTGGCTTTTCCCCATCTTCGAAAATTAGGAGGATTATATTCTTGCAGTAGTTTATTCATTACATTTTAATATGTACCAAGACTTCAGAAAGAATTATAGGTCGGGATTTCTCTCTCTCTCTCTCTCTCTCGTTTCTCTCTCCTCCTCTCTCTCTTCTCTGTAACCTTTGACACTTGTTGCACTCTGCATTGCTGTCCATGCTCCACGAAAGTTGCTGAGAACTCAGTACAGTATACGCGTCAGATTCATCAAGTTCTGAGAACTGTTACTTGTCATTATGTAATCTGAAGCCCCAACCCCTCCCCAGTGGAAATGTCAAGGGAGGAAAGTGAACAAATTTTATATTACTAGCAAATAATTTAATTATTAAAAGTGCACATATTTTACACAAACCATACATTAGTCAATTGTTGTGCCCCTCTAGGGTTCAGTTAATCACCACGCAGGCTTCGAGAGAGAGAGAGAGAGAGAGAGAATATGGGGTCGAGGAGAATTTCTCCTGCAACAGCACTTAAATATTAGCATTGTAAATTACTTTTCACACCTCCAAGTCTATTTTTTTACCATCAAAAAGTTATTGTTGTTGATGTTTAGCCGACCATATGCCAGCACCAGAACTTTCTTTTTGAGTAACCTCTTAAGTATTTATCCCTGATATGATTTCCACTGTCAGCTTAGACACTGTGCAATATCATCTGTGTGCCGCAACTATGACCTGTCATAAGATGTAAGATCCCGCACAGGCCCCTCCCACTTACTTAAGTAACTTTTAATCATTTGGAAGTAAATTACTAGCAAAATTTAGTAATGATAGAAATTAGTAAGTTTGCCATTTAATAATAAGTTTCTCATTTTCTAATTTGACAAGAATTTTAAGAATATGTATCACTTTGAAACCATAACTAAGATATATTTGGATACAAAGAGAAACATATGATTCAAAGATATAGACTGTTATGAAATAGCTGTTGGAAAAGTGCCTTATTCAAATATCGCTATTTAATGTAAACTTTATCACAGTGAATTTGTATCGTAAATTACCTAGTATTTGTGTTGGCTTGTGGTCTGACGTACAAAGAATTTCCTTGCCTAGCAGACTTGAAATGTTCACTTGATTTTTTTGGTCGTTGTTTTGTTGTATTGTTGTACAAATGAGTTTAGTCGCTTATTTGTGATTTGTGGAGTATGTCATGTGTGTGTGAAATTTGCATTGTTGTTGGTTGCATGATTGTTGAGTGAAAGATGCTGGGAAGCCGTGAACTGCACCCCGTCACGGGCGTTGAGAACAGTTCCATGCCTGCCGCCACAAACCCGCCTGCAAATGATTGTTTCGTGTCTCTGACTCTCTGATTGTAGCTGGATCTATTTGGGAAAGACTTTGGTAGTGTGTCCTGTGAATTTGGAACTATCAACCAACGCAGTGAAGTGAATCTACAGTGTGTACCTTGGGTCTTCGGACATTGTTAATTAGCAACATTCTGAACAAGTGAACATTGTGAGGCTAGGGCGGCGCTGTTTATGCTAGCGCTCGGATGAATATTTCGGCCCTTTGTGAGGCTACAAAAGTGAGCTGGGTACGTGGTGTTTGTTTAACATGCAGTGTAATTCATGTAGCATTTGCCATGATCGTAGCAATTTCATTTGTCAGAAATTTTGGTCATTATTTCGCATTGTAGGCTTTTTTTTATAGGAATTGTTTTGTTATAAGTGTTTGGGCAGAGTACTGTCCTAGCGCCTGTTGTGATTGCTGGTAGCCTATGTGGGCGGTCCTGGTCGTTTCGACCGTAAGTCACTTTAGGCCGTAACATCCAAAACAATGTAAGACGTTATATTTATGGTATTTACCATTATTATTTCATGTTTTACGTACATCCCCAAGGGGCTGGTACTAAACACGTCGCCCATTTTGCACGTAAACGTGCTTACGGCGGCCGAAACGACCTGAATGCTATGTGGGGATGCCGTATGTGAGTATAAGTGATTTGTGTGTAAATTTCTAAGTAATAAGACAATTAGCGAAATGTTTAATGTGCTTATTTACAATCAACTTTTGGTAATTAACCTGTAATTGTCCCTGAAGTCCATCCAACAAGACAGAGCACGGCTACGTTTTTTTTTTTTGTACCAGTTTTTCAACACTTAGGGCTTGACACTGGCGGTGCATTTGTTTGTTGTCGGCCAAATGGCTGTCCCTTCGCCGTGTTTGCAGCAAATGTCTCTGAACGGGATATGGTCACTGAAGCTTTGGAAATGGATTCCCATCAGTTGAGAATAAAGCTGAGGCATGTTAAATTGTTAAGCATCCAAAATAATATAAGAAACTGCCATTTTCGCTAAATACCTTACCTATAACTTAGTTCTACAATTAACAATTTGTTTAATGTGGATCAATCACTCACTCAGTAAACTGATGGCTGTTTGTTTGCCCTCTTTAGCTTTATGAGAAGTTGAGAATAAAGGAGCTGAGGGAAAAGTTTCCTGCTAGCTGATTCAGGGGTTGAAAAAGTTTCCTGCTGGCTGATTTTTGGCCCGAATAGCATCATTGTTTTCAAATAATTACCAAGTAATGTGAATCGAAACTTATTTACTAACCTAAATTTCTCCCTTCAGATATATGTTTTGTTGGTGTTATTTTACAATAGTTCCAACTCATTCTATAATAATTATAGTATTAAAGATGCATTTTGCATAAAAAATAATTAAACTTTGTCTCTGAACATTTTTTGGGGAAATTCACCATATTCGAGATATGAATGTTTATATAATCCCCATCCTCGAAAAATTTCTAAGTGTTTTGTTTACTTTAACACGGACACAGTTTGTGCTCTGATGCGAATTTGTTTTTGTTTAGAACTGCATTGTGGTTCTGATGCGAATTTTTTCCCCCTTAAAATTGCATTGTGGGTAGTTACGTGTTATCTAGGAGTCACTCGACCTGGTGAAAATCTTACAGGTGTCAGAGTCAGACACTTTCGCTTGTCATTTGGTTGAAGTCTGGCTTAGAGTGAGGTTATGTTCAGTCTGTGTTCATCTTGTAACTTTGATTATTTTCGCTTAATTCACGATTTCTTTGAAAATGAAACACGATGCATTGATTTTTAAAGACAACATGGAGTGTTACCTGCAGCAGTACAGTTCAGTTTTACACCAATTTTTACTTGAAGCTGCTAAATTATATCCACCTTTAAGTGACACTCAGCCACCATCACCACCTAGGGAATCATTTTCTGATGACGACGACGATGACACTGTAGATGAGCCATGACCATCTTGTTCTGGATATAGCCCATCAAAACGTTTATGTCCATCCAAATAAGGTAAATTTATAATTGTTTTTAAAATAATATTGTAACATGGTTTACCTTCTGTAACACCTGTGGCAAGCGCGTGCAGCACAACATTGCCTCTTGCCAGTATATACGTGCCTGCCAAGAATCCTTATAAGCGCGGATAAGGCGCGAAGCACCCGTTCTGCCACCCCCTTCTTGATTAGGGATGTTAGGCTACATTACACTAGCCTACATTGCCTGACTGGCTTGCTAGGCATGCTATGATTTACCTCATTTTATTCATTAATTCAAATGCTGTTTTCGTCCATGGTGATTTACCCCACCCAAAACCCCCCATTCCCAAAGGGTCCCTAACCTTGTTGGATGTAGTAGGGGTGTATAGGCTAGTAACTCAAAAACAACTCATTTCCCCATGTATTACTATCATAACCATTCAGAACACATGAAAATACATAATTACTTTAGAAAAATGGAGTTGGAACTGTTGTAAAAATTTTCCGTTTTGTCAATAAATACTGTTGAAGAATAAAGAGATTATAAAGTATTGTGATGGTAAGTCTAAATTTAATAACAACACCCGCCAAAGTCAACGGCAGGAGCTTTTTTCGGATGCATGCTGCATAATTTTTTTACTTTTCACATATTTTAACACCAATTGGGATAAATTACACTAAGCATAAGAAAAACATATTATAAACTTTCTTTGAGTACCGGAATCTACTAAAAACAAGGAATTAATAAAACTCGCTATTGGTGAAAACTTCTGGGGAGGTAAAAAGAACAGCCTGTGGCTTTTAGATAAAATTTAGATAAAATTACCTAGATAGGTAGGCCTGTGAGAGAGGTGCGAAATAATGAGCAGGTAGACAAGTACTGCTAATTTATTGATGAAGCGAGCTGCTTATAAAGCGGGATGCGGACATCTGCGTACGTCTGCGTATTTCGCAGAGACCGCGGTTACAAAGATTTACAGGTGACCTGAGGTCAAACTAATTCTCTATAAAACAGGACAGGTCCATACAGAAAGCATAATGATCAGTGATGTCTGATACATAATGTAAATACTTTGTCACATGTACATAAAGCATGATCATTTGAAAAGGCAATAAAATATACAATTTACAATTATGTTAATAATATGTGTTCGGTCGACCCCAGGTCGAATGTGAAGGCACCACAGAAAACTGGATGTTCACTACAGAGAATGCGTTGAGTGGGGACTTTATAGGTCTAGTTATTCATATGATATCCACATGCCAGCAAATGTTGATGGGCAAGAAAACTTTTCAGATACATATCTTTTATAGGCTTTTGTGCTGAAGCCTTTTGTTATATCATTATGATAAATATGATGGTAAATATGAAGAGGCTATTTTTTCTTTTACATAATAATGATGTACTTCCCTTATTATGGCTTTATTTCTTGCACACATTTCAAACTAGGCTAGCCTATGTCTATGTGTCTTACACCATTTTTTGACAGTTGCAATAAATTTTGCTTAACTCTTTAAGGTAAGGAGTAACAGTAAACAGTAGCTAATGCTTGATATAAGTTAGGCTATGTGTATGTAGGCCTATGATGTAAGTCTGTATAGAAAGGGCTTGCTAATTTTGTTGTAAGGGTATAGATGCTATTAATAGCACTATTTTTGGTTTGAGGATACTGTAGTGTTCCATAAGTTCCATAAAAATCACAATTAAACGAGTTCGTAATTTCACTAAGTTACAACCGCGATACCCCTCTCTCTCCCTTCCATCCCCGCCTCGGTATTTGACAGTAGTCGCCTATAGCCTACTAATCCTTAAAATGCATGTGTATAGTACATTTTCTACTCAGTCACATATTCTTTTACTTCTCAAAACATCCGCAGAAACTCGTGTTAACCTTATATTGTAAAGTCCCCTCCCAACGGGTTTTCTATGGTGAACCTCCAGTTTTCTGTGGTGCCTTTCCCACAAGCCTAGGTCACGCTAAATAGCCACATTTTTATCTGTGTAAATATGTATCTATTACTGATTTATTTATGCCTGTTTATGTTGTACATGTGTCAGAACATTATTGTGTCAATTCTTGTAATTTTACTTTTCATGTCATTTGTATTTACCTGTCCTGTGTCATCGAGAACAATTGACCTCGGGTCACCTGTATCCTATTGTATGCCTTTGTATGACGTCTGCATGCCGCTTTATAAGGCGACCTGCTTTCCCAATAAACCAGCAGTACATGTCCTCCTGCTCATTATTTTGCACCTCTTACAATGGTGACCTCCGGAGTGATTCCCGAAGCCATTAAGCGGACTCATCGGCGACCTAGTCTTAGCTTCATGAGCTACCCCCACACCTAACGGCTAAATCATGGTGCTCTAACAAAGCGTTCGGGCGTGCCGGCCCTCGTTGGCAGATCACCAGTGTCATTAGCGGACCCACACTGTGTGCTCCCAGGCGCGTATTGGCAGCGAGTATAACCCACTCCAAGTGAGGTGCAGTAGTGGTATGGACAAGGACATTCCCTCCCACATACAAATAAACGCAAACCCGTGGACTCAGATGTCTCCCTCGCGCACAACCTGCCCCGCGCCCTCCCCACGCCAGGCTCAAGCGCTCCGCCACGCCGGTACCCGGCTCCCGCTTGCTGCCCGCCCTGGTGGACCAAACAAGGTCCGCTCTCACCATAAAGCTGTCACCCTTCGTGCACGGCAACCCATCATCATGGCTCTACAGGGTCGAGGGGCAGTTCAGGCTGGTGGGACTCACCAGCAGTGCTGCAGGCAGGCGCCGCGTGATCAACGCCCTCCCAAAGAGGTCTATAGGAAGTCGCCTTGGGTGTCTGCAGGTCCTGCCACCTACTGAAAAGCTGGGGCCCAGCTCGTCGAGACCTGCTCCTGCCCAGTCTCCGAGAGGGCCGCCCTGCCCTTGACCTCGTAAACAACCCTCGACACGACCAGAACCTCCGAGAGACCTGGAGTGTGATCCAGGACCTCCTCATCCTACCCGGGACGGACGCCAGCGGCAGGCAGTCGGAGATAAACCTGTCAAGGGGAGATCTTCCTCCGTCAGCTCCTCCCGGAGGTTCAGACCCAGATCCTCGAGCCTTATACAGTGCCACTTGACAACCTGATCAGGACAGCGCAGCAGCTCACGCACTCCACGAGGGCAGCGAAGCGGGCATCCACTCCCGCACACCCCATCAATTCCCTCCAGCTGGAGGAAAGCGCGGAGGAGGAGATAAGCGCCGTCACCAGGAGGCAGCCAAACTACCACCACAAGAAGCAACAACCAGGGCCTTGCTACTACCACCAGCGGTACGGCAAGGACGCCCGGAATTGTCAACCCCCGTGCTCCTTAGCTAATCCAAAAAATGGGGGAGGCAGCAGCCAACAGCACAGGCCGCCTTGGCAGCAGAGGAACCCAGGAGCCCAAAACAGTAGGGTTTTATATCCGTGACACCATCTCCGGCAGGATGATGCTGGTTGACACTGGAGCCGTACGATCAGTGTTCCCTCCATCCAGAGAGGACCGCAAACGCCTGCCGGACCCGGCTGCCTCCCTGATGGCCGCCAACGGGTCCCCCATCTTCTCTTACGGCACCAAGCTCCTGTCGATCTCCATCCTTGGCCAGAGGTACAGTTGGAACTTCATAGTTGCGGACGTGAGGACCCCTCTCCTGGGTGCGGACTTCCTCACCCACTTCGGCCTGGCAGTCAACGTCGGTCGCAAGTGCCTGTTGGACACCGACTCCTGCCAGCCCCTCCCCCTGGTGACGGGTCCCAGCGCGCCCGCCATCTCCATCTCCCCACACCAGTACACCCAGCTGCTGAAGAAGTTCCCCGACGTCTTCAAGCCCAAACTACGGCAGGTGCCCGGGCCCCCTGCAAAGCACGGAATCTACCACCACATTAAAACAAAGGGCCCCCCAATGCACGCAGAGTTTCAGAGGCTCCCCCCTCGGCGCCTTCAGGAGGCCAAGGACGCTTTTGCCGAGATGGAGCATATAGGCATATGCAGGAAGTCCTCCAGCCCGTGGGCCTCTCCCCTCCATGTAGTGCAGAAACCAGACAGCTGCTGGAGACCCTGCAGTGACTACAGGTGGCTCAACCTCGCAATTGAACCAGATCATTACCCCCTTCCAAACATGCAGGATCTCACGGCCTCTTTTCACAGGGCCAAAATATTTTCTAAATTAGACCTTTTGAAGTCCTACTCTCAGGTACCCGTAGCTCCAGAGGACATCCCCAAAACCGCCATCATCACTCCCTTCGGGTCGTACGCCTTCACCTTCTCCACCTTCGGCCTGAGGAACGCAGGGGCAACCTTCCAGAGACTGATGGACAGCATCGTGGGGGACCTGAACTTCTGCGTCTGTTATGTAGATGACATTCTGATATTTTCCAGATCCCACAAAGGACACCTGCGACACATCCGGAAGGTCCTGCAGCGCCTGCAGGAGAACGGCCTCGTCGTGAGGTTCAATAAATGCACCTTCGGTGTCGAAAGAGTCGACTTCCTGGGCCATAAGATATCCCCAGGGGGCGTCCGTCCACTCACATCGAAGGTCGCAGCCGTTACCAGGTTCCCCACCCCTACCTCCATCAAGGCCATACAAGAATTCCTGGGGATGGTCAACTACTACAGGAGGTTCATCCCCGGGGCCGCCCGAAGGCCTTAGTGTGGGGTCCTGACCAACAGCAGGCCTTCTCCCTGACGAAGGCCGCCCTCGCCGAGGCAACCACCTTGGCCCACCAGGACCTCAACGTCCCCCCTCCAGCTAACGTCGGATGCCAGCAACGTCACCTGAGGGGCATCCTGGAGCAGGTCATCGCCCGAGCCCCCCAACCCATGGCCTTCTTCAGCAGGAAGTTCAGCCCCGCAGAGTCCCGCTACAGCACCTTCGACAGGGAACTATGCACAGTGTATCAGGCGGTATGTCACTTCAAGTTCCTCTTGGAGGGTACACCCTTCACAATCTGGACGGATCACCAGCCGCTGGTCCACGCCTTCACAAAGCAGGGGGATGCATGGTCTTCCAGGCAGCAGCAGCATCTTGCAGCCATCGCAGAGTTCTCCTGCACAATCAAATACCTCCCCGGCAGGAAGAACCCTGTAGCAGATGCCCTCTCGAGGATTGAGCTCAACGCAGTGCAGCTCGGGATCGACTACGGGGACCTCGCCCGGGAGCAGACCACCGACCCAGAGGTTCCAGCCTACCGCACCACCATCACGTCGTTCAGGTGGAAGGACGTGCCCCTCGCCCCTGGGGGCCCAACACTGCTGTGCGATATAAGCACTGGCCGACCCTGCCCACTGGTACCCACCTGCCACCGCCGTCTGGTGTTCGACGTTATCCACGGGCTGTCACACCCCTCCGGCAGGACGACGGCCAAGCTGTTGGCAGAGAAATTCGTCTGGCATGGTATTCAGAAGGATGCAACGGCCTGGGCAAGACAGTGTATCCGGTGCCAGACCAGCAAGGTGGGGCGGCACACCGAGTCGCGGGTGGGCGAGTTTCCCCAGCCGGGGAGGCGGTGCGGACACATCCATGTAGATGTGGTAGGCCCCCCTCCCCCATCAGGCGGGGCCAGATATCTCCTGACTATCGTCGACCGCTCCACCAGGTGGCCTGAAGTGACGCCCATGCAGGAAGCCACTGCCAGTGCGTGCACCGAGGCCCTCCTCTCCAGCTGGATCAGCCGGTTCGGTGTCCCAGACCACATAACCACCGACAGTGTTCCTGCCTTCCTGTCCGAGCTGTGGTCCGCCCTGGCACGCCTGCTGGGGATCTCTCACCACAGCACCACCGCCTACAACCCCGCGGTCAACAGATTGTTGGAGAGATTCCACAGGTCCCTGAAAGCGTTCCTCATGGCCGGGAATGGGACAACTGGCCGTTGCCGACTGGCCGTCGTCCAACTGGCCGTCGCCGACTGGCCGCAGCCCAACTGGCCGTAGGGGACGACTGGCCGCAACCTAACTGGCCGCAGGAGAAAGTAAATCTATAAGAGAAGAGATGTGAGAAAAAAAATTATTTCTGTCTCTCTCTCTCTCTCAGAAAATATTTGAATACAGTAAATCTATAAGAAGAAGAGATGAGAGAAAAAAATTTATATCTGTCTGTCTGTCTCTGTCAATTAACGAGTAACAAGGAAACAATGCTATTTTACAATGCCTCTCTCTCAGAAAATATGTCAATTAACGAGTAACAAAGGAAACAATGCTATTTTACAATTTTACAATGCCCTCTCTCTCAGAAAATGTCAATTACCGAGTAACAAAAAAAAAATGCTAGGATTACCTATTTGGAAATCTTCGATTTTAAGTTTAGAGTTTAAAATATTCAGTTACATCCAACCTTCTACAATGGCATCGGGTATACTCTCACAGTGAGGAAAGAAAAAGTTTGTGCGAGATGGCTATATATACGTTTTCGATCGACATGGAGCTGATAATATCACAGAGTTTTGGAGATGTGAAAGGAGAAGACAATGCAAGGCGAGAATACATGTAAAGAATGGTGAAGTTGTAAAATATATCAATGAGCATTCGCATAATGCTGACCCCGCCGAAGTGGAAAAAGGAAAAACAATATCGAAAATAAAATTGCGGGCTTCAGAAACAATGGAACAAACATCTGTTGTGATTAATGAATGTTTAGAAAATGTTAATGAAGCGTGCCAGGAGTCATGCCAAGTCATGGTGCTTTGCGAAAATGGTGAGAAAGAGAACGTAAGGATTTTTGCTGCGTACCCTGCTAATCCTACATCTTTAGAAGAATTGGGTTATTTCTGTTAATATTCAAAATTATGGATCAGAGAAATTCCTTCTAGCAGACAACCAAGATGAATCCTGCAGAATCATTATATTTGGAAAGGAAAGCAATACACATTTACTTAAAGAAGCAAAGAAAATTTTTGTGGATGGGACGTTCAAATTACACCACCGCTTTTTGTCAAGTGTATGTCATTCTTGCTGAGATGCACGGTGGGGTATGCATCCGTTTATCTATGCGTTACTGCCGGAAATAAACTACGTACAACTTATGATAAATTGTTTTCTATGCTTCTAGAAATTCAACCAAGACTACAGCCAGAAATAATATACTGTGATTATGAAATAGGGAATTTCAAAAGTCTGCAATATTATTTCCCATCTGCTAATATTAGGGGCTGCTTTTTTCACTTTGCGCAGAATGTATACAAAAAATTAACAGCTATGGGGTTATCTCAACAATACAATAGTGATGCCAATTTCGCTCTGCGAGCTAAAATGATAATTGCCTTAGCATTTGTACCACCCGATCATATTACAGCAGCTATAATGGAATGAGCAGATGACCTTCCACAGGAACACTAGAACTTCTAGATTGGCTGGAAGACAATTATGTAGGAAGAATGAACAGAGGGCACTGGCAGACGTTCTCCCCTTTTTCCGTGACACATTTGGAATGTTTTACGAACGATGCATAAATGATGAAGAGGATAGAACAAACAACCATGCCGAAGCTGCTCATCGTAGGCTGCAAAATGAACTAGGGATGCAACATCCAACAATCTGGAGGTTTATCGATAGTTTGAAAAAGGTGCAAAAAGGGCGAGATATGTACTACGAACAGTTAATTGCTGGTCAAACGCCGCCCATAAATTGAAGAAATTCTGAGAAGCAGATGCTCGTATAAAATCAGTGGTACTACAGTTTGAGAACAGAAATATTTTAAAGTATCTTAGAGGAATTGCGCATAACTTCTCTTAAGATATATATAGTTATGTAACTGCTATTTTCTGCGGTTTTTATTCCAATAATTCATCTTAATAAAAATTTAACTTTTTTATTTCTTTAATTTTCTTTTTACTTTTAGTTTTATATTCAATAATTCAGCATACACATACACGCACACACATACACACACGCACAAGTTGCGCAACATCCAATAAATGCGGATTTCTCGGCAACCCTGGTGGCCAGTCGGCTACGGCCAGTTGGGCACCCACAAAAAGAAGCATAGAAACTATTTAATTGCAGATATAGCCATTAAAGTAATCTCAATAGCGTAACACTGATTTCAGCACTTACATATATCAGGAAAAAGCTGCAATGACATAAATCAGGAAAATGCTGCAATGACATAAATCAGGAAAATGCTGCAATGACATAAATCAGGAAAAAGCTGCAATGACATAAATCAGGAAAATGCTACAATGACAATCGGCTGGGATAGTTTTCCCGCCAGGCCACCACAGGCTGTTCCTTTTACCTCCCCAGAAGTTTTCACCAATAGCAAGTTTTATTAATTCCATGTTTTTAGTAGATTCTGGTATTCAAAGAAAAGTTTATAATAACATGTTTTTCTTATGCTTAGTGTAATTTATCCCAATTGGTGTTAAAATATGTGAAAAGTAAAAAAATTATGCAGCGTGCATCCAAAAACAAGCTCCTGTCGTTGACTTCAGCGGGTGTTAAGTTTAGACTTACCATCACAGTACTTTATAATCTCTTTATTCGTTAACATTATTTATTGACAAAACATATATCTTAGGGAGAAATTAAGGTTAGTAAATAAGTTTCGATTCACATTACTTGGTAATTATTTGAAAACGATGCTATTCGGACAAAATACTTGCAACCAATCAGCTAGCAGGAAACTTTTCCGAGCTAACAGGGCACCCTGCGAGTGAGTGCCAATGCGCCTCGGTAAAAAAAAAAAAAAAAAAAAAAAAAGAGTTGAGTCAAGACATAGGCTTCCTCCTGCTGACAATTGCACTTGTTAATCTGCGGGAGCCTAGTAGGTTAAATATTGATCCCCAGAGAGCAGGAGAATCGACAATTCGGTACGGCTGCTGTGGTCTGCAGCAGCTGCGTTCACCGGATTCTATACATGAAAAGTAATCCTCCATTAGAGCTCTATGAGGGTCTAGAAATGTGACTTAGTGGTTCCAAACAAAACTAAAGTTGTTTGTAGGATTGTGGGACAAGGATATTTTTATATCTGGTGGCGGGATCCAGTCAAGCAGCTTCGCTCTCTGTGTACCGTTATCATTTCCACGTGATGCATTTTTACAAAACCATACACTAACTGTTCATAATCACCATTTAGGCATTAACTGATTATCAGTTGTTAGTGGTATAGGTATCGAAGAAACGTCATTGAGAGCGTGACGAAGATCTTCTACACGTTGGTCAAGTCGTTCATTTTAGCTATCCAAGTGCAACTACTTTCTCACTGGCCTAAGCTGAACTTTTGGAGGTTCTAAAAATGTCATGGAAAGTTGAGATTGGTGTCTTGCACTACTTCTACAGGACTTTTTCTCTGTTCAGTTGTAGACTTTTGTAGTTTCTTCTTATAATTTATCAAACCATTAATTTGCAAACATCAATAGCAAAGTAATTGACATGTTGGCTGTACTAAATGATGCAACTAGCCTTTCGTTAAATCTACCATATCCAGAACATTTTCGCTGCATTTACATGTTGCATTGTCAAAGCTGAATACTGTAAGAAGAGAAATCACAAAAGGCAGAAATTTGCATTTCAGAGATAGGCATAATGGTAGAACTACATTAGAAATATATTAAAATTATTAAAAAGGTAAAAATCATTTGGAAATACTACTCAAAATAATTTATAACTGAGAAACTGTTTACAACATATAAAAGTAGTAAATCAAATAAATTTCATAATATATAGAGGATAGCCTCCCATTCTACTTTGCAGCATGCACCTGATTGATTTTGGACAGCTTCGAATTGCTTTTTGTATAATCTGTGGGTATATAAGAGAAGTTTTGCTTTACTATTTAATTGAGGTTATCATGTAAAGTTACTTCAGTTTTACGGTCAGCAAGAACTATTTATTTAGATCATTCTCTCCTAAGTTTATTTATAATTTTACATTACATTTACTTCCCTTCCATGACTTGTAATATTTACAATGAGAAAGCTATGGAGTTCAGGTTTACATAAAAATTTTCATCTTCTCTATATATCATGAGAAAGTCTGTCTCCTAAGTTGCTGAATGATATGGTTTGGTTACAAATTGAACTAATTGAAAACTTATGAAGACATAACAGGTTGAAAGTTCATCATTCAACATGTATTGTCATATTAAACATTCAGTTGAATAAATAGTTTCTCTAACAAGTGCTACAGTGCAGTGTTGCCAGGTCTCTAATGTTTAATTTTGTATGTTGCCAGATTTTTACCTGTCTTCTCTGACTCCTAACACTGTCCTTTGAAAGTAAAAAAAAATATATAAAAAGGTTGGTCATTCTAAGTAGTTTGCTCTTATGTGTGCACAGTTCCAGAACTAAACAATAGATATCTCAGGAATGGCCTGCAATTTTCTCATTATGCTTCGGTACTGTAAAGATTACAGCAATATAAATTGCTAGTGCAATTTATCTATTTCTTGGTCGGAACGGATAACGAACCTTTAATATTACTGTATGATGTATCATGTAGTGTGATGCAGTCATGAACGTGCACCTCTCTTTAGGAAGGCGAAAACCGATCCCACAGCCTAGAAAATGTCGTTACACGATTCACTTTCAAAAAAAAGGTAAATACATTGTTATGAGAGATTGCACCATTATTTATCAAATATTTTGGAATGTGAATGTATTATAAAAGTTACTGTAAGACAGTGTGACTTTTTTCGTGACATGCGCAGAACTGAATGTTAATAAAGAAAGACCGTTGATTACATTTTTTTTCACTGATCTGTGACATATCTGGAATATTGGCAGGACTGTATTGAACAACATTCTAGTTATGAATTTGGTGTTTTCCTGGTGAATGTAATCAGTTTGGATATTGAAGTCATTATTTTTAAACTTAAAGTAGGTACACTAATTACATTTCACAAAGTAATCATGTAAAATCTATTGTAAAGACCACGTGCGTAGCTCCTGGCAGCAACCAAGATGAACGTTCCTGTCTGAGTCATCCGACGAGAAGAGCACAGGGTCGAAGAAACACAACCGCTCCCATACAATTTTTATACTTATTTCTCTGTGACCATTATTAGTCAAATTTCATTTAGGATCACCACTATATGCAAGCTTGCTATGCAAGCGCTCTGTTCAGGTACTCGTAATGTTCAACTGAATCTTCTGTATCGAATTTTATGTATGTTTCTGTCTGTGAACAACACAGACGCATAAATTTAATCCCTGTTCCGATTTGTCAGAGAGTAGTAACTACATTGCGGCTCTCACCAGCCGTTAACCTCTGTGAAGATTCTGTACATGAATTAGTAAGGAGTCAGTAATAAACTAGACAGCAACCAGCCAGAATTTCACTCAGTACATTCCTTACATTGGTGACCCTGGAGTGACCCGAAGAGGCCAACAAGAGATGTCCGACCCACGGAGATGACCTACCCAGCCAACGAGACCCTTGCCGCCGCCTCCACATGCCTACCACCGTTCACATCCCGCGACCCAGAGGCATGGTTCTTCAGGGCGGGAACGACCTTCCAGGACGCCGTCCTCGAGTTCCTGCTGAACGGCATCCTCGAGCTGGCTACCGAAGGATCAGCCAGCATTATCCGTCAGCCTGCTGCCGGCCTCGAGCTCCTGCTGGACGTCATACTCGAGCTGGCTGCCGAAGGATCTGCCGACGTCATCCTTCAGCCTGCTGCCTGCCCAAAAGCCAAACCCGTCGCACCCATTACTCACCGCCAATACTAAGGCGGGAGAAAGTACGAACGACCCAGCTATGACGTTGTCAGCAAGACGATTTTCAGCTGTTGGGCCTTTCTTAGCAGGGGAGTATCTGTAAAGATCACGTGTGTGGCCCGCCAGGAGATCAACAACCAAGATGAACTTTCCCTTCCGTGAGTCATCCGATGAGAAGAGCACAGGGTCGAAGAAACACAACTTCTCCCATACAACTTTTATACGTATTTCTCTGTAACCATTATTGTCACATATCATTTAGGATCACCACTATATGCAATGATATGCAAACGCTCCAATCATGTACTCGTAGTGTTACCCTACAGGGTCCCTTATCGAGTCATCGACAGGACCCCCAAGGCATATCTCATCGACATCCACAGTCAGGAGGATTGGGTTTCCATCGACAGGCAGAAACCAGCATTCCTGTTAGACAGCGAAATCCGAGAGGAGGCAGGCAGACATCCCAAGGTCCCCCCTCAAAACGCGCCCGCAGACATACCCGCCGCTCCCCCAAGGATGGGCCGTGGGCGCCCCAGAGGTCGCGTTGTGTAAGATCCAGCAGTCGACGTTGCCCCCCACCCACAGTTCTCGAAGAGAAGGGGTCGCCTCCTGATCCCCCAGCGCCTCCATGATTAATTTTCATGTTATCCAATAATTATCTCTGTAATCATTGTTTTGTAGGGGGAGTGCTTGTAAAGGCGTCAAGCGCCTCTTCATTTCTGCATTAATCACATCATGTATTGTTATTTTTCATTTTTATATATCTCTCCATACGTATAAAAGTAGTATGGAAGAAGTTGTGTTTCCTCGACTCTGTGTTCTTCTCGTCGGATGACTCACGGAAAGGGAAAGTTCATCTTGGTTGTTGGTCTCCTGGCGGGCCACACACGTGGTCTTTACACTATCATTATAGTGTAACAGTGAGTAATACAGCCAAGAAATGTAGAAATTATGATATTGTTGTCTTGTGGGAAACATTGATTTAAATTAGTCAAGTAATGTATAAGCAAAGTAACTTCTCCAATTGTTGTAATTTACAGTCTGTAGGTGTTGCAAGTGACCTGTTTTGTTCTGAATATGTTTAGTAGAGTAAAACAAGTGGTATACCCCTTTAAATCTTGTTAATTGTAGCAGCTTAGAAAATATCGTGTCCACTTACCTAGACAACTCATATAGCAGCAGTATTGAAAAATTCCACCATCTCAATATTGTTCATCCTTGTCTGTTTGCCTGCCTTTTTTTTTTTTTATCAAGCTGTCACAAGAGTGAGGGTAAATAATTGAAGGAACTTTTACATGTTTTTGCTCAGAGTTGGAGATGTGTTGTCATGAAGATAGGGTTGGTTTATTTCCTTTTTGGTGATACTGTAGTACGATATCTACCAAACTATTCGCAACCTACCAAAAATTAGGATGCTATCTACCAAACAACCCAATTATGGCCAATAGGAATTACCTCCTCAAACTATATACAAAGCTATTTGATCCCCCAGTGGCTAGTAATAAACACAGCGAAACAGTGACTCACCACTGGTTTGCTGTGTTTAGTACTAACCCCTGAAGGGTCAAATTAATGTAGAAAATGGATAGTAGCTATCACAGTATAGTAGCACCTCCTTTTCTTATGTGCTTCATAAAAGATACGAATTTTGAGCATCTCAAATGCTGCACAAGTTGCTACATACTTTGATACCATTTATGTGACGTAAATGTTTCTCCAAAATGAAATAAATCCATGCATTCATTGATGCAAGTCCATTTAGCACTGATGAGTGGCCTTTGAGCAGGTATTGTTTTTTATTATTTGGTCAACTTACTGATTGATTATTATATCTCTATCCATTCTCTTAGTTCTAAGGAATGATATCTGAGCAAGGGTTTCCTTCGTATGCATGTTTTGTAGGTTCTTACATTACTAAAATTCGCAAGCAAATGATTTTGTCATTACTGCTCCCATATAAGTGTATGCAAGCAATACTTGATTTTGTGAAGAAGAATGTGTAATCCCCCAACTCTGGAGTGCTAAGGCCAGATGAACTGGAAAATGTTTCAATTGTTGACCTGTTAAAAGGCATTTTATATCATAAAGGTAATTTCTTGGCTTCTTCTCTTGGTGGTCAATGATAATGGGTTGATTTTCATTTTCATTACAGAATAACAATGTGGTTTTTTTTTCCTGTTGCTTTATTACTGGCCACCATTTGTAATATGTCAGTCCACACATCAGCATCAGGTGTAGTTCAGGGAGGGATGACGTGAGGCATCCCAGTTTTCATTTTGACGACACAGAGAGCCTCATTTGCATGCGTTAGTAATTTTTGCCTTTGAAATTGGTTTTCCGAGAACTGAAACATAGTGCCTTCAGCTAGTGTTACCAAATAAGAAATACCCTGACTGATATGTAAAAGATTGTGACGCAAAGATATCCCAGGATGGCTATAAGTATAATTCGGGTAGTGGGTTTTTATACCCAGGTAGTTTAGGTAAATTGCAAAGAGAGTGAGCAGCCACATTTCTTGGTGGAATGGCAGGCTGTGACTCGGATACTGGTAGGGCAACTGAAAAACGTAACAACTGCCGGAATAAAGTGGAAGTAGTTGCTAAACTACTGTTAAATAAAGGTATCCTGTTAGTAAACACAAGAAGGCTTGGAATGTGTGTATGAAACAAGTACTGGTCCATGCAGCAGGGCATGATCACTGACAATAAAAGAGAGAAATCCTGGGAAAGTGAAAATACACAATTTAATGTTCATGCCAGAATTGGAGGAACATATTGCAAAAGAGAATACTGCAGGAAGATCTGATGTCCATTAACTGAAAAATATAGGTTTAGATCAAAACTGAGATTGTTTAGACGTGATGAGAATGGATGAGGAACAGCTGGTCATAAAAGAGATATATCGGGAAGTAATAGAAGAAGATCAGCAAAGAAAACCAGAAATCAAAGAAGAGGGCATAAGACCCTGACCAGAGGCAAAAAAGTCTGTAAGTTCAGGAAGCAAAACAGTGCAGAAAGCCCATTTTACATCTAACCCACGTGAAGGGAATATCAGATGACGATGATGATGAGGAGGAGGAGGTGGAGATGGAGATGGAGATGAAAAGGAAAGAAATGAGTTGTCCACACACACACACACACACACAACAAACCAACAACCAAGCCATTATGTCGGGTGTGAGATTCAAGAAGACAGGTCTGGGTATGCTGATTTATTTCTGGAAACCAGGTATACATTGAGGAATGCGGGCGGAAAGGAAGTAACCGACCTGTGGATTCCCTGTCATTTGACAAGAATTTGCGTTTTGTTAGATGACATATAAATGAGAATAATTTTGTGTCACATAAACGTATAAAGCAGTTACATACATTGGCGGAAAGATCGGACAATAATGAGTATGGAGAGATATATAAAAGATGTGGAATAACAGGTAATTTACATGGCGTGATTAATGCAGAAATGAAGAGGCGTTTGATGCCTTCACAGGTACTCCCCCCCCCCACAAGACAATGATTACAGAGACAGTTATTTGATGACATGAATATTAATCACGGAGGGGTGGGGGGGGGCGCCGGCAGGAGGCGACCCCTTCTCTTCAAGAACTGTGGGTGGGGGTAATGTCAACTGCTGGATCTGCCGCAGCATGGCCTCTGGGGCACCCACAGGTCCTCCTTGGTGGGGCAGAGGGTATGTCTGCGGTCGCGTTTTGAGAGGGACCCTGGGACGCCTGCCTGCCTCCTTCCAGATTTCGCTGTCCAAAAGGAATGCTGGTTTTAGCCTGTCGATGGAAACCCAATCCTCAGGGGGCGATGTCGACCAGCTCGTCCACTGGAAGGGCGTCTGTGTCAGTAATTTAGCCCCTCACCTCCTGCGGAAGGCGCCGCAGGAATGTTGCTCTTGTCAGGCTGATTTCCTTCCTGTGCCCATTTGCATCGACACCGGCAGTTTTACTAGACCCCGCAGCTCCTCCCAGGGGCTGGGTCAATAGGTCTAGGGCGCACTGTGCTCTCTCATGGATGGTCATGAAATACGTTTGTACCAGCTTGTCTCGCACGGCTGTGTACGTGACCTTGTCTGGATGTGAATCAAGCCATGGGGTGATCTTGTTGAAGACCTCATCAGGTAGCGTCATCATGGTAATGTCTCCCTTGGTCTTCTCATCTGTGTTGCGCGCCACGCGGAAGTGAGCATCTGCACACAAAAACCAAGTTAATGTATTCTGGCGCGAAAACGTGGGGAGCTTTACCACATTTGGCTTTGTGGGCGAAAGGGGCATGCAAACGATTTCCGTGTTTTCGGATTGCGATTGTAATTCAGACTCTGCCATCTTTACTTTCACACACCAAAACGCGAGTACTCGCCGTATTTAGTCCGCTAATGGTGTTAGAATTTGAGTGGTCGGCGTGAGTCGTGAATGGCGAGGGCCAAACCGTTCGAAATGCCAAAACGTACCCTTGTGAGGACGCCGTTATTAGTCCATTAATGGCATGGGGTTCCCCGAGGAAGGAGCTTTCAGAGGCCTAGACTGTGTCGCCGTTTTAAGACCGTTAACGGCTCTCTGAAGGTAAATGCGGCCGTATTTAGTCCGTTAATGGCGGGGCCAAAACCGCATGGTTACCTGTCACTCTGGGGTCACCAGTTGTGAGGTTCAAGAAGACAGGTCTGGGTATGGCTGATTTATTTCTTGGAAACCAGGTATACATTGAGGAATGCGGACGGAACGGAAGTGACCGACCTGCGGATTCCCATGTCACGCATTTGGACAAGAATTTGCGTTTGTTAGATGACATATAAATGAGAATAATTTGTGTTACAATAAACGTACAAAGTAGTTACGTACATCGGCGGAAAGGCCGGACAATAATGCGAATGGAGAGATACATAAAAAATATGAAATAAGAACGGTTAATATACATGGCGTGATTAATGCAGAAATGAAGAGGCGTTTGACGCCTTCACGAGAAAGTAATATGGCTGAAGGTCCACACTAAGAAGGCGTGTGTGCCTTTAGGTAGCGCAGTAAGTCTTTATTCCCATTTTTTGAATGGCTAAGCACGGTCCACACCTGTGGTCTCGATCGGCTGCCCTAAAGAGGCCGTAATTGCTAAATCTAATGATCTATCAAAGGAACAGCAGTTAGGTCAGATTAGGGAGGTCTTGTTGAATTTATATATTACCGGTTTCAGCAATATGACTATGAAATTCGTGGTTTTCCAGGTCTTGATGATTTGTTGCAACACATTTGACATTGTTTGTGGGGTATCTTAAGATAAATTAATAAATAAATGAGTGACATCAGTGACTGATGGTGAGAGTCATTGAAAATTACAAACAGCATATTTGGAAATCGTTCATTTCACGTCTTGTAAAATAATTTTAATACTTTACTGAGGAAGAATCGTCAGAGAGAGAAAGGTGGGGGACGCCCTTAGTAAAAGAAAATGGACGCGGATTCTTTTCAGAGAAAATGTTTTGTTATTTATTTCATGGTTAACCATAGTGAATGCAAAATAACATTACCCTTTTATGAAATAATATTCCGGAACCTTTCAAAGTTCAGTGTTTCTCAGTTATGAAAAAAAGAGAGTTGCCTTATATGTTGCATGAGCTCGTTTATTATCTGAAAAATATACGAAATGCAGCCAGAGCTAAGCTTGATTTACCGTTGAAATTGACTGGCTTTTCCCAAATCTTCGAAAATTAGGAGGGATTATATCCTTGCAATATGTACCAACACCTCAGAAAGAATTTGCTTTCTGGTGAATTTGAGGTCGATATTTCTCTCTCTTACATACTTGCTGTAACCTTCGACTATTGTACTCTCTCTCTCTCTCTCTCTCTCTCTCTCTCTCTCTCTCTCTCTCTCTCTCTCTCTCTCTCTCTCTCTCTCTCTCTCTCATACTTGCTGTAACCTTCGACCTATTGCACGCTGTGTTGCTGTCCGTTCCACAAACGCTGTCCCAGTCTGAACTCGGTATACGAGTCAAATTCATCATGGTCTGAGAGCTGCTCCTTGTCATTGTCATGTAATCTGAAGCCGCCACCTCTCCCTCTAGTGAAAATGTCAAGGGAGAAAGTGAACTAATTTGATATTACTAGCGAATAATTTAATTTTTAAAAACGACACACTTACACAACCCATACATTAGTCAGCTGTTATGCCCCTTTAGGATTCAATTAATCATCACGCTGGCTCCGAGAGAGAGAGAGAATTTGGGCTCAAGGGAAATTTCTCATGCAACATCACTGAAATATCAGCAGTGTAAATTACTTTTCATACGTCCAAGTCTTTTTTTTTTTTTACCGTTACTATCAAAAAGTGGTGGTGGTTGAAGATTTAGCCGGCTATATGCCAGCACCAGAACTTTCTGTTTGAGCAACCTTTAAGTACTTATCCCTGCTACGATTCCCAAGACCTGCTTAGACTCTGCGTAATATCATCTGTCGACCTGTCATGTGAAAAGTAATCCTCCATTAGAGCTCTAATGAGGGTCTAGAAATGTGATTTCAAACAGAACTAAAGCAGTTTGTAGGATGGTGGGACAGGGATATTTTTACATCTGGTGGCGGGATCCAGTCAAGGCAGCTTCATTTTCTATGTATCCAAATTCAAGGTTGGCTGTCATTTCCAGATGATGCATTTGTACAAAACCAAACACCAACTGCGCATAATTACCATTAAGGCATTAACTGATTATCAGTTAGCTTGCTGGTGGTATAGGTATCGAAGAAGCGTCGATGGGGGGATCGTGACGAGGATCTTGGTCAAGTCGTTCATTGTAGCTATCCAAGTTCAACTATTTTCCCTCTCGTTATACTGAACTTTTGGAGATTCTGAAAATGTCATTGAAAGTTGTTATTGTTGTCTTGCACTACTTCTACAGGACATTTTTCTCAGGTCAGTTGTAGACTTTGGTTACTGTCTTCTCCATGTGACTTATCAAACCATTAACCCACGAACGGCGGGGCGTCGCTAAAATCGACGCTTTATGTGCTGCTAAAATGCGATCGTCGATTTCAGCGATGCTTTAATTTGCAAACATTAGTAGCAAAGTAGCTGACATGTTTGATGTGCTAAATGATGCGACTAGCCTTTCGTTGAACATCTACCATATCCAGAGCATTTTATGAATTTAACGTTTCGACACATTTACTTATAGCATTTTCAAAACCGAAAAGGAGAAACAGGTCACAAAAGGTAGAAATTTTCATTTCAGAGATATGCCTAAATACATAATAAATACATTAAAATAATTAAAAAGGCTAAAATCATTTAAAAATATTACTTACAAAAATATTTATAAACTATGAAAAACTATTTACAACACATAAAGGGAGTAAATTAAACAAATTTCATAGTATATGAAGAGGATAGGCTGTCAATGTTGTCTTAATTTCTTCATTTTGATAAAGATGGATTCTTGAGCGTAACCTTAGAGATGATGTTAAAGGTTTGGATCAAATTTTAATTTGGGTAGAACTATATAGTAGCTCTGCAGCGGCGACTGCCTTCTAACTTAATTTTTTCTACAGTTTTTTTGTTGCTATTTAGGAATTTACCTCTACTTTTTGGCGCTCGAATGTAATTAACCTGTAATTAACCCGTGAAGTCCATCCAACAAGGGGTTTCCATATGCGATCTTCACAAGACAGAGCACGGGTACGTCTATTTCGAACGGTTCATATCCCGTCCGGCAAGTGCAATAACTTGTTAACGTATGGGTACCCAACCCCCATGGGCCAGTACTAAACACGGCGAAGGGACATTCCATTTGACTGACAACAAACAGATGCACCGCCAATATCAGAACCCCTAAAAGTGTAGAAAAAAACAGCTGAAAAGGTAAAACCAGGCATGGAGCTAACATACAGAATTACCATGTGTCCGATTGATGATGCAGCTTGTAATTGCATTTTGTATAATGTGGGTACAGTATTACAGAGGAGTTTTGCTCCTTGACAATTTAATTTGGTGTACCACGTCAAGTTACTTGAGTGTTTCAGTCCGTAAGAACTTTCTATTTAGATCATTCTCTTCTAACTTTTTTTTTATAATTTTAAATTACATTTATTTCCCTTTAATTTTATGTAATATTTACAATAAGAAGACTAGGTAGTTTAAATTTACATAAAAATTTTCATCTTCTCTATGTATCATCTGAAATTCTTTCCGAATCCTTGTGTAACCAAATCGCATTGAATGTTAAGAAAGGAATTATTGTGAATTTTATGAAGACAAAAGCAGTTGAAAGTTCATCATTCAACTTGTGTTGTCAAATCGAACACGTTATCGATTATTCAATTAAATTATGAATTGTGAATTTTATGAAGACAAAAGCAGTTGAAAGTTCATCATTCAACTTGTGTTGTCAAATTGAACACGTCATCGATTATTCAGTGCATTGATGCTAAATGTACATCGTTCAATTATGTGTTGCCAGATTTTTACCTGTGTCATCTTATTCTTATTACTGTCCTTTGAAAGTGATAGATATCTAAAAAGGTTGGTAATTCTACGTAGTTTGCTCGTATGTATACATAGTTCCAGAACTATACATAGGAGGGAAGTTGATATTTCAGGAATGGCCTGCAATTTTACTCTGTGCTTTTATAGTTTTTGTTGGTTATGTGCTATTCTTCGTTAATTCGATTTATTCTACATTCTTTTTACATTCTTTCTACCTGTGTGAGTCAGAGTAATAAGAACACACGTCTTCGTTGTATGGGTTTTATTGTCCAACTAGCTACAGAGTCTGCACTGTCTCTCCCTATGGCTTTGGGCCGGTTTGTTTATACAATACTGTGGTATGCAAACGACCTGCCTTGACCATTCGTTGCTGCCAGGCAGTAAATTTACAATCAAACATTATAAGAGACAAAACTGAGAATCTTGTTTAGATCAATATTTTAACATATGCTTCGGTGCTGTAAAGATTAAAACAATATACATTGTTAGTGCAATCAGTGCTTCCACTTTCAGGGTAATTACCCTATTTAAGGGCAATCACGGGTACTTTAGGGTAGTTCTGTAGTCAACACATTTTAAGAATATCACTCGGCCACTCCCCCTTCCCCTGGCACTGTAAATAACGCATGACATTATTGTACCAAACTCTTGGATAATATCAGTTGCCGCTTGGCTATGACACTGAAAACATAGCAACCCCCACCCTCCATCCATCCGGAGATGGGTAGAGAACAATGACTGTGCCTGAGTAGCTCACCCTCATCCCTTCCACCTCAGACAGCACAACCCCTACCTTCCACTTATCCGGAGATGGGAAAGAGCTGGTGACTGATTTACACCAAAAATGGAGGAGGTGTTGCGTAGTACTATTGATGGTGTTGTGACGATATAATAGAACATACGGCCACTTGGAGCAGGGTCATGTAAAAACAAAATAGTATTATTTACAATTCTTTTTTTGAAGACTGTATTTTGTATTTGTGTTTTATTTTTTACTTTTAATTATCTTTTTATTTAGGCCTTTTACTTAGTGCTCATCCTCATCGCTTTCATCACTGCTGGTGTCTGAGTGGCTCAGTTCAATTGAAAGTGACTGTAAGGTATTGCGGTATTTCTGTTATTTAATTTTGTAACAGCCTTGTGTGGCTTGTTTGTTTGCTTTACCTGCACCCCTGTGTTTTTGTTTTGCCGGTGTGAGGCGACGTTTGCCGCCAGCTCTTTTGCAGAGTCAGTCAGGTCCAGGGCAGCAGCAAGTCTGGTTCAGAATAGCGTCAGAGAATAGCATTTTTTCAGCAGCTGAGCTGTGGGAGTCATTTGGATGAACAACAGGTTGTGCCTACCTGTTGCCTTCAGCAGTAGGGGGAAGACCTCTTGACCTGCTGGTGCGACTTCTTCGTGAATGGCAGTAGTTGGATGTCTCGAAAACACGGTTGGGGTATCGGTGGATGCATTCCTGATTCCGCAACCCTGGTTGTTTCGATGCCTCGATCTTGTTTGTCTGTTGTTTTTCCGCATCCTTAGTGACAGTTGTTTTTTTCGACAACTCTTAAGTTTGTCTGTTTGTGACTGTCTTTTGTATTCATTTTACTGTTACTGTATTATGTATTATGCTGTCTGTTTTTGCATTTGTTGTAAGCTTTATTTTACAGCTTTTTCATTATTTATGATGCTGTGTTTTTGTGTGTATTATGCTGCCTGGTTTTGTGTTTACTATAACATGTATTTTACTGATTTTGCATTTATGCTGTGGTTTTCTGTAGTATTTATTATGCTGCTTGTATTGTATTACAATTATGCTGCTTATGAATTGTTTATTGAGTTTAAACTATTTAAATGGGTTTGTACTGTTGCTGCCTTTGTTATTGTTAATTCATAATGTTTATTTGATTTGTTTGTAAGTGGACCTGATTCACTTGTACATTTGTATATAATAAATTAAACCGTAAGGCTATATTTAGTGGTTTTGTTCTGCTCCCTCCTCCTTTATTTGTCACAACTGCTGTCAGTCAATCCAGTCCCATTCTTTTTTTGAATTTGAGAACTTGCTGAACCAAATCAGGTTCGTTACAATGACTCAAACATGTGCTCAAAAGTAATGCCTTTTTTACTATAGTCTTCTTGAATAATCTTTGAATGTTCTAGGATGATCTAAGCATTTTTCCAGTTATCTGTAGTCACATTATCAATAGCTTTTAGTGTCAGTTCTTCAACCTTTTTCATGAATTGCTTGTCATTTGAATTTCTCTTCTTTACTTCTTGTTTGATTTGAGCCCATATGAGTTTACTTGGGTTAAACTGGCAATAGTCCTGCAACAGCAGCAAGTTCATCGATTTCATAGCACAACTTGGTTTTCTTGTGAAGCTGTACAGGTTGATATAGTTCAGGTCTGGTATGCGAAGAGTCTTAGGGAATGTTGTTGTCACTTAACATCTTGATGATATCTCTTTTTCTTGAATTTCTTGTGTGTGCCTTGTTCAGCTGCATGTTGTGATAGGGAGTGTTGTCCATAATAATTAATTATCTTGGAGGGATGTTCGGCATCAGTTGCTCTAGAAATTGAATGTATGGCTATTAGTGGAATCATGATAATCTCCTTTATTACCAGTCTTGGGTTTGAACATTAACAGTGCACCAGGAATAAAGCCTTCAGAACTTCCTGCGTGGACAATGATGAATCTGCCACCTCTGCCAATTTTTGTGTTAGGCCCAGTGGTACCCTTCTTATCCTCCCAACACTGTTCAACGCTGGCATTTTGATTGATTTAAGTTTCATTAAGATAAATTTCTGGCCTTGGACATTCACCGCTTCTGTTGCTTTTGAGTTCCCTTAGGAGTTTGTTTCAGGCAGCTACAATATCTGATCACTCCATCAACATAGCTCTGCTACTACAATGTTTCTTATATCTGAATCCCATACTCTTCAGTAATTTCCACAGGCTTGTTCTTCCTCCTCTAAAACCCACTGGTGGCTCTCTCAGTCTCCATAGCAGCAAATCAAGTGTAGGCAGCTCTCCTCTTTCATATAAGGCAAGAATTTCTCTTCTTATCACTTCCTTGTCAAAATCATCAATCTACGCAAGGACAGTCGATAGGCGATTCCGATGGAGAGGTGATTGAATTACTCCATCTCCACTCCTCTTGCCCTAGAGCATGATCCTGTTGATCAAGCTTTGCGAAACATTCGTTGCCTCAGAGGTTTTCTTTACTATTTCATGTATCACGTCTGTCTTGTCCTTATTATCGAAATACTTGAAAACGTTAAGGACAACATTCCTAGCTTGGCTGACGAGTCTGGCTGTTCCTGCTGGCCTAACAAGGGTAGGGGCAGGGTTGTGGTACCAGACACCATCCTCTCCCTCTCAATGCAAGATGGTATCTGAATCTTGGAACTGCGGCTCACGATAAGGACAGCACTACCAGCCGTGTGAGTAATATCATGAAAGAGGGGAGGGGGTTAGGCTGGGTGGTGTAGAGAGGACGTGGGCATGGCCGAGTGATATTCTTAAAATGCGTCGATTATAGGGTAACGCTATTTTTACGGTAAATGTAGGGCAATAAGGGAAAATGTAATCTGAATTGCTGATTGTTAATTAATATTTTGATTCATTGCTTTTTTCCATTCATATACCAATGACAAATAACAGTTTACTGCATCACCTGGAAGAAAAGACAAAGTTTTGAAATATGCTTATGTTAAGTCATTAATTCTGTTAAATTAATAATACTCTAATTCTGTTAAATTAATAATACTCTTGCTTTGGGGTTGCCAAAAACTGAAGGCTGGAGATTGGTTGGGTGAGAAAATTAAAATTTCGACATGGTCGGGATGATCATTTGGCCATGGCGCCACGGTGGCGTTACTATCATACCAGTTACGTCAGACTCGTCAGGTTTTTGTTCAGATACAACATAATGATGGGTAGAAAGTACTCTGTTTCTACTTTATTCAAAGCAGAGTTTCCAAATGTCATAGTTGCCACCTTATTCATTTGACATCTTCATATGCTTGTTTAAAGCTGCCAAAGTATGTAGAATATTTATTTAGAAACATTTATACTCATTTTAGTTTGTTTCAAGAGACAAGCTGAATTCGGTGAATTCCAGAAGTTTGTAGAAGTGAAACCACATAAAATTCTTGCCCCTGGTCAGACACGTTGGCTGTCGCTGCAACGGTTTGTTGCACGATTAATGGAGCAGTGGCCAGCTTTGAAATTGCATTTGTGTGAGTTGGCATAATCTGACCCTACACACGTTAATGATTGCATAGTGCAAGGACTTAATAATGAGTTTTCTTTAGCTTATCGGGAGTTTTTGAATTTTAAATTGGGTAGTTTTAATGCCCTCAACACTTTTCCAATCAGAGAGACCCAGCTTTTATAGGATGAAATATGAGTTAGTTAAACTTGTTCGATACATTTATGCGGACAAATTGAATCCTGCTGGGTCTGGAGTATTTGGTGGCAATCCCTTGCCAGTATCCAAGATCTATCTCGGGTATGATGCAACAGAAACTGTTAGCAGAATAAAGTTGGTGGCTAGTCCTGATGAACTGGATAACTTCCTCAGCTCATGCAAAGCATTCCTGATTGAATCGGTTCATCATATTCAAACACGATTTGATTTTGAACATCCTGTTTTTTATATGATTCAGTGTGTGAATCCAGCTAATGCAATAGCACTCCAAACACCATCTTTGAAAAGTCTATTTGCATTCCTTCCCAGTTGTCAGATTTTAACAAACAAGATCTAGACAGAGTGGAGAATTCATTTTGCTGATGACGATCTGAATAAGAATAAGTCATGTGATAATTATTGGAATACAGTTTTCAGAAGAAAAATGCTGTGGGGTGGACATGTTATCCTAATCTTGGGATTTTTGTAAATTGTCTTTTTTCTCTCTCCCTTTTGGTAATACGTCTGTGGAGAGATTTCTTACTAAACCTGATTAAAACTAGCCATAGAAATGCCTTAAAAAATGAAAATTCGAGGAATAATGCATGCAATATACTACCTTAAAAATAATAATGAAACCTCAATCTTTTGTCATAAATGAGGCAATTTACAATAATTTAAAAATTAGTTAAAAGTGATGCCACTTGTGAAGAGGCAAAGGCTGATCGATCGACTTGAGTAGGAATTACACAGTGTTTAGTCTTGCAATATTTTTTTTTCTTTTCTAATGAATTTTGCAGGCTTAGCAGCAAGTTATATGCCTGTTTACATTGGTGTTTGAGGATTAAATACATGTTCTCAATAGATATTTGATACATTTCATTCTTATGCCTTTACCCAATTTATCCATACTGTGAATATTAACACTATTTGCATGTGTACATGAATTTTCACGGCATTTAGGGTAATTAGCCTAAATCTGGGGTAATATGAAGTGCCATTTAGGGCAATGGAAACTGAATCCGTGGGAGCACTGAGTGCAACTTACTTTTTCGTGGTCGGAACGGATAACGAACTTTTAATATTAATGTATGATGTATCGTGTAGTATATGATGCATGCATGAAAGTGCACATCTCTCTAGGAAGGTGAAAATCGATCCCACAGCCTAGAAAATGTCGTGACATGATTCGCTTGCAAAAGAAAAAGTTAAGTGCAGTGTTATAAGAGATTGCACCATTATTTACCAAATATTTTGGAATGTTAATGTATTATAAAAGTTACTATAAAACTTAGTGTGACTTTTTCGTGACATGTGCAGAACTGAATGTTTTGTGAATGTGTTAATAAAGGAAGACCACCAATTACATTTTCTTTTCAGTGACCCTTGACATCTCTCTGAAATATTGACAATACTGTATTGAACAACACTCTAGTTATGAATTTGGTGTTTTACTTGTGAATATAATAACTTTGGATATCAAAATAATTATTTTAGAGTGTAAAAGCTTTAAAAATAAGACAGCCAAGATATGTAGAAATTATAATTTTGTTGTCTTGTGGAAAACTGATTTAAATTGGACACGTAAGCGTAAGCCAAGTAACTTCTCCAGTCGTCGTAATTTACAGTCTGTAGGAATTACGGGTGACCTGTTTCATTCTGATTATGTTCAGTAGAACAAAGCAAGTGGTGCACTCCTTTAATTCTTGTTAATTGTAGGAGCTTAGAAAATATTATCATTTCCACAGAGTAAACATGGGAAGAAGAGAATGTCTGATTGCCTAATATACACAATCATGTCTACTTACTTAGACAACTTAAATAGCAATAGTATCGAAAAATCCCACTTGCTCAGTACCTTTCATCCTTGTCTGTTCGTCTGTTGTTTTTTTATCAAGCTGTCACAAAAATGAGGCTAAGGAATTGAAGGAACGTTCATGATTAACGTTTACATGTTTTTGCTCATAGTTAGAAATGTGTTGTCATGAAAATCATGTCGCCCATTGTAAGGAGAGAGGATTGATTTATCTCCTTTTCTCATGAGCTTCATAAAAGATATGAATTTTGAGCATCTTAAATGCTTCACAAGTTGCTACATATTTATGGTACCATTCATGTGGCGTAAATGTATCTCCCATATGTGATAAATCCATGTATTAATTGATGCAACTCCATTTAGCACTGATGAGTGGCATTTGAGCAGGTATTGTTTTTTATTATTTGGTCAACTCACTGATTGATTATTATCTCTCTACCCAATCTCTTAGTTCTAAGACATGATATGTGAGTGAGGGTTTCCTTCATATACACGTTTTGAAGAAGCTTACATCACAAAAATGCCCAAGCAAGTCATTTTGTCATTACTGGTCCCATGTAAGTGTATGCAAGCAACGCTTGATGTTGTGAAGAAGGGTGTGTAACCCCCAAACTCTGAAGTGCTTCGGTCAGATGAATTGGAAAATTTTTCAAGTGCTGACATGTTAACAGGCATTTTATATCGTAAAGGTAAACCTAAACACTGATTTTTTTTTTCTTGGCTTTTTCTCCTGGTGGTCAATGAAAATGGGTTGATTTTCATTTTCATTACAGAAGAACAATGTGTAAGCTATAGGGAAACTGCATGGATCTTCGACTTAAGTATTGGTTTTCACAAAAAAGAATTATTCCACTGCTTGAAAGTTAAAATGAATATACGATTGCAGAATAAGGGTACCAAGGTGCAGTTGTTTATATATTAAATAATGAGAGAGAGAGAGAATATGTTGATAAATTTGTAATAATATGTCAGTCCACACACATCAGCATCAGGTATAATTCAAAGAGGGATGACGGTAATTTTTGCACATCCAGTATCTCAGTTTTCGTATTGACAAGGACACAGAGCCTCATTTGCATGGGTTAGTTATTCTTCCGAGAATTAAACACAGTACCTTCAGTCAGTGTTACCAAATAAGAGATACCATAACTGGTATGTAAAAGATGGTGACGCAGAAGATATCCCAGGATGACTAACTATAAATGGGGTAATGGGTTTTCATGTCCAAGTAGTGTAGGTAAAGTGCGAGTGGGAGAGAGGCCTCATTATCTGGTGGAATGGCAGTCCGTAACAGGTACAACACTTTTGTTATCGTGGAGACCCACTGGGCTCTGACTCAGCTATTGATAGGGCAGTCGAAAAGCGTAGCAACTGACGGAATGAAGTGGAAGTAGTTGCTAAACTACTGTTAAAGGTGACCTGTTAGTAAACACAGCAAGGCTTGGCAATGTGTGTACGAGACAAGTACTGCTTCATGCAGCAGGGAGTGAGCACTAACAGTGAAAGAGAAATCCTGGAAAAGTGACATACACAATTTAATGTGCATGCCAGAGTTGGAGGAACATATATTGCAAACGAAAATACCGCAGGAAGATCCAGTATCAATTGACTGAAAAATATAGGCTGAGAGATCAAAACAGATTGTTTAGACGTGATGAGAACGGATGAGGAACAGCCGGTCATAAAAGAGGTATACAGGAAAGTAGTAGGAAAAAGTTTAGCAAGGAAACCCAGATATCATATAAGAGGGCCATAAAACCATGACCAAAGACGAAAAAGGCGGTAAGTTCAGAAGACATAAAACAGTGCAGAACCCATTTCACATCTAACCAAATGAAGAGAATATCAGATGATGATGATGATGATGATGCTGATGACGACGATGATGATGATTATAAGTTCGGGGAGGAGGTGGTGATGGAGGCGGAAGAAATGGGTTGACCAAAAGCACACACACACACACACACACACACACGAAGAACCACACAACACACACACCATTAAGTCAGAAAAGCAATATGTCAGAAATCAATATGTACTGTATTATATTTGTGTAGTGCAGTAGGGTTCGAGGGCTGAAGGTCCACACTAAGGAAGGCCTAACTGCCTAACCCCAATGATCTGTCAAAGGAACAAAAGTTAGGTCAAATTAGGAAAAAATGTTTGAGTTTATGATGTACGACCGTTTGCAGCAATGTGACTGTATGAAATCCGTGGTTTTCCTGGTCTTGATGATTGTTGCATCACATTTGACATGGTTTGTGGGGCACCTTAAAATAAATAAATAAATGGTTAGCCAAAATGTCTTACTCCAAAAATGAGTTACACCTGTAAAAGGTGACGGTGACAGTCATTGGAAGTTACAAACAGTATTTTTGGAAATCTTCATGTCTCAAAAATCATTTTAATACTTGACTGAGGAAGAATCGTCAGAGAGAGAAAATGGACGCGGATTCTGTTGAGTGGAAATTTTCTTGTCATTCATTTCATGGTTAACCATTGTAAATGCAAAATTACATTGGCTTTTTATGAAATAATGTTCCGGAACCTTTTAAAGTTCCTGTTTCGCAGTTATAAAACAATAGAGTTGCTTTACATGTTGCGTAAGCTCGCATATTATCTGGAAAATATATGAAATGCAGCCAGAGCTAAGCTTGATTTGGTGTTGAAATTGACTGGCTTTTTCCCATCTGCGAAAATTAGGAAGGATTATATTCTCGCAACAGTTTACTCATTACATTCTAATATGTACCAAGACTAAAGAAAGAATTTGCATTCTGCGATTTGAGCTCTCTCTCTCTCTCGTGTTTACATCCCCCACATACTTGCTGTAACCTTTGACCAATTGCACACTGTGTTGTTGTCCATGTTCCACAAACGTTGCCCAGAACTCAGAATACGAGTCAAATTCATTATGTTCTGAGAGCTGTTCCTTGTCATTGTTATGTAATCTGAAAGCTCCCCCCAACCCCCAGTGGAAATGTCAAAGGAGGAAAGTGAACGAATTTGATATTACTAGCAAATAATTTGATTATTAAAAAGCATACATTTGCACAACCCATACATTAGTCAACTGGTATGCCCCTCTAGGGTTCAATTAATCATCACGCAGCCTCCGAGAGATAGAGGGAAAGAATATGGGGTCGAGGGGAATTTCTCATACAACATCACTGAAATATTAGCATTTTAAGTTACTTTTCATAACTCCAAGTCTTTTTTTCTGTTACTATCAAAAAGTTATTGTTGATGATTTAGCCAGCTATATGCCATCACCAGAACTTTCTGTTTGAGTAACCTTTCAAGTATTTATCCCTGCTACAATTCCCAAAGCCAGCTTAGACTCGGTGCAGTATCATCCGTCTACTGCAACTATGACCTGTCATATGAAAAGTAATCCTCCATTAGAGCTCTGTGAGGGTCTAGAAATGTGACTTCAATGGTTTCAAACAGAGCTAAAGCAGTTTGTATGATGGTGGGACAAGGATATTTTTATATCTGGCGGCGGGATCCAGTCAAGGCAGCTTCGCTTTCTGTGTAATTTCCAGATGATGCATTTGTACAAAACCAAACCCTAACTGCGCATAATCACCATTAAGGCATTAACTGATTGTCGTTAACTTGTTAGTAGTATAACTATCGAAGAAACGTCAATGGGAGCGTGACGAGGATCTTCTACACTTTGGTCAAGTCATTCATGTTAGTTATCCAAATTCAACTACTTTCCCCTCTCGCCTATGCTGAACTTTTGGAGATTCTGAAAATGTCATTGAAAGTTGTCATTGTTGTCTTGCACTACTTCTACAGGACATTTTTCTCGGGTCAGTTGTAGACTTTGGTCACTGTCTTCTCCATGTGACTTATCAAACAATTATTTGGCAAACATTAGTAGCCCAGTGGCTGACATGTTTGCGGTACTAAATGGTGCAACTATTTCAGATAGGCATAAATACATTAGAAACAAATCATTTGAAAACAGTACTTAAAAAAATATTTATAAACTATGAGAAACTATTTACAACATATGCAAGGAGTAAATTGAACAAATTTCGTAACATACATAGAGGATAGGCTGTCAGTGTTAAGTCTTACTTTCTTCATTTTGATAAAGATGGATTCTTTTTAAAGGGTTCTGAGCAAAATTTTACTTTGCAGCATGTGCCCGGTTGATTATGTAGGCTACAGTTTCGAATTGCTTTTTGGATATCTGTGGGTATATTATAGAGTTTTGCCTCATGACTATTTAGTTTGGTCTACCACGTAAAGTTACTCTACTTTTTCAGTCAGTAAGAACTATCTATTTTGATAATTCTCTTTATTTATAATTTTACATTACATTTATTTCCCTTAACCTGTAATCTTTACAATAAGAGAATTAAGAGATCAAATTTACATAAAAATTTTTATCTTCTCTATGTATCGTCTGAAATTCTGTCTCACAAGTTGTTGTTGGTGAAATTGTATATTATCATCACAATTTATATTTAATTATGAAGGCAAAACAGTTGAATGATTTATCATCCACCTGATGTTGTCATAGTGAACGGTGCGGAAATAGTTTTACCATCCAGTGCAGTGTTGCCACACTTGGAATGTATGGATTTGTACGTAGCCAGATTTTTAGCAGTTTCTTCTCTAATTCCCAATACTGTCCTGAGAAAGTAATAATATTTAAAAAGGTTGGTAATTCTAAGTAGTTTGCTGTTATGTGTCCTATCGGGAAAAGTAGTTAAGGTACAGTTTTCTTAAATCTTTGGACATGCATTGCTCAACAATGCCACACCTGGCAACTCTAGAAAGGGGGCGGAGTTTCAAAGTCATCGTGTTTGTTGCTTTCTAGATTTCCAGTAACTTAAAACCATAAAGATTAGTAGCCAGCTTTTTAGCAGTTTCTTCTCTAATTCCCAATACTGTCCTGAGAAAGTAAAAATATTTAAAAATGTTGGTAATTCTAAGTAGTTTGCTGTTATGTGTAGGCTACTATCGACAAAAATAAATTAATTAAGGTGCAGTTTTCTTAAATCTTTGGACACACATTGCTTAATAATGCCACACCTGGCAACTCTGGAAAGGGGGCGGAGTTTCAGATTCATCGTGTTTGTTGCTTTCTAGATTTCCAGCAACTTAAAACCATAAAGATTAGTAGAAGTCCTATAATCATTTATACTTAAATGCAGTAACAACCTCTATATTAGTCATTAATGTTGGTTTGATGTCAGTTTAGAGTAGAATATTGACCATCCTTCTTTAAAACTTACAGTGAAACCTGGCTCATAAATGATGTTACGACACTTAAATAAAGTAAGATTCATGCGTAATTGGAAACAGGATCTTAAATAATTAGAGGAACTGTTTTGAAATTTGGACAATATCCAGTGGAAATCATGAGGAATGAATGCAAAATTATGGTGCGAGTGTAAGCATTGGCCTATCTGTAGATACTTAATTCATATTTTCTTTCAGAGATTGAATGATAATATATTTTTAGAATATGCTTTAGCAGCGGAGAGAGAGAGCAAAATCTGCTTACGTGAAAGCATAGGCCTATTTATAGCTACTTAATTCATATTTTCTTTGAGAGAGTGAATGATATATTTTTAAAGTATGTTTTAGAAGTAGAGATAGAGAGAATTATAGTACTGATGGTAGACTTGTGATGGGAAAAGGCAGAGGAGGGAGCAGTGAGTTGGTGCACAGATCCCTAGGAAACCGGGTGATATGGCTGCCAAGATCTTTCTTCACTCTACTATAGTCAACGCATTTTAAGAATATCACTCGGCCACACCCACATACTCCCTACCCCACCCCAGCCTAACCCCCTCCCCTTTTTCATGATATTACTCATACGGCTGGCAGCGCTGTCCTTATTGTGAGCCGGAATTGTAAGATTCAAATACCCTCTTGCATTGGTAGGACAGCCAGACCCATCAGCCTTGGTAGGACAGCCAGACTCATCAGCCAAGCTAGGAACATTGTCCTTAATGTCTTCAAGTATTTTGATAAAGACAAGACAGACCCAATACCAGAAATAGTAAAGAAAACCTCTGAGGCAACGAGTCTTTCGCAAAGCTTAATCAACAGGATCAGGTTCCAGGGCAAGAGAAGTGTAGATGGAGTAATTCAATCACCACTCCATCGGAATTGTCTATTGACTCTCCTTGGGAGGTTTAATGATTTCGACAAGGAAGTGAAAAGAAGAGAAATTCTTGCCTTTTACAAAAGAGGAGAGCTGCCTACACTTGATTTGCTGCTACAGGGACTGAGGAGCCACCAGTGGATTTAAGTAGAGGAAGCACAAGCCTGCGGAAATTACTGAAGAGTATGGGATTCAGATATAAGAAATATTGTAGTAGCAGAGGTATATTGATGGAAAGATCAGATAGTGTAGCTGGCCGAAACAAATTCCTAAGGGAACTCAGAAGCAACAGAACCAGTGAATGTCCAAGGCCAGAAATTATCTTGATGAAACTTGGATGAATCAAGATGCCAGCATCAAACAATGTTGGATGAATGAGGGTACCATTGGGCCTAACACAAAAATTGGCAGAGGTTGCAGATTAGATTCATCATCGTCCACAGAGGAAGTTCTGAAAAAAGTAAGTATACCTTAGTTTAACCAGACCACTTGTAATGATGGAAATCCTTCTTTTGAATTAATGACAGTACCTTTCATAATTGGTGGACTGGAAAAACGAATTGGTTTTCATCTTATCAATAAGTTGAATTAAATACGTAAGTGCGTAAGTTCAACAAAGTGCGTAGTTGCGTAAGCTCAACCTGCACTGTTCAAGACGTGTTTGGCGACATGAGAGCGGAGAGGGATGTAGCTCCCCTTATTTTCATTTGAAATGCCATATTTCTCCCTTGTAAAAGGTATGCACATATCTTAGTTTATATTGTACATGTTGCCATAACACTTAATAGTGTTCTTGTGTATCTTGATGTAACAGCAAATTGCTGAGTTGTTATGGTAATGTAATGTAAGTTGCACCATGATGAGCTTGCATGTGGTTGCAGTACTACCAACCGTAGGCTAAGATGTGCAATATTCTTCCATAATTTCATAAATATATATCAATTCTTGACCTCAATTCCACCTCTCATGCATGAAAAGCCAGGCTAACTGTGTAATGTAACAGTTGTTAGGTTAGGCATGAGTACAGCATAGCTCAGGCTAAGAACTGCATGCTGTTTGGCACAAGATGGCTGTCCTAAATGAACTTTTGTATTACAGGGAACCAGTTAGGTATCGTATTACAGGAACCAGTATAGGGTATCTGTACAAGACCAGTATATAGTACCTCAGGTAAGAACCAATTTAACTGTTATGGAAGGGATCATTAGGAATAAGTTGTTTACACCATGTAAAACTACTAAGAAGCATTAAACAACCTGTGGAGTCGGCGTTTCCCCCAACCCTAACTACAAAATGAAGATTCGCCCGTCTACGACGTCAAGTACCAGTCCAAGCTAAGAGTAATCCGGAGTTTATTAACAAAGGCCGGTGTCTTACACTTGTTTAGCCTATGCCCAGGATTGAGTCGTTATGTATAGGCTAGTCTGAGTTAATTGTTCTAAAATGAATGGTAACCTCCGAATGTAAGCCAGGACAATTGACATATCAAGCCACGAGTAGTATAAACAAATATCACAAAACCATAAAAAAAACTGGTTCCACCTTTGAACATCCAGTCTTCCTCTGCCCCATTGTTTATAGCTGAGGATATTAAATTCTTCGTCACTCAATTTCCATATTTTGAGGCGTTACTTTCGTTCAAACTTTTCCTGTTTTTAGCATATATAAATTCGTCATGCGTGAGAAACTATTTACAATATATAGTGAATAAATTGAGCATATGTTGAAATTTGTAAAGGGGATAGGCCCTGCTAATTATATTCATTCTTACCGGTTAAACTTACTTTCGTTGCGCGGCCTGATTCTCGCCAGTCGTCGACTATGACACGTTCCTGATATATACGTAAATAGACATAACCTTTCCTATAATGCCAGGTCTTGGATCTTACCTACCAAACCTGGCATAGGGCGACGTGCTCTATCCTGGCCCTTGGAGGGGGGGTTGCGATAAAGGGGGTAACCTGTCTCGGTCGGCGACTGGCGGGAATCGGGCCGCGCAACTAAATCTGGTAAATTTTATTTTCAGTCAAATTTTCCTTTAAAGCAAGGTACCGGTAGTTCAAATTTACATATAAATTTGTATCTTCACTGTATCGTCTTAAATTCTGCTTGGCGAGATAATAATCGTTTCTGTTCACATTCACATCTTTAATTGGAGATATCTTTAGAGACTTACATTTGAATGTTTAGCATTCAATATGTGTAGTCACAGCACATTACGTAAATTGGAGTGATCAATGTCTAATTTTAGACCGAATGTTTCTCCCATAGCCATACATTCAGCCCCTTGGCGGCATGTAGGCAAGAGGGAAAGTAGATGAACTTGGAACGCTAAGATGAACGACTTGACCAAAGTGTGGAAGATTCTCGTTACTCTCAGTGACGTTGACATTTATTTAATACTTGTACCAGTCACAAACTATTCTGTTTACGCGTTAATGGCGATTAACGCAGTTTCCGTTTGGTATTGTACTAATGCATACTGTAATGTGAAAGGACAACCAGGTTGGAAGAGAAGCAATTTGGGTACACAGAGAATGATGCAGCTTTAATTACTGTACGATACCGCCACCAGATATTAGCATAACCTTCCCCACCATCCTACAAACTACCTTAGTTCTGTGTGTAACCACTCAATCACATTATATCTCTGAAGCTAGATAAAAAGCTTAAACAAATAAACAGCAGAATTGATGACAGATGATACTGCAGCCATAGTGTATAAACTTGGTTTCCTTAGAGATTAAGAAGAACTGAAACGAAGCGACTTTTAAGCTGGCCTTGTCAGCACGCCTTCCAAGTCTAAACCTGACTGACTCTGTTCAAGTGAACATTAGTATACAGTAATCTCATGATTAAACTAAGGTATACTTAACTTATATAAAAATTCATTAATTTCGTGGATTCATGGCGGTGGTGTTTATTTGCTGGAGTACACAATTTTTTAAATTATCTCCCAAATCACTCACAGTTTTTATATTTGTTTTATTGATCTGTTTACATTTTGAATGATTAAACCAGTTTTGACTTATAATTGTTATTAATTTGAAATTTACACGGAAATTTATACCTTATCTATGCAGCCTGAAAGTAGAAGAGAGCGCCCCAAATTCACTCTATGAATTCTGCCAACTTGCTCAAAACAAGGAAAAAGCATTTATTTTCTTAGGAAAATGCTTTGCAATATCTTTGTATTGACACTAGTGAGAAATTACATTTTGGAAAGATGCCATATTGCGAGAGTATATACCACATCGATAACCTAACCGCGCACCCTAAATCCAATTCGTAGTCGCTGATCGTATCTTCAAGAAAGTAAACAAAGTACAAGTATTTTTCGATTTAGAATTACAGAGTCAGTGTCGGGTAAAAATAAGCTTTATAGAGGAAGAACCAAATATGCAAATGCAATAAAAACACGACAGCCTAGGCATTTTATGTATCTTTCATCCAAGCGAAAAGTTAATTTGTGTCACCGTGCATCCATTTCTTTTCTTTCCTCATACATTCAGAACAGTGGAATAAAGTTTTCAAATTTCCAGCTATGGCCTGTATCTAGGACAGTCAAAATTTTACATTTAGAATTCAAATCCAGCTTGATCAGACCATAATGCTAGGAATTAAAGTTTCATTTCCACCATTTCTTAATCTGAGTTCATTCGTAATTTACACAATACTCGGAGAATGCGAATTTAATAGGTACCAAAAAAAGAATGAATATGCAGATGTTATTGGCTAACATAGCTTACGACTACAAAAATTAAAAACTCAGTTTTTATTGAATAACAAAAGTCCTCTAATTTTCTCTTATTAATCCTTGGTTTAAAGAGTTTAAATGAATACCTTCAAAAATAACTGGTGAAAAATTACTGTATAGACAAAGTGAACTGTATGTTTAATGTTCTTTAGAAACCAGTAAGAGCCTTACGTAACATCACCACTCTTTTTACAGTTTCTTAATACGGTGCCTCGTAAGGGGCGAAGCGCCGTAAGTGCACCTCACTCGGTGCATTGTAGGCTATAAGTCATTACTTTTTTGCAGCGTCCCTCGGTCCCCAGCTGCAACCCTTTTCATTCCTCTTACTGTACCTCCATTCTTATTCTCTTTCTTACATCTTTGTATCCACCCCCTCGTAAC
>NC_089763.1:15335994-15338494 GCF_040412425.1 Macrobrachium rosenbergii | reverse complement strand
TATTTTAGGTGGCTATATGCCATGGCTATGGTTTCCCAATCAAAACATCCTCTCAGCTAAAAGGGAATCCCGATTCCCAAGTAGTCCAGCCTTTCTCTCTCATTTTGCTCTTCACAAGCGAATGCGTATCCCTTCACAAGAGCCCCTTGCACCTAGCTATTTTCACTAGGCGCAAGCTGATGCACGCTTCCTTTGACACACCTAGAAATCCAATTAAGACTGGACAAACCTTCTAGAAGGTTCAATCTGGAACAGCAATGGAAAGCTCCACCCAAACACGTGTTGCTGATGTCTACTAAAAGTGTACAGTGATGGAAAGCTCAGCCCAAACATGTGTTGCTGACATCTACTTAAAGTGTATCCACAGGTGACTGTACAAGAGATGCTGAATTAGCAGACGTCCAGGTCACATTCCTTCCACCTGCGAAACTGCTGAATATTGCAAGTGTTTGTATGTCACAGGCACATACACAAATACCCCTGCACCTATTAAATAGGGTTCGGACCACCCACCTGTGTTGCCCCGACACAAATTGCACTTATTCAGTTTCTATCGTGCAGCTTCATAATTAACCGTCATTTGCACTTGTGGAGACTGCTTCTCCTTGAAGCAGCACAGTCGCCTGTATCGTAAGACTATGGCAGCACACACACAATTATGATAATTAGCAGTATGGCACCAAGAACACATAGTAAGACCAATTTATGGTCACTGAACAAGTATTTCTTCCACTTGTCGTAAACTCCAGTACAGCCGGTAATTCTACACCACCATGATGAACCCCGTAGACACTATTCTGCACGCTCCATCAAATAGCCGCAATCCTTCCAAAAGGAACGATGTTGACGAGTTGTGGTAGATTTCAATTAACCTGCGGCTCTTGCAAAATATTGCTGAAGTCGTTGCTAACGGCATCACCATATAGTCATTGGGAACTGGTATAAATGAATATTTTGTAGCAGTCGTGTCATGTGTCAATTCAAACTCACAACCCCCTGAAACTACAGTATATCCCTGATAACCCTCTGAAACTACATCCCTTATTTTCACAAATATATTTGTTATATGGACCAGTGTACATCTGTCCTTATAATCAATAGCTAATGATTGAAACGTACTCCCTATAATATACATAGTTTCTAGTCCCTCTAACATCACTACTGTATCATTATATATACTAGGAAAAGGTCTTATTATATTACTACGAAATGGGCCCTTAGCACTATTACTTAGAAGCTCCATTCATCAAGGCTGATTTTAACACACCCAAAGGTAAAACATCAGAAATACTCCCTTCTGTTGCTGCTATTACCGCTTTTACTTGAGATTTTATCTCTGCTAGCAAGGATTCAGTCTCTTTCGCAGTATTCAAAATCGTCGTATGAACTTTAAACAGAGCTATTGTCAAATCTAGGTCACCCCTAAACAGTGACTTGTAACATATTGTACATTTTTCTCAAATCTTCAAAGTACTCACGTAACTCTGTGTTACCACTACAGTACATAACTTTTCCAAAACTCTCCCTTGATCAGCTACCTCACTTTCCAATGCCTCAACCTTCATCAGGCTTGTAACAAATAACCCATATGATACAGAGCGTTCGTGTTAAAATAATTGTTAAATTATGCTAAATCCCCTCCATCTAAAAACAGAGGAAAAAGTTATAAATAATTGCTTAACCCCAACAAAAAAGAACCAAGAAAAAAAATATTCCAAAAAAAGCAAAGAACCCCCACTAAAAATTTAAACTGTTCTTTTAATTTTAAAAAAGTGTGTTAATCTCGTCATCCCCATTTCTTCATTTAAAACTACAAACCTATTTCCTCTTTTCTATTCTATAACACAAAATGGCCTTTCAAACTTGGGACCTAACTTATAATTCAAGTCATTAATGACATTAATCTTCAAAAATACATTATCCCCAACTGCAATTCTTGCGCTGTCTGATTTCACATTACCTCTCTTGACCACCTCCTATGTCTTCAACTCAAGATTACTTCTAAGACTTGCATGTCTCTCTTTAGCTGTAGCAATTAACGATTTAACCATATCATCACAACAAGAAGGAATTGCCTATAAATCGAACGCATCCCGAACTGGATAACCAAATAATACCTCCTCCGGTGACATACCAATGGTGTCATTAACCTACTCTGACCACGTCTATGTATCTATCCCAATTAATATCATTGCCACCCATTGTTAACTTTAAGGGCTTCGAGCACTTTCCTATTAGCTCACTCTCACAACCCATTAGCTTCCGGCCTATAAGGAAGAATATTTACTTTCTGTATCCCCGTAACTTCTGCCAGACACTATAACATTATGTTCACAAATTCTCTCCCATTATCTGTAATGAGTATCTCTGGTACCCCATATCAACAAATATACCCACTGAAAAGTGTTGCTGCAACCTCATCCGCTGTCTTATTCTTAAACGGAAAAATCTCCATGAACCTTGTTAACTCATCAATAATGACCAAACCCCTACCCGTAAA
>NC_089763.1:15198494-15330994 GCF_040412425.1 Macrobrachium rosenbergii | reverse complement strand
GCCGGCCAACAAAATATTACTTTAAATTCTTGTAAAGCAAGTTAAATAACATAGGAAAACGTCAATTACCATAGTCTAGCTCACCGCAGAACTACGGCTTAGAAATACCGCATTTAGTATTGTAAATGATTTTTCATTATTAAATACTATTTTAAGGATATCTTTGGCATGGCCCCCCCTCAGAACTGCCCATGGCCCACAGGTTGAAAACCACTGGGTTAGGCTATTTCCTTTCATTATGTGACCCCACAGTGGGAAACTAGTTTTTGGGTGGAATAAAAAACAAAATGAGGCAAATACCCGAATGCATTTAGCCAGATCTATTGTTTTGGATTCTTCCCGTGTTGGGGTCATCACCTTCTTTGGACCCAAATCTAGGGCACTGCAAATCTAAACAACTAATAAAGTTGCTTCCTTACCTAACCTAACCTGCGGTACTGAATCCTAATATGGGTGGGAGGGGGCTTCACCTATGCCAGAACCCCTCCCATGTAACTCAGTACCTTCTGTCATTTTGAAAATGTTCAATAAACCTTACTTTGGAGTTTTTAGGGAGTTTTGGGTCAAGATAGGACTATAGCCAATCCAAAAATTTTGGGGAAAATGACTGAAATGCCTTTTGTTTTGCTGGCATTTGATTGAGTTGGCCTCAGTTAGCCTATACAACTGATACCAATTTTTGGCCTTGGCCTGCCATTCTGCATTCTTGACTAGGAAGAGAGTATAGAAGGGTGGTTCATGATCCAAAAACTAAAAAAATTGCTTACTCTATAAATTGTATGATTGGGGGTGTTTTCCTGTCATTCTGCATTCATGACCATAGTATAAAAGTACAGATCAGCAGGTCTACATTTCTGTTTGAACATGTGGTCTAGCATTGGCTGCAACCTAACCTGTCGTGGCTGGGGAGGGGAGGTACCTTTATCCAATTGTAGGACCCCACTGAGTAATATTAAACAATAAACAAAAGGACTGGCCTATACTCTAGCTACAAAGGGTTGAGGCTTTCCAATAATTATCGTCATTGTCATGTTTCTCATCTTGCTGAAGGAGGTGTTTAATCCAAATCCAAAAAGATACTCTTTTAGGATTAACGTTGAGGTTAAGGGTAATCCTGAGAATGGACATAATCGAGCATACTGTCCAGCTAATTGTTTTTTATTCACCTATTTATGTTCTATATATGTAGTGTATATATGGTATATACACATAAGGTATATAGATAAATATATATATAATAATATATAAAATATATTTATTCAATTAAATTTTTAATGGGCCATATGAAAAGAAAATATACAGTAGGGTCCAAGTACTGTACTGTATAATGTTTCACTTTTGTACTTATGAATGGAGGGATGTAATAGACAATCCCTTTTTACTGTGACCCACAATCACTTAATCATCCATACATGAGGAAATGGCATCACCACTCAAAAAAAATGCCAAATCTGCTGGTTGATAACATTTTTTTCTGGAAAATTTTGAATGGTACAGATTAAGAAAATATGGCAGCAGTGCTACTTTGAGTCTCAACCTTTTGTAGCCAGACTATAGGCTACTCCTTAATGGGTAATAGGTAAAAATCCTAAAATGTTTTCATATTAATTCCTCTAAAACAACAGATAAACTGCTTACCTTTTTTAAATTGTGGTCAAAATCACAGTGTTTTACTCTCTTGTTTTAGCTTACTTTGAGTGTCTGGAATTGACAGCAGAAGTGCGAAACCCAGGTCATGTTGGATTCAGTCGGGATGATAATATGTGTCTGGGAGGCAGTGTTGGATGGCTCTTGAATTTACACGGAACACCTTTCACATACCATAATGAGCAAAATAGAGTTGTTGGTATCTTGGAGTATCTATGTCAAATTTGTCACATTACAATCCATTAAAAACATTCATGTCAAGTGCTTCCATTTTGGAGGGTGGAACAGAGAAGAATGGCACAATCTGGATCAGAGTTTGGATATATATGATTCACAGTGGCCTATTACAGTTGTTGGACTTAAAAAAATCCCAGTGAGCCTAGGTCAACCAGGCATACGATTGGCCAAGGGTAAAATTTCCCACAATCAGGTAAAGAGCAATCAGGATGGCACAGTATAGCCATTTTAAGACCTATGGGAGCAAGGTACTATGCAACAGGGTTCACATCAACTCAGAACTTTAAAAATTTTACTTTTCTGCCATGAAATTTGTGGTCATTGATTTGACAGAAATCAGCCAGGTTGTTTGAGTTGGTTTTTGGGTGATATAGAAAATGATGAACAGCTTTCAGTCTATACCTTTTTTCATTTGGAGGCAGCAGAAATGGAATGCAACCCTGATCCATCATTCTGTAAACTACCCATTATGTTAAGATTTAGAAACTGCAGAAGTATGATTGCACCATCATTCTTAAGGCCCAATTGTTGTAAACGAGGCACAATAAAAACCTTTTCATAATAACACTCAATCCCCCAAATACCCAAATATTACTAGAAGACCTTCCTTGCTCAAATTTACGCTTACCAAAATCTGATTTGTCTGTTTCAACAATACCCTGGCCACCAACAGATTCTTGATTGATGAAAAGCCCCTCCAATCTACAGTGATTTTTGTTGGTAGACCAAACACATACTCAGCTGATGTTTCACAAACAAAACCTGTTTTCAAGTACATTTGTAAGCACTTACAGAATAATTATACTTATGCCTCTGCTTTTGTTACTTACACAGATTGATTATAATGACACGTGTCTGTCTTCCCAGTGGGGTAAGGTTGAATTGCACTTCGAGCAGTGTCAAGAATTAGCAAGCACAGAATGCTCCCAGAAAAGTAATATGTCCCTGTGGAATATAAAAATTTATGTGAAATGTTGCAGTAGAGTTGAAATAATTCATTGAACAAGAGTTACACGTCTGCATTAAAGGAGACATGACTAGAATCGAGGTTGGGTTTTTTCAAGCAGCACCTGAATTTCAAAATCCTACTTAATTGGTGGTAACCAAGACTAGGTGCTGTATGCCCAGTGCTAGATATTAAGTTTTGTTAGTAAAGAGCCTGTCCTCTTAGGCCAGAGTGCCAGATGCTTTTCTTTAGTACTGTCAAGTACAAGAAGGTGTCAAGGAACTCCCTTTCTTTCCAGCTTCACAAGGTGGTCAAACAGGTACAGTATATGACTCCTGTAATGAGGACACTAGTTATTTAGCCTTTGTGAGAGCCCAATAAGTCATGGGCATGGGATTGCCCCTTGCCTTTGGGAGGGACTTTCCAGTTTTCCAGGTAATAAGAGCAGGTGTCTGGAAATGACAGATAGCCTTCACCGTTTTCTACCTTAGGGACATCACCCACAAGTCCTTTGGCCACCTCCTTGGGACCAGTGGTAGCTGCTCAAGTTTTGTGGGCACCCAACTCCATTCAAACAGAAAAGTATCTTCTCCAAACACTAGGCTTAGTGAAAGACTGGAGGTATGAATGCAAAAGTGAGTGGTCTCTCCCTCCTACCTTTTTAATCCCATACCAAAGCTATGGATTGGATTATGGCACAGGTAATAGATAATTGAGCTTCCAGTCCAAGAGCTTTGTTTTTAAGATGAAAGTGGGGTGAGGGCAGGGTTGGGTGTGGTAGAGCATGCTCAAAACCCATCATTTGTTCCTACACAATATACAATCCATGGGTCTTACATAGGAATATACTTCAGTGCAGCTGGAGACCAGCCGATTAACTTTATACAAGGTGGTTAAGTTTGCGGTTGGCTAATGACTACAGGTGTGAGTCCCGCCCACCCAATCGGTATGCATCCACTTTGCATTTGGGCATGGAGAGAAAAAGAGAGATTTGTCGCTCTTCCTTTTGTGCCTGCCGTTCGACTGACTCATTTGTTTGTGTTATGTTTTCATGATATATACAGTATTAGTGTTGCTGTTTTTGCTTATATCTGGAAAATAATGTTCTTTTGTGATATAATGCAAATCCATCCCCTTATTTTACCCTGTGTGTTCCGAATTCAGTATTCTGATATAATTGTTTTTTCTGACATATGCAACTTTACAAGTTTATTAACCTGGAGATCGGTAAAACTGGTTTTTACATTGCCAACGAGCTTAAACTAGTTTCTCACCTCCGCTTACGACTCTACGACACCACTTTGTCTTTTTCAGAGAGTTTTATTCTTTTGCAGTGCGAAGGAAGTTTTGCATTTTGAAAATTATTGACATTTGTAGTGTTTTACATTTTTCAGATGTTATGAGCTCAAGGGACTTGGGAATTACAGGTTCTCTCGCTAGCAATACAGTACCTGCGGTATTGCTTTGTATGTTGCTGTTTGCTCATTCTGATTCATCTACAGGCATGCTAGCAGCTTTTGCTTGCTCGGATTCCGTTGCTTGACTTGGAGAGAGAGAAAGAGTCAGAGTCCAGAGTGTGTTCGCGCTTATTCCCACCTGCGAGAATGGTGCAAAGGTCCTGGGATAGCAATAGACTTGTGGTAGAAGTTGAAGAAGGGAATCAAATTATTGTCATCTTTGCCTTCATCTACTTGTGTACTATCTCTTCAGGTGCTCTCCCTGTGCTGTCTCTTCTGGGTACTCTCCCATGTCTTTGGACTTGTGAGCACTGTGTGCGGGTCTCCTCAGATACGACACGTTGAAGAGGTAACCCATGCCACCGATACTAGTTCCAGGAGTTCACCTCCTGTACTAGTGCATACCTCTGCTCGTGTTTCTTCGAACATTTAGGTAGGGGGAGCAACTGGAGATCGTCCTGTATGTGACTCAGAAGCTCCGAGAGCTCCGTTTGTGTGATTAGGCTCGCTCTCCCAGACCTGTACGGCTGTGTCATCGTAAGTTGATGACCGCGCAGTGCCCACGGCCTTAGGGTCCTTGGCCTCCTGCAGGTATCGTAAGGGTGCTAGACACTCACCTGTTCTCTTACCTCCTTGGGGTCTTCCAATGACCGGGTATCAGATAGTTCTTGGGTTCAAGACTGGAAACGTTTGCGCTTCCATCCTTTCCCAAACCACAGTAACATACATTGGATTCAGTCTGCAGACCGAACCAGCTGTATATTTGAGTGGTAGAGAGATCAATGGGACCCTCTGGAGGATTTATGCTGGGGATTGTCACTGAATTTGGCAGTTTACGGTCTTAAGAAAGAAACTTAGCTTCCCTGTTCTTCAGCCATCGAAGGTTTTCGGGATCCCATATAGGAAACCAAAGTCAATGGACTCATCATGGTCGCAACTTGCCAAAGGGGTTTTTTAGCCGGGTGAATTTTCTTTTGTAGGACCAGGACAATTCACTCAGGTCTCTGCTGTCTTACAGGACACTTCTTCAGCCTTTAAATTGCAAGAACAGTTCCTCAGTACCCCAGAGAGTCCTTTGCCGACCAAACAGATTGACCTGACATTCGAGTCCATTGCTAACTGCCTCCAAAGGGCAGAGACAATGGAATTGACTGTCATGGCAGCATTCCATACAGTCCCCTGAATGGATCTTGGTTCCATTACGTGGTCAAGATCACTTCTTCCTTTTCAAGTTCTCATAGTTCAGGAAAATAAGTCATATTCAAGAGGCTGATGTTGTCTGAAGGTAGAAACTTCTTCTACCTAGCCCACCAGACAGCTAACCTGTATGCAAATCTGGTGCCAAGAGGAGAGACACTGTCTTGACTCAGGTTACCAGGTTCGTCAGTTAGGAGTTGGCACTGGTTCTCAGGAACAAACTAATACTAGGTTCCACTTCCCTCTGACTAGTAGTAGAAGTTGATGCCTCAAGTGACAGAGGTAGGATCGGGGACTGATCTTTGTATTCACTGCTAGTGGCCAAGACCTCCAGCTCTTCACATGATTTTACAGGTCTACCTTCAGACCAGACCGTTTCTTCCTCTCCGGTTCCAAGGAATTCCCAGGCTTCTAAGAGCCCGTGAAGATACACCCAGTCTTCTACAACCCTACCAGAAAGGTGCACAGCAGTGCTCCTTTTAGCCTCCTGTCTGCCCTGGGAAGGGGCCAGGTGTATGAGGAAAGGGGAAGGATGTTAGGGGCAGCATTCTTTTCTGCCTTCTGCTGTTGAAGAGGGGGTACCAGACAAGCTCTGAAGCAATGTGGCACCATAAGGGGGAGGAACCTTCAAGTTCCTGCCACCCCTCTCCAATGTGCGTTCCATTTCCAGACCAGTTCCCAGCTGATCTTCAACCTTGCCCTATGGAAGAAGTGAAGGCATTGCTGAAGATGGTACAGTTAGTACTCATTAGGATGCATATTTTTGAATATATATATATCCATCACTGTCTGGGGACAAGAAACAATTTCAATAATGTGCCAGGATTGGTAGTCTCATTCAAGTTTGAGAAGCCCAATCTCACACTCGAGCAGAAAATTTAGTGTCCAGACATGCTGGTGCTATGGTCTTAGTCTCATAGCAGATTCAGAGTAGTACAGTTATTCCTGTCTTACAGGAACAACCAGCTCGACAGTGACAAGTTGTCCTCATTCACCTGTCTCCCTTAGGGAAGCCGGGCCCTCACGAGTGGCTTCTTCCTCATTCCCTTCAGTGAAGGATGCAGGAGTCCTAGTCTTTGATAGGGACTCCCTATTCCTTTCCGTTCCTCCTGTGGAGGAAGGGAATTGGGAATTGGGATTTAGCCTGATGGCTAGGTGACAGGAACCTTGTTGGAGGGTCTCTTCACACTTCTCCTCCTGTCATGCTCCTATTCTTAAGTGCATTGACCATGGGACAAGGTGCACACCTGGAAGAGTTGCTGCTTTCAGTCGAGTGGAACTGGAATGACAAACACCTCCACATCAGTATCCTGGAACTCAAGACAGCTTCCTTAGTTCTTCAAGAGGTTCAGGATCTTCACGAGCTACTCTGTAGTGCTGATGAGTGCCAATACCCCCGCCACCACAAGAGTAACTTTTTTCAACAAACAGGGGGTGTGATTTGTTTCCCTTTAACTCTACATGTTGGTGGTGGTGCTGGTATATGAGTGGGCAGTTGCACACTCAGTAGAGCTGTTAGCCAGGTACATTCCGGGGAACCAGAACGTAATGGCAGATAAGCTCAGTCACCCAGATATTACGCAGGATTTTCCAACGATAGATCACAACAGAAGGTGTCACTGTACAGTTCCATTGTTCCACTTCCATGGTTGTTGGCAGAAACATCTCCCAACACCCGTGGAACAATCTTGAGGCCTTAGAAGAGGCAAAGGGATCTCTCAATTGCTCTCCCCTGTCTACGTTGTATGGGGCTCTTCAGACCCCTGTGCCACAGGAGCAACAGAGGCACGGGTCTCCATAGACATCCATGCCTCCAACGTTGGTCCATGAGAGTCAACTTCCCGGGCCAGTGAAGAACCTTCCATCATGCATGGGGCCTCAGACCCCCATCCCACCCCATATCGGTAGCAACTGTTGCACAGGGTCCCACAAGTGCATAGTTCTTCATGGACACCCTTGTCACCAGAGGTGCATGGAGCTCCAGTAGAACCTCGTATCACCAATACTGGCCCCGAAAAATCTTTTCCCTGTGCAAGTAAAGGTTCCTCTGCCACTGCAGAGTCCCACGAACTCCCGTGACACCGGTAAGGTCCCCTGGTCTTCGGGCCTGGGACTGACGTAACGAGAGAGAGTGAAGGCCCAGCGCACAGCTATGGCCTCACCCCCCTTGCATGTTCTTGCATGGGAACGGTGCCAGGGTCCCAGAAAGGTGATGCAGACCCACAGGTAATTTCACTTGGAGAAGGAGGTCTTCTGCTTAGACTTCTTTGTCTGTGAGGTCTTTGGCCTCGAGGAAGACTACAGCACTCAAGAAGATGAGGTTCTGTCATGCTCAAATTTGTCCCGGAACTCAGCAAAACTTTTGAGTCACAGTCAGTCCCATCTAGGAACTGGTTGGTAGTGATCATAACAAGATACTACCATGTCCAGTTAGAGTGCTATGGTACTGTCTGCAGAGGATTCATCATCTCAGGCCTGAGTGTTGACGACTCTTCATTAGTACTGGCTCGGCTAAGAAAGAAGTGTTCAAGAACACAATTTCTTTTTAGCCTTGTGAGGCTATTATCAGGCAGACTCTACGCCCAACAAGTAGCCAGGAGTTTGTTCCGAGTACTTCATGAGGATAGGGAGATTAGTCCATCTCTCGCATTCTGGAAGAACCTGTCAGTTCTACAGGTAATAAGACAGAAAGTGGCCTAGGCTGTCCACTCTCACGTCTTTCTACATTCAGGATGTTGCCTACAGGCCATGGGACACTTTTTCCCTGGGCCCTGTGGTGGCTGCTTAACAAGTTGTGCAGCTTGCCCAGCTCCCATAGTGGAAGGTTTGCACCTCATCTAAGGTGTTCGGTGGCGTAGAGTGAATGCAAGTTGGGGACAGGCCCCCTCCCTTCTCTCTTTTATCTTTCATCTCTCACAGAGATATGCAAGTGGCCATCCATCACATTCTGGTCGGGCATGCCATGCCAATGAGCCTCCATAACTGAGTACCCTGTCTATAATCTTAAATAGATTAATAGATGCAAGTCCTCCCCTCTCTCTAGCAAGGAGAGAGAGGGGCTGACGATAAACAATGGGTAGAGAGAGGGGCTGATGGTAAAATGACCCTTTGGTTATCTCTTAGTTTTGTTGTCTCTGACACTCTGGTTTATCCTAGCCTTTTTCAAAGCAATGTTGCTACACACACATCATTTCAGAAGGTCCAGAAGTCTGGCAGTTAAACACACAGTTGTTCACACCTTTGTTCAACATGTCAGAGGCATAGTCTCTTCCCTTTGCTCTTACATGACCAGGAAGGAGGCCCAGGTGATGCAAACTACCAGTCAGTCCAGAAGCTTACTCAGAATCCTCCCACCAAGGAGGTAAGTCCTCCTATGTAAACACTGATGGTTTGTATATTGTGTAGGAACAGATGACAAATTTTTTAAGTAATTTGTATTTCTCCTAACTATACAAACCTGAGGTCTTTACAGTTAAATGGCCACCTCATGCCACCCTTCATTCTGCTCCCTGGGCCAAAAGGCAAAGTAGAATGCATACTGATTGGGTGGGTGGGACTCCCGCCCATAGTCGGTAGACAACTAAAAGTTAAACAGCCAGTCTCTAGCTGCATTGAAGTATATTCCTATGTAAAGTATACCTTAGTTTTACCAGATCACTGAGCTGATTAACAGCTCTCCTAGGGCTGGCCCAAGGATTAGACTTATTTTACGTGGCTAAGAACCAATTGGTTGCTTAGCAACGGACCTACAGCTTATTGTGGAATCTAAACCACATTATAGTGAGAATGAATTTCTATCACCAGAAATAAATTCCTCTAACTCTTCATCAGCCAGCCGCGGGAATTGAACTCCGGCCCATCGAGTGACAGTCTGAAGCTCAACCGAGTCGGCCAACAAAGGGCTATATTCCTATGTAAAGACCTCAGGTTTGTATAGTTAGGAAAAATGCAAATTACTTTAAACTTTTGTCATTTTGTGTTAGCCAGAGATAAAGATGTTATATAACTACCAGTTAACCACTCTTGTCAGCAAGTTCAACCACTGTCCAGCTTAAAAGGCTGTTATTTTTATACCTAGGAAAAATACAAATTGCTTAAAGTTGCTATACTGTATACTACCTGTATTTCCAAAACATTATAGAATAATTATAGATTTGATTCCAACCTCACCTTTTAAATATTAATCTTTTCTTACTCTCCCTTTTAAAAATATACTTGCAAAAGTTTGTGCTAACCCAAATACATTGTTGATAAAACCAAAGAACACTCATAGAAATTCTTCTGTTTTAGGATGCATCTTGTTAGTTTGGCAGTGCGCAGAGGAGGGCCTATATCAAGTGCTCTGCTAGGCAACCATCATGGATCCATCCTTGCCAGGTAAAGTAAATTATGTGTGTATATATATATATATATATATATATATATATGTATATATATATATATATATATATATATATGTATATATGTATATATATATATATATATATATATATATATATATATATATATATATATATATATATATATATATATATGTATATATATATATATATATATATATATATATATATATATATATATGTATATGTATATGTATATGTATATGTATATATATATATATGTATATATGTATATATGTATATATATATATATATATATATATATATATATATATATATATATATATATATATATATATATATATATATATATATATATATATATATATATATATATATGTATATATATGTATATATATATATATATATATATATATATATATATATATATATATATATATATATATATATATATATATATATTTTTTAAGTGTTTTCATTCTACATGTATTAGTCTTGGAGCAAAGGGTTTCATTCTACATGTATTAATCTCGGAGCAAAGGCTCTATACAGTATTCAGTTATTGCGGATTAAGTAGCATCCCAATTCTTTTTTATGTATACAGTATACCTTAAAAGTGCAAGTCTTATTATAAAAGAATATGTAGTCACCACCTCAAATGAATGAAGTAGATTATTTTTCAAGAAAACCAATGAGATGAGCAACTTCAAGCCTTATTAAGTTAGGATCAAGAGGCAGTAGAGGATGATGGGAAAAGGAACTCCCCAATCCTTTCAAGAGTGAAGACTAAAGTCTCAAAATGTCAAACTGTTTAACCATAAAGGAGATTAGACCAGTTGAATATTAATGTGAAGGACTGGAACAGTCACTTTTTAACAGGAGAGGTTAAACCTTTAAAGGTTTTGAAGAGGAATAAAAGCTGTTCAAAAGAAAGTCTGTATAAAGGTCAACAAAGTATTGAAACCAGTTCATGCTCAGTGTCCCTCAGGGATTGTATTGTAATGTGATCCTGGCCAGATTATTTATTGGCTATCCAGAAAGCAAGACCCCATTGGTTGCAGCTCCCATAAGAGGTGAAGAATGATGTACTATAGTGGTTGAGAGGGTGAGGGCCATGTACTGTCTTAGGGTCAGGAGCATTGGTGTGTTGTCAATCAAGTTTATGTATTGAAGGTTGATTCATGAAAATTCATGATACTTCTGTCGTAAGTGACCTAGCTCAAATGAAAATATCTAAGCAAGAGAGAGACTTTATTCATTTATAAATTCTTGTGTTTGTAATCAGTTCCTTTTGAAATGAATCCCTGTTCAGTCTTTAGTCCAAAGGATGAAGAAACTCAGTTGAATTTATGGCTGATCTAGAAACCAAGGCTTGCATTCTTTTCACTTACATTTCAAAAACTGACTCACATCATTTATTATCAGATGTGAATTCTGATGAGTCACATGCTTTTGGTGTTACCAGTTGTTATTCTAAATCTTAATTGTGCTGGACTGTGTTACTCCAGTAATATTACTGGAATGTTAAATTTATGTAACTGTCACCTTTTGAGTCACTTTTCCTGTCAAATTTGGAGAAAGTGGCTTGCTGCATCCTGAAGTCATGGAACTAGGGTTATAACTAGGGCAGTAACTGTCTTCAGTCCTCAAAATTTCGTTCTTGATTAACTAAGCCGTTCGTGGCAAATGCTTTCACTATTGTTAGTTCTACAACAGTCAATAAATTTCACCTCTCACATAGTAGGACAGAGGCCCCTACATTCCTTGTTTATCATTACTGCTGACTCCACCACCAACAAAATGGAATCGAAATCATCTTCCATCATTCCATAAAGGTAACATTCCGGCATTGCATTGTATTTGAGAGTATCCTGCATTAAGCACTTTTATCCAGGGTTAACTGGCCAACCATGCAGGATACTTTGTAAAGAGCACCCAGGCAGAACCAACTCTTTATTCATAATCCTTGTCAGCTTTCCATTACATTAATTGTCAAATATAGGATTTGTGGTAAATATCTGAAAATGTGTTACATCCTGAAGCTCCTTTTATCTGTAGTAGTGTTGTATAATGTTACTAGGGTAAAGTAGTCATTTGGCAGTTGTAAAATTTCAAACACTATTCTTTTATGAAATTCACCGCACAAATAATTACCCCTATTTTAATGTAAGTTCTCATTGTCTGCCTTCTTTAAAGTCAAAACATCTAGATTGGAAATCCTGTGCAGCAACTGGTGATGGTGTTGCAGCTACTTCCAGTAACCCTTGAGGAAGGTGTACACCCTATAATCCTCCCTTGTTAGGGTTACATCTCCACTGGTTTGTGTATAAGTTATAAAGTTGCTTACACACTGTTAGCAGTAATACTTTATGGAGCCATCCATTTGAGTAATTCACAGCCAGTTATCCCTCTCATCTGTACCCGCTGCTTGTCCTATGTTCTGTATTTATATCAAGCCCTGACCATGCAAAGCATATTGGGAGCAAGAAGAATTTCGATAACAGACTTTGATGGAGTTCTGGGTGTGTGTTAATGTCTGTTGTTGGAGTTTACAGGATAAGTTTTTCCTGTTACTAGACTCCACTGACAGTCTTTAAGGAACTGGGTTTTAGAATTATGTATGTGTCATTTCACAATACAGGTTGACCATCACTAACTGGCCACATCATTGGGACCTGAGGGTTCCGGATTAGCAGGGTTTAATTAGGCCATTTGTTAGCTAGAATACACTCTAAAACCCAGTAGCTACACCTCATCTTAGAATTAAAGTATCCCATAAATCAGTACAAGTTGGTTAATAAAGAAAAGACAATTATCAAATACAGGTAGTGCTGAGTTATTTACGAATTCGACTTCACAGTATTTCGAGTTTACGATGGGGTTAGCAATAATTAATACCGATACGAAAAATATTTAGAAAAATATTTTTAGAGCAGGCAGCAGGCAGCAAGAGAGACCAACTTACAATAGACCCACTTCTTTTCCTCCATCTCTTTATTCCATCTGCTAGTTCAAAAAGTAAAAGAGAATGATAAAAGTATTGTTAGTAACGTTATACTTTGCGTTAAATACGTACAGTCATAAACAACCGAACGGAAACTGTTGTTTTTGCTAATAATCGTATCGATAACAACTGTTGTGCTTTGTATTTCAACCATCGCACGGTAATACACAATTACTGTAGTTATGTTACAAATGACGTTAAGTACTGTACAATAGGACTGATATATTTTTACACTCTACCTTTTATTTGGAGAAAAGATCGGCAGGGAAATACACTGCTACAGTAACTTTAAGCTGCAAGTTGTAGCTGAAGCTGAGAAAACAATGTTAAAGCTGCCAATGACTATAAAACTGTCGGCATCGGCAACATGGATGAAACTAGACCGTAAATAAAACTGGAGAGAATGTATTTTATCAAAACTACTGGGCATGAAAGAATACAAAATTACTACTGTTTTCACGATAAAAGATAAATACGAAAGTCAGATTATGATGAAATCAAGAGAAAATAGCGAATGAATCTTTGATTTTTTTCACACAAACAAACATTCCCCAAAACGCCAGCTGCGATTCCTGAGAACGTCATATATTAACGAAAAAATAGCTAAATTAGTTTCACAACAAGACATTTAAGTTATATTTCGACTTAAAAACACTTCGTGTAACGAAAAATATCCGTGTCCCAAATAAATTAAGTATCCATATTCATTTACGCTAACTAGAAGCAAGAAAAGCGCTTTGAACTTAGTTGAATGCGGCGAAATAAACACCGCGATACCGATTCCCAAAACAAAACATTGATCGCAATTTATAATACAATTGGAAACACTGTAGTAAAGCATAACTTTTTAAAAGATCCATGAAAAAGATGCACATTTGTTATGTTGATGTTTGTATAATACTGTTAATATGTGAATAGAGTTCAGTATAATGTAGGCTAGGCTACCAGTTTGTTGATGCAGCACACTGCACCACGAAATCGAAGCGGCCAGCGAGCGAGTTAGCCCAGCGACCCGGGAAATTTGAAAATTAATGAGGAAACATTGGAAATTACTCTAGCCGAAATTTATGCCGGATTACTGATTGTTCCGGACTACTGATTGCCGGATTAGTGATGGTCAACCTGTACTTAAATGGTGAAAACTTATTAGAGGATGTTGAGCAAGCCTAACAAATGCCTGGTACTGTCAGCCTTTTTTATTCATCTGTACTTCTACAGATGCTAATGTATGTTTCTTATAAGTTTTTTAAAGAAGATTTGATTTTTTGGTTCTATTAATAATTAGCCTGTTTGTGCACACGAACTTGTTCCAGATACTACAATCCTTCTTGAATTATTAAAAACTACAGAAGAATAAGAGGAGAAAAAAGTAGTTTCTTATGATTAATTGTGCTTGCCAGGGATTAACTTTTACTAAAATATTCAAAATTTGAATCTCGTTTTATGAGTCAGCTTTAATTCAGATGGTTTTCAGATTTGCTAGCATGGATTCAACAATATCAGCTGGAGACCTGCAAAACTTTTTTTTTTGTCATCTTATTATCTTGTAAGGCATTTTCTAGCCAGATTTTATACTTTTGGCTTTGCTCACCTCTCTCAAAAATGGGGTGTAGGCTTTCATCTAATTGCTAATTTTTTGGCCTCAATTAGGCAGAATCTACTCTTTCAGCATTGATAGTGATATTTCTAAGGATAGTGTTCTCTCACCTACACTCCCCCATTGTATCAGAGATCTTCTCCAGTCTACCCCACATTCTATTTATTCACTTGCTGATGATTTACCCATCTGTATCTCTTCTCATTTCACTTCTGAGCTATCCTCAGACATTTCTGAGCTCGTCCCTATGTCAGCCGGTGAAATATCCATCCAGCACATATTTCTATGTAAATTCAAGAAAAAAATATACCAGAGAAAAAGTTATCAGAAAATGCTGGGGGTTACTACCCCCAGATCGATCATCTATAATAAAATAGACGCTGTATAGGTAAGGTGAGTGATTGTTGTCACTGCCACAGGACCGCACTCTTAAGATATCCCAATGACAAAACCTCGAATGTGGTGAGCTAATCCAGCGCCCATACTCACCCGCCAGCCAAACCGATCCCTTTATGCGCCATCTGAACTCATTCCATACTAGCACGTTTCAATTTAGGAAAGCTTTTTTTTTGCTGGCCCTTTTTGTCCAAATTTGATCGATTTCAATCATGTCTTCAAGCAATTTCACCGTGTCCAAGTTAAGTACCATCTTCTTGTGGGGTTTTTACTACTTGTGAGGCTTTTATAGGCCCGTAAATTAATATTTACAGGGTCATATATCGGATGCTGAAGGCGCTCGCCTCAGCCATGATGACCTTGAAGCACACCCTTACAGCTGGTTTCAAAGGGTTTCTCTCAGTCGCTTACAATTTTATTCATGTTTTATAATTCCTTCAAGAAGTTCCCTTGGAGGCGTTTATCTATGTAAAGGGTCCTGGTACCTTGATTAGCGTTATTCTCACGGAGGCTTCCTCCTTATTGTGGTTCTTGCAGTTGATTCATAGCATATACCAGGCTCGTTCGAGTAGATTCCCCTCCAGGGTGGTGCTTTTGTCAGTTTTCTGATTTATAGTGTATTGATGACATGGATAATTTGGTTTTATTATGATCCAGGCTGATAGTCAGCCAGTTGCAGCTCACTGGCTGCCTACTTCCTGGTCGCCTCACTCCGTTAGGGGAAAAACGCTAGCACAAGTCCTTATATTTTTGTATATTTATTCATATTATGGGTACTTATATGAGTACTGGTTAACTTTAATGATATTTATCAGAAATTAGATCCTAGCCTAGCCCTCTCGCTCCAATCGGTGGGTTAGGCTATTCAGGTTAGGTTTTTGCATTGTCTAAGCTCCCATCTCTCCCGACATGTCGCTTGAGCGAGGGAGGGAGGGGTAGGCTGGTCAAGGGAGTTCCTGTTTGTTGTTCCATCCATTTTATCCTGCTTGTTTTTGGGTTTGCTGGAGTATCTGAAAGATGTTCCCTCCTCCCTCTGGTGAGGGAGAGAGAAGAAAACAATATGGGGAATTTTCTTCATGCATTGCCCTTCTACCCTATGGGTTGGTTGTTGGTTGACTAATGTTACAGGAATTTCTCTCCATTTCAGCCCTCTCCCAGGTTCTTTTCTCCTCCCTTATTGTCTGGGCTCAGCGCCTTCAAGAGGAGGGTGAGAGTTTAATCTGATTGCCTTAGAATAGTGCTGTTACCCTATCCTTCCCTAGTACTTTGGTGAGTGTCATGAGTCTCCAGAAATTGAACAGGTAGTCGACACGTCCTGCTAAACACTGCGGGAGTTACAGTCAGTGTATGGGGGGTATCCCCATCCTGTTAAAAATAAAACCGGTCCCACCTTCCAAGTACTGTACAAACCTTCTCTCCCCCTGCCTTGCCAGTGGTATGTCATCTCCTCGCGTGCGGACTTTATTTCTCCGATTGTCACCCCGAGGGGAACTGGTCTGTTCCCAGTCCAGAGTCACCCACCCTCCTGGGCCCCGCCCTGGTGTCATCCGCTCGGCTAGTGTTTCATTGGTTCGCTCTCCTGTGGATCGAGCTGAACTCCCATCACTTAGTTTCAGGGTTCAAACACTTGCTGATTAACAGCCTCCGCCGCCCCCGAAGCCCCTCCTGTTGCCTTTGTACTGTTACCGCTCCGTGGTTTTGGTCTTCAGTGGGTTGGCTTTAGTCACACCTAACTCTCTAGCGCGTAATGACTGGTGGTAATGATTTACCCGCCTTCCCGCTGTAACCAAGTGTCAGAGGTACTGGGATCCCGGAGGGGTCTGGCGCGAACACGGCCACCTACAGTGTACTGTTATCCTGTATTGTTAACCAGTTACTTTGTGCCGTTATAATTTATGCATGATCAAAAGATTAAGATCCTACTCCGCTGACCGCTGTTCTTTAATTTAGTATATATCATGTTTTGCTCTAGTTTATTACTCCCACCGGAATGCTTCAGTGGATCCGGTATAAACTAAGGCCTGCTGCCTGGCTCCGCAGTATTTATTCTTTAAGTAGATTCATAACCAGAGTTGCATGATCCAAAGATTAAGGTCCTGCTCCGCCGAGCTATCTCCGCGCTCCTTGATTTAGTGTGGTCATGTTTTGCTCAAATTTATCGTCCCGCCGGAATGCTCCGCGGTCCGTATAAATTATTTAACATACCCAATACCTACTATAGTTTAAGGTCCCTTGAATTATTAGGTTCATATACCGTTTACACTTACAGACTCAGGCTATATGTGAGGAGCCCGGTGCTCTGCAGTGCTGCACCAGCCCTATGGGCACGTTTATCTGTCACCCCATGCTGGGCTGTGCAGTCCGGCTTGATGACCTCATCGTGGCACCCGACGTTGAGGTTTGTCCAGCTTTCTTGTGAGCGTGTCCAGACGAGTCGGTAAGCTTTATAGTTACTGACTTTAGTTTACCTGGTATCCTCACTTGTTTTATTTACGTTATGGGCTTAATATATGGCTTATATATCTCTCACCAAACACTCGGTCGTGAAGTCCCTCCTCTCTTCCAGGCCCAAAAACTTCCCGGAACGACGCTTTGGGTTCTCTTCGAGCCTGGGTGGCTGGGTTTGGGAGAAATGTTCCGTCTGGGAAGCCGTCATGTTCTCGACGAGAACATCCAGAACCTACTCCTACCCGGGCGCCTCGATCTCAGCGGCTGTATCGGCAGAAGTCGCTGCTCCTGTCATCGAAAGCAGATCCTGGTAGAAACCCAGCCTCTCCAGGACGAAAGTCTCTACGCGGTGGTGTCGGAGGAAGCATGCCATAGATCTCGACCTGGAGCCTGAATACTGAACAGGACCAGGAGGTAGGTGGGGAGGTCTGGTGAGGCAGTGGGGGCGGGCTCTTTTTGACTCCAGGCCTTCCATCGCAGATTTCCTTTCAGGGATTTCATAAGTCTTTCTCTTGAGGACAGGGCGCAATCCACTGTCCCAAGCTGAAGAAGACTTGGAAGGTGAAGGGCTATAAGTCCGCGACTTCCCAGAAGGCAACCTTCCCTCCGTGAAGCCATGGGATGCTAGTCCGGTGGCTTTCGGGTAGGCGCCACTCCCTCAGCTAAGGGTGTGAGTTAGAGAGCAGCTAAGGCCAGCCCTCCTCGCCAGCCTGCCTTTGACCCAGAGGCATTTGCAGGATGCTCTTGCAAAGATTTTCCACGGAGGTTGATGCTAAACTGAGCAAGCTTTACGGAGAGGCTGCAGAGCCAGGAGACTATGCTCTCCGGTTCATGCGCTTTTGGGTCCACTGTGCATTATCCCATTCCCGGATGCCTCCCCTCCCTCCATTTGACAAGGGAAATCCATGGCGTTTTGCCCTTCATGCTCCCTGGCATGAAGATACCCTAACGATCGAGGGTCTAGCTGGCTGCAGACTCGAGGAGGAATTCTTCCTCCTGATCTGCTGCCCCGCCCCAGGCTCTCGCCAGGCTGGACGGAGGAAGCTTGGACAAGGGTCCCGAAGGAGACAGTGATCTTCCCAAGGGACCAGGCGCAGTCTACCTTGATGCGCACCTTTAATGAGTGGCAGGCGGAGAACACGGTTGACCCCCTTCAAGGGCAACTTCACGATGTTCTCCTTGGGTGACAGGGATCCCACCCCCTGCATGACTAAGGTAGCCCTCCCACGGCCCAGGCATGCTCGGAGGGTGCTCCCCCTCGTTGCCTCAGCCCGGGAGACTGATCCCACCTCTCTGATCTTCCCGGAGACAATGAATTTGGAAGGATGCTTGGCCACTTTTACTCGGGTAAGCTGGACCCGGAGTGTGTCATCCAACTTATTCAGCTAACAGCTTCCCAAATTGCCGGAAGCTCTCCTGAAAGCAGAGTTTGAGGCTAGGGTGTCGGCTGAGCGATCACTGAACTCACTGTGCCTGGCGGAAGCTTCTCCGCTGTGACGTTATGGAGGAGCAACTCTTCCAAGTCCTAACGAATGTCCCTATTGGCGGGATTTCAGGCAGACTTGTTTGACTTCATGGTAGCGCGGATGAATTGCCGCAAATACATCTTCACCGACGCTATTACCATCAGACATGAGCCTAATAAGCTCATGAAAAGTTCCTTCTGGGGGCTAATATCTTCCCGGAAGAAGAAGTCAACAATGTCCTGATGGAGGCAACCAGGCAAATCAGAGTCTTGCTCCGGCTGGGGTGTCCCGCTTTGGAAGCGGAAGACCCCGAGTCCGTCGGGCCCTCAGAGTAGACCTGGTAAGAGATACAGGAGGCACAGGAGACAACACCAGCAGGCTGTTGTCCAGGCTGTACCTGTCTCGACAGTTTGCCAGCCTTCCTTTTTGTTTCGAAGGACCAACCCCAACAGTTCGTGCTGGTGCAGCCAGCTCAGCACTCTCTTGCCGCTCCTCCTCGTAACGTCTCCTGTATTTAACCCTTCCTATGAGGGCCAGGGTCGTTTCAGGTCTTAACAGGAGCGCAAGGGGACTAGAGCGAGCCTCCTTCAGAGGCAAGGCTGCCTTGTGATCCCTCTCCCGGGGAAGAAGAGGCCGCTGTGAGAGGAGGGCAAGCCTGCACCCTCCCAGTGAGAACGATCAGGTGGGGTGGCAGACTTTTATCTGTTCAGGGACCGTGGACCTTCAGTCCATGGGTCCACAGTATAGTCTCCAAGGTTTGGGCTGGAGCTGGATCAAGGGGGCCCTCCCCCTTTGATCAGATTCTCATCAACCGTCCTCCAAAGCTCTGGGACTTTCCGACGGAATTACTCCTAAAGAGGGCCATAAAGAAAGTGAGACACCTGAAATTTCAAGGCAGGCTGTTCAGTGTTCCCAAGAAAGACTCCAGTCAACAAAGAGTAATCCTGGATCTGTCACGTCTCATCTTTATATACAATGCGACAAATTTCGTGATGCTTACAATCGCGCAGGTGCGGACTCTACTTCCCTCGTGGAGCCGTCACCACCTCTATAGATCTTTCAGACGATATTATCACGCCCTCGATTGCGCGGAACTTCTCTCCTTCCTAGGTTTCAGACTGGGGAAACAGGCTCTACCTGCTCAGAATCTTTACGGTTGGCAGGAAACGGTAGTACAACAGTTACGGTGGGGGGATATTTTGATTCTCCTTTCATACCTGGACGATTGGATAATTTGGGCATCCAACGTCGAGGAGTGCTGGAAAGCTACGCACATATAGTGATCAAGTTTCTGGAACTTAGGCTTTCAGATAAACAGGCGAAGTCCCGCCTAACTCCGGAGGCTCGATTTCAGTGGCTAGGTATCCAGTGGGACTGGTCTCGCACAAACTGTCTATTCCACCAGCCAAACGAAGGGAGATAGCCAAAGCCACCAGGCAATTCCTCAAAAACAGGAAAGCCTCTTGCAGAATGCAAGAAAGAATCTTGGTTCTCTTCAGTTCGCATCTGTAACAGACCTGCTCCTAAAAGCAAAGCTGAAAGACATAAACAGAGTGTGGCTAAGACAAGCCAATATCAAACTCAGGGACAAGGTGTCATTAGTTCCTCAAGTGTTAAGGAAAAGACTACCGTGGTCCACAGTCAGGGTCTCTCAAAGTCAGTTCCCCTTCAGTTCCTCCTCCAGCTCTAATAATCCACACAGACGCCGTTAGCGGCTGGGAGGATACTCACCAAAAGAAAAGGTACAGGGTACATGGTCCCACAATGTTCCGTCAGTTCCATATAAACATTTTTGACCCGATGGCAGTGTTTCTAACCCTGAAAAAAACTTTGCCCCACCAACCAGGTTCATATCAGGCTGGTGTTGACAGCGCGAGTAGTACAGCATAAACACAGCCGATGCGTGATGATAGCTTCTCACTAGCGGAGAACACGGCTGGCACCTGTCAGCTACCCATCTAGCAGGAGTCCGGAATGTTATTGCAGACTCCTTGTCCAGAACAACTCCGCTGGAGTCAGGAATGGTCCCTGGACAAGGCTTTTTTCGAATGGATCCGCCGTCAGGTTCCGGGCCTTCAGGTGGACTTGTTTGCCACGGAGAGCAATCACAAACTCCCTTGTTATGTTGCTCCCAACCTGACCCTCAAGTCACGCCACGGGATGCAATGTCCATAGACTGGAACAATTGGCAGAAAATATATCTGTTTCCGCCTAATAAACCTACTGATAAAGGTGTTGCACAAGCTCAGGTCATTCAAAGGCCAAGTGGCCTGGTAGAAGCTCCCTAACTGGGGAAGAGCAATTGGTCCCTCTTCTTCTGGAGCTCAAATTCCACGGTGTCATCAGATACCCAAGCCACAGCTGACTCAAATATGCAAACAAGGACTGTCAGCTTCTCAAGAATTCAGGAGAATGCCCTGGCTTTATGGACTTTGTGAAATTCGCCGCTCAGAGAGGGGCGAATATTGATCCCATTAATACTCTGTTTCTTGAATCAGATAAAAGAGATTCTACCTCAGACAGTATGATTCAGCAGTTAAAAAGTTGGCATCCTTTTAAAGGAATCTGAAGCCCAAATCATGACCGCCAAGGGCAATATCATTCTTTAGGGTCACTGTTTGAAAGGGTCAGAGCTCTGGCCACCATAACCACAGCAAAATCAGCTTTGAAAAGGTGTTTTTGCATGGCTTACAGATTGATTTAACAGATTCATACTTTTCGTCCATTCCTAGAGCATGCGCCGTTTGAGACCAGTGACCGCCCACATACGGTTTCCTGGTTTCTTAATTATGTTCTAAAATTAGCCTCAGAAATTAATAACGATCAATGTTCTTATTTGAATCTGTAAAGGAAGACCTTGTTCCTAATTAGTCTAGCTTCAGGTGCCAGAATTTCAGAACTGTCTGCTCTCTCTAGAGGTGTCAATCACGAGATTTCCTCCTGTCAGGAGAAGTTCTGCTTTCCCCAGATCAAAGATTCTTAGCAAAAACGAAGACCTCAGGATAGGTGGTCCCCCTGGAAGGTTGTCCCTCTTCCACAAGACCTGTCCTTATGCCCAGTCGCTACCTTTGAGGGCCTACTTACAAAGAACTCAGTGTTTGTCTGGTCCTCTTTTATCAGGGAAAAGGTGGAACACTTTCTTTAAAGGCTATAAGACAACAAACCCTGTACTTTATTAAACAAGCTAACCCGGATTCAGTCCCTAAGGTTCATGATATCCGAGTGGTGGCTACCTCTACTAATTATTTTCATAATATGAATTTTCGCTGAGCTGAAGAAGTACACGGGCTGGAAATCTCCATCAGTGTTTAAACGCCACTATCTGAAATCACTGGAAGCTCTGAAATTCCCTGCAGTGGCTGTAGGGAGCATTATCCTCCACCTTAAGTTAACCTTTAATCCCTATCCTTTCCCCACGCCTGCCTCATTTATTTGCCCTGCCATTTTCTCCTGGACCAGACATGCCTCACAGCCTGGCTCCTAATATTATAATGTACAATCTTGCAGTGTTAGTTTTTAAGTGTGTGATATGTTATACTCACTGTGATTTAGTTTTAAGGCTGAAAAACCCTTATAAGTTTTGTCATTTATTTAGTGTCAGTACCTCTCCACTATAGTATTAATGATGTACATAGTTGTTTCTCATGTCCTTTATTATAGTATAAATTATATCCCTAGTCATAACTCAGTTGTTCTGCTATACCTATAGTATTTAATTATATTTTGGTGATAATTAAAACTATTTTTAATAATGGTGTTTTTATACATGATCACCTAAATGTTTGTCACTTTTAGACTTTCACCAAGACTTGCATGATTCTCTGTTATGATTTCACCGCTGACACAGGGACAAGCTCAGAAAAGGGATTTTGACAAAGAAAAATCTATTTCTGAGGAGGCCCTGTGTCTGTGACCCCAGGATCTAGGTTTCCCAGTAGGCATACCAAGCTTGTGGGGGGGTGCTAGCCTGAAATGAGTTCAGATGGCGCTGGGGTCGCCGGTTGGCAGGCGGGTGAGTATGGCCGCTGGATCAGCTCCCCACATTCCGGGTTTTGTCATTGGGATATCTTCAGAGTCTGCGGTCCTGTGGCAGTGACAGCAATCACTCACCCTTACCTATACCGACGTCTATTGTATTATAGATGATCGATCTGGGGTAGTAAACTTCAGCATTCCTGATAGCTTTTTCTGTATATTTAGTTAAATGAATTTTACCTAGAAATATGTGCTGGATGGATATTTCACCGGGTGACACAGGGCCTCCCTCAGAAATAGATTTTTCCTTTGTCAAAATCCCTTTTGTACTCAGCCTCAAATTTCTTTTGCTTCATCTGTCAACACCAGTTTTGGAAGCATTTTTGAATGGGGACTCCTTAATTGAGTCGTGTTATGTCTCCAGGACGCATTTCTACCTCTTTATCTATCTTCATGTCTAAAGATTTTTAATGTTGCTTTAAACTTATATTGGAGGAATGGCATAAATCAAGTGTTGAATAAGCTCATGAAATTCATGTTTTGTTGAGAAGGAAATTTCATTTAAATTGCAGGAGTGCAATACAATGTGTTATCCTCATCCATCCATGTTTGATATGATGTATTGCTATTCATTTCTTGTCATTTTATAATCTCTGCTCCTATCAGGGTTTGAAACAAGAACAATTTGGTAAATCAGTGGTGCTATCATGAATATTTTTTTCATAGATCCTTTTTTTCCTTCTGTAAAGTGAATCTGCATTATGTATTTTTTGGAAATTACAATATTCCACCGAGCTGAAAGAATGTCTTTCCTTCTCTGATAATTTGCAAATTTACAATCCCTGAATTGGCCAGTCCAGTGACTTTTTTCCCTCTGCTTTCAATTTTTGGAGGTCCCTCCCATCATACATTCTCTTTGATTTCTATAATCTTGAGTCTTTCAAAAAGGAAATTTATTGCTTCCTTTATAGAGGGTTAATCCCCACTTTGTTTTTGTTTCAGGCTTTGATAAATGTATTAGCATTGAGTTACATATCCTATTTTTGTGGGGGTGCCATGAAATTTCATATTTGCAAGAAGGAAACCCATGTAGTATATATTTTTACACTTGAAATTCAGTTCCTCAGTGTCTATTTATGCCCTTGAACTGAAGCACATGCATAATTTGTATGTTATAAGGTGTTAGTAAATTTTTTAAATGAACCTTACCTCTCCATTATATAGCTTTTACTTCTGTGCCAGCAGTAGTTTGACAGATTGAAAAGAAAAACAAGAAACACTCCAGTTTCTAGAGAGAGAGGCTTGGCCTTTCAGACCCACTGGTTTTGCTATGACACACCCCTGGCTCCTCCCAGACAGCCGTAAGTGAGCACAAACCACGCCCATCGGGGCGGAGCAACCAGGAGACATGCGAGTTGACAGGAACCGAACCGCCATATTTGAAGTTGACAGGACACAGGCAACACCTGCTGCACCTCACCATTACTACAACCCTCCCTAATTATTGTCATGAGGACAAACGACTTAATCAACCAATTAAAATGTCCAAAAAGTCGTAGTATCAGCAGATGTGCATAATCTTAGCGAAACTAGCGATGATGACAATGTTTCACCGGCACAACCCCAAAAAGAAGAGATGTCCCAAAACGGAAGAAACCAGCCAGAACCTTCCAACAGTGAAATTCTTCAAATGTTATTATTACAGAATCAAACATTATTGAAACTAAGTGGAGAAAGGGTAAGGTTTAATATTCTGTTTTTATATAAAAACGTCTTGATAGCAGCAGATTTAGACAGATGACGTCACAAGCATGACAGTAAAAGGTAAACAATGAGCCGGTGCGGACCGTGCGATAGTTATAATCGTAAAAGTTTGAGAAGAGATAAATTTTGAGACCAAAGTACATTTACCATATAATCTAAACTATGTGTAAAGTGAGCCTAAACATTATAAGGACTAGATACTTGTATGCAAAAGGTAATTAATGTTGTAAGGTGAGGTGTTAACTTGATTGCCCTTACGTACCAAAGAAGCCATTAGCCTAACTAGCCTAACTTTTTCTAACTCCTGAGTTTAACATACTACGTCAATCTAGGCTACCTCTTAGCCGCTTTCCCTTCCGCCTATCCCACCGAGATCCTATCGTCGACATTTAACTGGAGGGTTCCTGTCAAGGGCGGGTATAATTGCGCCTACCTCAGCTAATGGGTAGAATTTTATATCACACTCGTTTCCTTTCGATATAATTGTTTACCCTTACCATGAGGAGCATGCGTCATAGAATTTCTGACAGGTCGGCTATATAAATAATATAAGATGATTACCAGAGAGGCTATAAATTTAAGTATGGGATACTAGTGAGAGGATGCTGATTGGCCTGAATTAACCGATGAAGGCCATTTGAGCCTAGAACCCGATTGCCTGGCTCAGCCTTCTAGGTCTGCTTAACTGTCCAACCTGATTTGTAAATTCAGGAGCCATATTATAGACATCAGTTAAACTTTTATTATCAAATTTGAGTCTAGTTTTTCACTCCTATTGCAGAAGTGGTTCGACTGCAAAAAGGGAATGACAATTCCCCTCCTCCTAAGCGCTTCCATAAAGTAGATTTACCTGAGAATGCAAATGAAAAATTATTTACAACTTATAATGAAGAATTTAACCTGGCTTACCTTTAACAAACCTATTCCCTACTTATATATCTACCAATTTTAATGCTGCTAGTCTCCATTCATAGAGATGGGAAAATACAATTAAATGACTCCTAAGTGCATTAACATTAAGTGAAGGAGACAAGAACTCATGATCAATTCTTTGTTTGTAATCATAATAAAGAACTTGCAAGACCTTTTCAAATTGATAAATTTGCCAAAGTTGAACTTTTGCCAAGTGGCAGGTTGTTTAATGAAGATTTCAAGAAGAAATTTCACTTTGATATTGAAAACATTAGCCATATTGAAAACATTAAGATGCATATATCTTCTTTCAGGGCATGCAGCTCTCTGTTAATTAGCTTACCCTCTAAGATTAACGATATTGATTTCATTACTAAAGTGATAATTGGGCCTTTCAGGAAACACATTGATCTAATTAAAAGTTTAATCCGCTCATTCAGAAGTAGAACTTTGCAGGAACCTCAGTTTTAGATACCAGAAATGCTATTATTAAAGCTGAAACTAATGATATATGGGTCTTATCAGATGATCAAAGGAAAGCCTATTGCTCGTGCTTTCGGCGGTCCCTTCCTAGAGGAGGGGACATTATCTCTAGAGGTGGAAGGTTCAACTTTGGTGAAGTATCAGGGCTACCCCAGAGAGAAATTTAACTTTTACAGAAGATTCAGGAAGCTTTGGGTTCAGGAATAGGTTCAATCCCCTACAGGCGTAGGTATTAAGAGAGGTGGCCGAAGAGGGGAAGGAGTACAGGGGACAGACAGCAATTAATTCAGACGTCAAAGATAAGAAACAAAACTAATTTTTGCTTTAAATCTTAATACCATCGAGCCCTGCTCGACCAAGTGGAAAATAACCTGGAGCCACACAGTAAAGATAAAAATTTGGCAAATGTACCCACTAACAGTTCAATGATATTGGAAGAGTTAAATTTCCCTGGCAGCCTCTAGCTCCAAGGAAACCTCTCATGCCCCTCCAGTAAGTGGGATAGTCATTGACAAATAAATTAAAAATTGGCAAAACTCCCAAATTTTCTTCTTTTGCAACTTGATCAGTAAGGGTGTGAGACTCCATTTCAACAAAAATAAGGCTCAAAAGACTTTGAAAAGAATTAGGGTTGATAGATATTATTCTTCTAGCAAAGAGAATAATACTAGAGAGAATGTGACAGATTACTAGACCTAGGGTAATAGAACAAACAACAGAAATTCTTTCACTACTCTAACCACATATTTTACAAGCTTAAACCCGATGGGAGCATTCGCCTAATCTTCGATGTGAAATGCCTAATACTATGATCAAGAAACCTTCTTTCTCTATGCTGAAACCTAAAACTATATTCCCTTATTTACATGTAGACTTGATTTAAGGAGCGCTATTGGCACGTCCCTCTTCATTCCAGTACTCAAAGACTTAATGTTCAAATTAGAAGCGTAAATTCAAATGAATGATTGTTCCCTTCAGGTTAAAGACAGCTCATCTTTCCAAACTAATGTACACAGTAGTTAAATACATTAGGAAGAAATATAATATACTCATCTTTAACTACTTAGATGATATAATTACTGGCAGATGACTCACAAATGCGAGTCTCATCCAAATAGTCATTGAGTGCTCACGGAACTGGGTTGGCAAATATCTATTAAAAAGTCTGTTATTCATCCAGTGCAAAGATAGAGTTCCTGGGAGTTCATTATAACTTGGAGAACAAAACAATGAGACCAATGCAGGAAAAACATTGATAAATGTATCAGGCTTGCCAATACAGTATCCAACTTGAACAGATCTGACCTCAAATTATATCAAAGATTGATAGGATCACTTAACTCTGTTCCCACTACACCTTTTATGGTAGATACCATCTTAAATTCCTTCACAGATTTCATAGATATTTTGCTAAAGGATATAGAATCATTCCTCCTCCTTTCAAATCCTTTCTAGAAACATGAAACAGACTAACATGTATAGTGCTATAAACATTCCTAATAATCAAGTATATCTAGAACTATTCACAGATGCATCCAACTTTACAGCTGGGGTGGAGCATTAGTAGGAGAACATGGCATACTCTCAACTAATAATACATGGCTACAGCAAAATGAGAATACTCTGCACATTAAACATTAGAGAACTACTTGCATGCATTTACTGTATAAAACACTTCAGAGACAAACTAAAACAAAGTGGTACTAATTCACATAGATTCACAAGTAACATACTGTTGGGTCAAAACATGGGCATTAGAACAAATCGCCCAGGAGGCCATCAAGTGTTACTAAACATCAAGCTGAAAATACAACATAGACATTCAAACTAAATGGATTAAAGGGAAAAACAATGTGATGGCTGATTCCCTATCAGAGACTTTGGTTCCATACATCCAGAAGCCACTCTTGTGATAATCTATTCAATTTAATTTTGCACAGATATGAATTTCTTTCCTGAAATAGACCTTTTCAATGGCTTTAATTCTAAATGTAAGAGATTTTGTTCTTTCATTACCAACACAAAAGCAATCAGTATGTGCTCTTCACATTAGCTGGGAAGGTTCTTCTCCCCTCTTTATGCTTTTCCCCAGGCTTAATGTACCAAAGTTGCTTTTAAGATATATAACGAATGTATAACAACATGCTCTTCTGCACCATTTCCCAGGAAACGGAACCATGGATCCCCTAGTCAAGACAGTCTCAAGGAATACCGAAGTACAAAGTCAAAGTAGAAGGTTGCCAGGATACTTCATATGGACTGTACCTTACCCTTAGCATAACACCACTTGATTTGACGCCTTTAGAATATAAAGATCAACTACCTTCCATATTTCTCCAGAGATATGCAACAAAATTACTTCCAGTTCTGAGACAGCTCCATGGCTAGTGCCAAAAATCTCTTCAGTAGCTTTAAATATGGAATAACAAATTCCCTCTTTTATCAGTGCTACTCTATTTTAACGATTAATAGACAAGGGCCTAGCATACAACACACTAAAGGATACTGAGCTGCTCTTGACCGGTTTTGAAGGATACTTTCCCAATTATTGTCTAACAGAAGCAAGTATATTAAAGCTATGCTTGATGGAGTAAATAGAAGACCCAGCAATTCTCATCAATTTCCAGGCTGGGATCTTGATAAAGTGGTTTCCTTCCTCAACACTACAAGAGATGATTCTGTGCTGCTCATGAATTCAGAAGACCTTATTCCTCGTAGCTTTGGCTTGCCATTGAGAGCTAACCAATTTAATCATCTATGTATCTCCAGGAGCACCTTCACGCCAGAAACCATTGTGTTAAGGAACCACCCTTCCTTCATGGCCAAGAATCAGAGAAACAGTACACTCCTATTGAATTCAGCTTTAGGTGTCACCCTACAAGCCAAAAATTTGTCCAGTTAGACAATTAAACTTTTATCTGGAGTACACAAATAAAATCTGTGCAGAAAGGAACATAGATAGGGAAGACCATATTTGGCTGGATGAAAACTCAAGATCATGTCCCTTCCAAAGATGAGGCAGCTATTCAGGGACTGTATTTTCAGAGTTGATCCCAATGCCAGAAAACACTCCACCAATTTTCCACTCTATCAGAGGTCAAGCAGTTTCAGGATGATGTATAATGGAGTTACGCTGCAAGAGATAATGGCTAGAATGAATTGGAAAAGCAACTCTGTATTTGGGTCATTTTATGCTCTCCTCGGTCTACAAAAGGAGCTTTCGATGCAGTCGTTGCAGGACTTCATCTTCATGCCCCCTGAAGTATCAGGTGAGCAAAACAAGTGGGTCTGAAAGGCTGAAGCCTCTCTCTAGAACTGACAGTTTACTTGTGAACCTAAGTTCTGGAGAGAAGAGGCGAGGCCTTCAGACCCAGGGTCAGTTCACCCTCCGACCCTACCTCCCCAGAATCGAGAGACCATTCTGGAGGAAATAAAGGATTTGTAAAGTAATTACATACAAAAGTCAACAGCTTACATGTTTCTGAAGGCCAGCCAGTAACATTTTTCAATTATTCATAAATTTCTTTAAGGTATACGTAGACTCTTATCCTTGCATTTAGAGGAAATGCAACTTTTAGGTAACAAGATAGGAATATCTTGAAAAGGGAGGTGAACTACTGTCACATTTATATTATCTTAGAATATAAGAGGAATGAAAAAATGTAAAAATTCATAAATTGGAACTTTTTAAGTTACTACTTGTAGTAATTTGCAATCTCAAATAAATCTCACAGCAGTAAAATGGAATGGTAAGTACAGATATACTTCATAGCAACTTGCAACTTCAAATATGGCGGTTTGGTTCCTGTCAACTCGCATGTCTCTGGTTGTCCTCGCCCGATGGGCGTGGTTTGTGCTCGCTACGGCTGTCTGGGGGAGGAGCCAGGGGTGTGTCATAGCAAAAACCAGTGGGTCTGAAAGGCCTCGCTCTTCTCTCCAGAACTTAGGTTCACAAGTAAACTGTCAGTTTTCTATGAATACAGTATCTGTCTTCTATCCATCTACTTCCCACCCCCCACCAGGGCACTGATAGTACAAACACTCGTAGCTGGTCAGTCTACTTCTGTCGCTGGTTTCAGTAGGAGTTCGATAGATTGTACTTTCAGCTTTCTTTTGGTTTGTTCTTTTATTTTTTTTAATATTTATTGGTAAGAACCTGTAAGGTATTAGTTGCCATAATAGCCATTATCCCACTTTTATTGACCCTCATTATATGTTTTTGCTGAGGGAAAGTTTATGATTGGATAACTCTGTGAATCGTAGTTGAACAAAACATGGTAATTGATCATGAATGGAGAGTGCTTGTTAAGTTGTAGAAACAACTATAGTAGAAGATAATACGTGTAAGACTTAGAAATTAAAGAGATGCATGTCTTGTATGCTTCCATGTTTAGTAACTGATTAGGGTCCTCTCTGCTTCTCTTCGATCTGCTACTCCAAGTGAGCTTCCCATCAATTTGGGGCATTAGATTTGATAGAATAGAGTAATTTTTTATGTTCATGGCGTAAGTTTCAGGGGATGTTATTATTGTTATCATTAATGTTTTCTTTTCTGCACTACCCTATGAAGAGTCTCGGTAAGTTCGGGTTGTTTGCTATTAAAGAAGGGTCAACGCCCTACTTTTTCTTGCCTTGTCCATGGAACGCCTTGTCTTACTCCTCGTGGCTTGGAGTGACAGGGAACCGAACGTGTCAGAAAGCAGTGCGGATCTGTACCCGTTGTCCCCTTCCTCTGTTCGGTCTGGTAGGGGCACCAGGTCTGGCATTAGTGGCGCCAGTTCTAGTACCAGAACTTGTTCTCCGATAGGATCGCTTGGGTAAGAATAAGAGGAGTCTCATGAAGATTTTCCTCTTAATTTTTACTTATGGGATCAGCTTGTAGCAGTGATGCTTCATCTCTTTCTGGTAGTATTTAAATGAGATTGCTTTGAAAGTTCTCTTGTCTTTTGATCAGTTTTGCTTCAGTCCCCTGTAGCTAAGGACTGTCTTTTGGTTTTAAGGCTAGTACAGCAGTCCCGGTTAATGGCAATCCAGTTTTACGGTGCTTGTCTAGCAACAAAAATCGGCAATTTTCAGAGCCGAAAATCACCGATTTTCCGCTTTTATCGGCACCAATAATTGGGTATTGGCGCCACGATACATACCTAACAGAGCGCCAATAACTGAAAATCGGAACTTTTTGGCGCTGATAAGCCCCGAAAATCGCCGAAAAAGTGCCAGAAATCGCCAATTTTCGGTTAGTGGTGATTTTTGTTATCATCACACCCCAGAACAGAACCCCGCCGATAACTGAGGACTGCCTGTATATGTATCAGTTAGGTTCTAGTGAGAAGCCTAGACTCTTCAGCTTTCCAGTGTAACACTAAATATTGTGGATTTTTAAAGCCAGGGCGATTATGCGCCACACAATTTTGATGCATCAGTAGTAGCATGCCCAGCATTTAATTTTGCGCATTTTTCCACAATACCCGTAGTCTTGTACACGCGTGTCTATCACTTACCTTTATGCCTTTGGCTTGCGTGCCTATCACGCGTACGCCCATGGCTTGTGCACCTGTTGCATGCATCTATGGCTTGTTTACCTCTCGGTGCGCATCTATCTCTTGCATGCCCATGGCTTGTGCGTCTTATCACGCACGCCTATGACTTCAGGCGTTCTTGTGTGCACACACCCATCTCTTGCATGCCTGTGGCTTTGCCTCATCGCATGTGTGCCTATGGCTTGTGTGTTTATCGCTGTGTGCCTCATGGCTTGTGTGCTTATCGCGTGTGTGCCATGGCTTGTGTGCATGGCTTGCTGTGCCCATCACCTATGCCTGTAGCTTGTACGCCCTGTGCTTGTTGCCTCACACCTATCACTTTGAGTGCTTTTCACTTGTGCATCTACTGATTGCACTCTTATCACATGTGCTCCAATCGCTGTGCATGTATCCCCTGCTCGACTATCACCTGCCTTAGAGAATCTCGTCTTGGCATCGCTTTCAGCTGCTTTAGGCGTGGTGGTTGCCGTTAGCAGTCTCAACATTCTGTTTCTGGATTTTTCCTTTTTCCAGTTGCTGGAGTTTCTATCTGTAAACAATTGGTTATTGTGTCATTTTTTCCAATTCCTTATGGTTTAAGAACGTTTTGTTATCATGAGATTTTCCTGACAGAATTTAGAACATTTGTTGAGCCGACAGGTTTCAATCGAATTAGTCTGCCTTTTGAGCTGGAGCAAGTGGTTTTGTTGGCAGTGATTAAAGGAGTTTTTAACCCTTGATGGAAGCTTATCAGGAGTTAGTTTAGTGCAATCAACTGTTGCCCCTGCCACCATCGAGCGGGAAGTCTTTTCCCGTTATCTCTGGTATATTTTTGGTAGCTAAGACATATCCTTCCTTTCTGTGATGGGAGGGCTATTGCTTGTGCTTTTGTTGATTGATGAATCAGGTGTCTGTTATACAGTGTATAAGTGGTCACAATTTCCTTTTTGAAGAGGTTAATTGCTTTCTGTAAGGAGAGGTTAACATATGATTTTGTGGAAATAGTACCTTCATTTGAGCTGTATTTTCATTAGGTGCATGTGTGTGTTCAAGGCTTTATTGTAGTTCATGTATTTTGCCACCATATATTGAGACAGAACTACTTAGTAATCCACAGGTCTCTTTCCAAATATGGGGTAGCATTGGGAAAGGACTAGTCCCTGCACAGATTTTTTAGAAACTTTCGCTTTATTTGCTGCGTTTATCACTGCTGATTGTCTAAGAGGTTTTCAGTCCTTATAGGAGTTTTTTTTTAGTGAAACAGAGGTCTTCTCATCAAGGTCATATGAGTTGGAGGAAGTTTTTTGACCTGGCAAGAATCAGGCTTGGGTTCTTTCCTGTTACCTGAACAAGGGTCAACAGGTGGTCTCTCATCAGATTCGATGTTAGTTTAAGCTCTCATGGGAAGAAGGATCCAGTCCTTTAGATGCCTCAGTGTAGGTCTGGGAAGTGTCATGGGAGAATTTCAGTAGGTTAACTGGTATTTAAGGTATTTTACACTTAAAATCCTGAATTCTTAGCAATCAGAGGAACTTCAGTCACATGTATATAGAGTAAAGCACAAGTAGCAATGTTACCAGACAAACCATCTTCCTTTAGTTTATATACACAGTCAACCCCCGTATTCAATGGGATGTGTACTGCAACCCCCACCCCCGAATAGCTAAAATCCGCGAATACTTAAAACCCCTCTAAAAACACTTAGGACTGCCTAAAAATGCTTTTACCTGAGTATTTTAATCGTTTTATCACAAAAATGCATTTAGTCATGAAATACAGTAATTGGTGAATATTTCAGTGAAAAATACCACAAATGGGCGAATTTTTCTGCGAATAATGGGTAGATATGTTCCACACACAAATCTGCATAATACTTGAGAGTCCGAATCGCGAGAACGCGAATATGGGGGTTCACGGTATACAGGCAGTCCCCGGTTGACGGCGGTCTGGATTTATGGGGCTTGTCTAGCAATGAAAATCTGCAATTTTTGGCGCCAAAAATAGCCGATTTCCGTTTATCGGCACCTATACATACCTAACAGGGGCGCTGATAACCAAAATTGGCGCTTTCACCGATAAACCCTAAAAATTCGTGGGAAAAAAGCTCCAAAAATTGCCGATTTTCAGTTAGCAGCTGTATTTTTGGTTATCATTGCACCTCAGAACAGAACCCCACTGATAACTGGGACTGCCTGTATATGTATATATATACATACACACACACACACACACACACACACATACACATATATACACACACATACACACACACAGTATAGTATACACACACACACACACACAGGCAGTCCCCGGTTTACGGCAGGGTTCCGTTCTCAGCCAAACGGCAATAAGCTAAAATTGCTGATAATTATGATAATAAATGGAGTTTACTGCGTCGAAGCGCTAATGAACCACTTATCGCACACAATAAACCGCTTGCCGGCGCCGATAAAACCACTTACCAATGCCAAAATTGCTTATCGTCTCCGAAAATCTGGTTAACGCGTTGCCATTAGCAAAGCTGGCAAAAACAGTCATACTCAACTTATGTGAGGTTAGGTTCCAAAACCCCGCACACAAGGCGAATTTTGCGTAAGTTTGCATGGTACCTAAAAATGCTAATAAATGCACATTTTAAAGTTTAAACATTAAATATGACCCTAATCATGCTCCCAAATTATTGTTAACTTTTAAATGAAATTAAAGTTACTGTAATTTCATTTAAAACTTTACCTTTAATACATTACCCTCAAAAAAGAAATAAATGGTTTACATAAAAATAGAGTTGAAGAGAATTTCTGTTTCTCTCCCCTTCCGACCGATCTATTTTTAGAAGTCTTCCCAACCTCTTTTAATAACTTCTTTATTCTACATCTCTTTCTCTTTGTTCTGAAATGCTTTTTCATGAACAAACAGTGCTTTTTTTTATTTGGAGACTAATGTAGCTCTTAGTTATGTCTCTATGTTTTAGAACGTATTTGCCACACTAGCGTATTTACATTAGACTGTAGACAGTACAGGTAAAATTAGATCAATTTAAACTACAGTATCTACTGTACTGTACAGGTCAAGACACACACAGAAATAATAAGTGGTAAAATTTGTGAGCGCTAACTATGAATGAGAGAGAGAGATAAGGGGCTTAAGAGAGTTCTTAAACTTAAGAGAGTGAAATTGTTTATCAGTTATTATGAGACAGAGAGAATAAGAGAGAGAGAGAGAGAGAGAGAGATATTGTCCTTACTTGAAATATCAAGTTAAATTATGTATGAATTATTATGGAGAGAGAGAGAGAAAGTTATTCTTATGTTAGATATCAAAAGAGGAAATTCAGTATTAAACTAACTTTTAAATAAAATTAAAGTTACTGTAATTTATTTAAAGTTAGCTTAATACATTACCCCTTAAAAAAAAAGAAATACTGTAAATGGTTGATGTAAAAATATAGGAGAGTGTGAAGATTAGTATACTATTCTCTCCCCATATCACCGATCTATTTTTAGAAGTGTTCTCAGCCTCGTTTTAGAAACTGTCTGAAATGCTCTATGTCTATGCTTTAAAATGGTGCATAAGAGATTGTAGACAGTACAGGTAAAATTAGATAAATTTAAAATTATCTGTTGTACAGTTAAAGACATACAGTGCAAAGAAACGGTAATATATAGGTTGCACTAATTACAAGAGAGAGAGATATAACAGTTGTCCTTACTTAAGAGAGAGAAATTTTATGAAATATTACAGACAAAGAGAGAGAGAGAGAATTAGTAGGGAAACCTTGACTAAGCTAAGCAGAAACACTCCTTCTTGTCATGTTAAATCGACATGTCTGACAGCTTTGCCTTGGAGCTCAAACAAAAGATGAGGAAAAGATGTTTGTTTGTTGAATACAGTATATGTATCACATACGAATTTTGTAATTACAGTTATATTATTGTTATTAATCATATTAATTGAAAATTATTACTTATATTATTAGGTAAAAAAATTTATTTATACAAAACAAATAGACATATACATGTACCATAAAAATTCTCTCATCTCAGTAAAGAGAGAGTGAGAGAAATTATTACTTTTATTATTTAATGTTATTTAATTTACACATGAAAGCTTGAAAACTTATAAATTACTGTACATAAAAATTAAGCATAAACACTTTTGCAGGGTTTCTCAGTATTCACAAATGTGTGCGTGTCTGTGAAAGACTTGTATATGAAAATTAGTTTGGTTCCAATGAAAGTTTGCATGTCTGTGAATTTGCACAACTCAATCAAGCAAGTTCAAAGTACTGTAAAACTGAAATGCCATTAACTGACGCCTGATGTTTAAGCCTGCCTCTGTGTGTGTGTGTGTGTGTGTATATATATATATATATATATATATATATATATATATATATATATATATATATATATATATATATATATATATATTTTTTTTTTTTTTTTTTTTTTTTTTTTTTTTTTTACTAATTTCCCTAAGTTACATGGTTTCTAGAGATTTTACAGGCCGGGCAACAGAAACTTTATTTATTTGGCCTTGAGGTCTGACTTGTGTAAAGGGATATCATAAAAACAAAGAAAAGGATGATTTTAGAACTGAAGGCTCTACTTCATAAGGAAATGTTACGTAAACACTTGGGATAAATTAAGGAATTATATTTACTAAAGAAAAGGAAAATGGATAATTACATTGTTAAAGGCTTGCAACACCTGGAAGATCCTCCTACTAGAGTCTTGATTAAGGGCAAGGCACAGTCCAAGATGAGTCCACTGCAAATAGGTCCTCTGCAAGAGAGATTTACACATTACACGCCAGTAAATGAAAAAATATAACACAGAATGACACTTTCAGTCTGCACTGCCAAGGACTCGAGGAATAACTGAACACTTTACATTGGAATACAAAACACTGTAAAAAGCACTGAACAAATGACACAAGGATGAGAAAACAATATTGGCACTCGGTAACACTTAAAAAGGGCAAACTGTCGTGACTGAAAGGCCTGCACTCGTACTTTACCTAAAGGGGGGGCTCTGGCGTAGAATGACGACAGACGTTCACGCACGTGGCATTGCACTCAGGTTCCTGGGTAGGTCCTATCGAGGAAGACGGTAGTACTGGGTCCGCGGGGTTGGAGGCAGACTAGATCAGACCTGAGTTTGAGGAGGACCAACTCGTGTGGGAAGGGGGTGACCTCTCAGGGTCTTGTATCACCCGCCCGCCTGTGTGGCTAACTGCTAACTCCCATTACTGACTGCCCATGGCTGACTGCAAAAGCCTCCTTTCCTGGCTCCTTTTAAGGCATCTGCCGAGAGTAGGCTCTGATGTCAGCCCATATGGTAGACCATGCCCAAGATGTGTCATCTTCCAGGTGTCATGACCATCTGCGGTGCATCTCCCCAGGTGTCCTGTGGAAAGACAATCCAGCCACTCAATCTGTGTTTGAAAGAAGTTCTTTAAGCAGCTTAGTTGGGCTAAGCTGCTTAAGGGAGTGGCATCCAACCTGTCATCTTTGCCCTTTTGACCATGCCATCTAAAATGTCTGTTTGTAAAGAAAAGGGACAGATCGAACTGTTGATAACGTTAATTGTTTTGATATCTAGGTTGGCTATGCAGCGGCGATTCTGTTCCCTCAATAAACTAAGGGCAAATTGGCGGGGGGGGGGGAAGCTGTGCAACGACTTCTTGTACTTATAATCATATATATACAGTACTGTATAATTTTATATATATATATCAGTGTGTCTCGACTTTACAGCGGGGAACCCGCTTCAGTGCCATGCCTTAAGCTGATTTTCTGTAAGTCAATTTTTCTTTTAACAGTGCTACAGCGCCAGAACTTGATGCCTATTCTTGTTGTTAGCTCTGTCAACAGCACTTTACGGCGCTAAAAACTTGATGCAACATCAAGTTACGGTGCTGTAAACGCTGTTAACGGCACTGAAAAAGCGCCATAAGATCGAATTGCCATAAGTCGGTAGTCGTAAGTTGAAGACATTACTGTGTGTGTGTGTGTGTGTATGTATATATATATATATATATATATATATATATATATATATATATATATATATATATATATATATATATATATATATATATTTTTTTATTTTATTTTATTTTATTTATTCATTCATATATTTATTTGTTCATTCATTCATTCATCATTCATGTATTTATTTATCCAACTAAATCTTGATGTCATTATTGTTTATTCCTTTACTCAGAATAGGAAGACCCTTCTTTGGACAGAAGCAGGAAGATTGTGGTAGTTCCTTGGGTTGTTCTGAATAGAACAGTGTGCTAAGGACCAACTAAACAAGAGAAATAGTATTCTGCCTACAGAATATCTCTGAATTGGGGAGAGATATGTATCAAGTTTATAGGATCCAAGGAATATAGGATGATCCTAGTAGTACTCGGTGGCTTAGAGGATTGATTTTGGGTTCTATTGCTCTATAGTATATTTCCCTAGAACTCATTCTTAAGAAAGTTCCTCTAAAACTTCCATGTGCTAAAGTTTTCTAAGCTTTCACATGGTTCCAGTGATCACATTGGCACCATAACCACCGATGCTAGAATGAGGTTTGTCTGGTGTGGACGGAGGATCTATCCCTCAAGTTTGCAAGAGGCTCAGCTACTAATGTTTTCAGAGGCAGTGGTTAGTTTTCTCTCTTCTGAGTTGGGCTGAGGTATTTCCTGTTATGCACCCTATAGGCAACTTCATTAAGTTCTTAGTTTCCTAGTACTCTAAATCCCTATCCCAGTTCCAGCTGGTAGAGATTTTAGGTCTTTGTCTTCCTATGTTATAGGTAACACTATACACTGTACTAGACATTGCTTACAACCTGGACCACCGGTCTTTAGGTCAGGTGTAATTGAGGTGCATGGTACACCGTAACTTTTTTGGGGAACCTGATGGATTTAGTTTTGCCTCCAGAGTTGTTGAGTCTGTAGTAAAGCCTTTGAAAACAATTAGGTAAACCCTAGCAAAAGCCTTTTGAAACAATTAGCTAAACCCTCTTGCAGCCGTAGGACCTGTGGTATGGTAGAGAATTACAAGTGTTGTGGAATGCTGGCTTTTGTATTGAAGGTACTAGTCTTGTGGTCCTGACCTAGGTTGAGAGCAAAATACCTATTTTGAGGCTCTTCCTGTCTCGGGATGTTTAATGCAGACTGGACATTATTTAAAGGTAATGAGTTTGACACTTTTATGTCATATATAGGGCAGTTAGTGTACTCAAATAGAGTAAGCCTGTTTGAGACTATATTAACCATTTTGTGTTAAATGATCTGCTCCTTTTCCATTATTTGGTCAAATTAACACACAACTTTATCCTGAGATACTACCTGACTGGTGTAATTAGTATTCATGATGAAAATTTTATTGATGTACTTTGTCATTGAGATAAGTACAGCCAGTCCCCAGTTAATGGGGGTTCCATTCCCTGGCCGTAGCGCTTACTGAAAATCAGCAATAATAGCATCAATAAACTGCTTACCGAGACTGATAAACTGCTTACCGACGCCGATAAACTGTTTGCCGACGCTGATAAACTACTTAGGCGCCAAAAATCGCTTACATGTACCGAAAATATGGTTAACGGCATCGCTAGCCAAGCGCCATAACACCGAAACACCATTAACTGGTGCTGCCTGTAAGCGGGGACTGCCTGTAATAGCAGTGGAAGGAACTCAACATTCAGAGGTTGGCTGTACATAGACAGTGGGCTGTGGGCATCCCCTGTTTTGGACGTGTTTTGAGACTAATGAAGTCGTCTTTTTGCCTATTTTTTGTTCACCAGTGCAAAGTCTTCTAGCTTGGGCAGGGACACTGAGCTGTTCCCCGGTTAGGTCTAGACTGTCTTGCCTTTCCTACTATTGTTAGGGTTTCAGGAAGTCATTAATGTATTGGGCAACAGGGTGTTATCTCATGGCGTTGATTACCCCAGGTGACCAGGAAGGGTGGGTTTCCAGTTTTTTTCAGTGGTGGATAAAAAAGCATCCGAAAGATGGAGGGTTTCATCAGAATCCCACAAGCTACAGATGACTGCTTGGTATGGTCCATGGTTCTGGTGAGCTCAAGGCGAGATCTAGCAGGAATGCCATTATCAGTGCTGGGGATTCTACCAACACCAGTGTCAGGATGTAAGTCATGGTCCCACATTGAGGGGTTTTTTCCATTATTGATACCTCTATAAACAACATGGTTAGGTTTCAGTTGTTTATCAAGCATGAGGAAACTTCTTGGTAGCAGCCTTTAAAGCTAAAGGGCCATGTTGGCTTTGTCTTTAGGCTTGTCAGAGGACAAAGACATCTAGATGTTTTTCAAGGTGCAAAGTGGAGTTTCCCAGGTCTCTGCCATGTACTTTTATCTTGGAATCTGTTTGCAGTTCTTCAGTTCATTATTTTGTCAACCTTTGAACTGTTTAGAACTAGTTCCTTGTAAAGAAGTTCTATGGAAACTCACAGCAGCCTTAGACACAGCTCAAAAAGTGAGAGAGCCACAGTCTTAGTCAGATAAGGTAGGCTATGCTTGACGCACTAGGCAATTATCTTTTGCCGTATTTTGGGCTAGAGCACAGTTTTTGGCCAGGCCCTTACCTACAACAGTATCTTTACCTAGCCTGGAGTCAATAGGGCTTGAGGAACTTGATCCCTTGGGGCTCCAGTAGTGTTTGTAAGGATTGTTGGATTGCACTAAAGGATTAAACCTGATGTAAAGGTTCTCTGTTTAGGGATTTGGAAGCTGGAGTTTCCGAAGAGTAGGAATGTAATGTCCTTTTCATTAAGTTGTTGGTTAAGGATTTTCATGCTAATTTCTATCCTTAATGGAAGGTAAGCCACTGGACGTGTGAGCAATGGTTACAACTTTTAAATTTGGAAAAAAGTTATCCTTGGATAAGATATTGAAGTCACTCAGTGGCATGGTAATCATGTATTTGCTTTGGTTTATCTTTGTGGTGCGAAAATTAAATATGATTATTGCAGAGCATTAACTCCTCTGGTTTGTGCAGAGGATATTATGTTCGTGAATTGATAGGTAGCCTTTTTTCATGTACTGCTTTTTAAACCTGGTTGTGGTTTTTGGGAACTTGAAGGTACTCGGTGTTGAGTATTAGAAGTATACTTTTTTGTACATATGTCCTTGTTAGTTATCTATCATTGGCTTTGCAGGGTTTTGGCTCAGTAACCCTACCCCTCCTTATGCTGAAGGGGACACCCTCCAAAGAGACCTCAGCTATCTTCATGATGAAGATCTCATACCTGAGTGACAATCCTCCTAAGGCGGCATTAAATTAATAGCCTTGGATGAATTCACTGGTTAAAACAAACACTTGTTTTGTACAAAATATTTTGTTACTGGGTAGTTTTTCAAGGGTTGGCTGATTTCCACTTTACCCACCTCCCGTTTCAAATGTGGGAATCAGTTATATAATGTAGAGGTAAGATTCATTTAAAAGATATAAATGATTTATTTATATTTTAAATACTTACCTCTCCATTATATAAATTGCCTCCCTACCTCACCACATTCAAAGTGGACAGAAGTACACTGACTGGCAACAGTCCCTTGGGGGGTGGGGGTGGAGTGGAAGTAAATGGAAAGAAGTCGGATATTCATAGAAAACCGAATGTTCTCATATTTTGCATTCAATCTGTCAAAATATTGCTGGCGCAGAAGTAAAAGCTATATAATGAGAGAAGTACTTGAAAAATAAATCTTAAATTAAGTATTTTCAGGATCGGGTCCCATGTCACGGTGAAATAATCCATTCAGCACTTATTTCTAGGTAATTCCCGCTGCTAGATACCAGAGAAAGCTAAATGTAAAGCTGGGGTTACTACTCCCCAGAGCGAGCTCCAAGAAATGGAGTCGATATGGTAAAGGGTGAGATTGTCACAATCACGGGACCCCTGCCTATAAAGATTCCCCAATGTCAAAAGTCCCAACGAGAGAGGTGCCGATACAAGCCCATGCACTACTACTTGCAGACTGTACACAAGGCAAACACTAGTCGCATTCCATTTTAGCATACGATTTTGCTCATACGTAATTTTGTTGTGATCCTTATTTTTGTGCTCTATTTTGGCATTTTTATGGCATCCTCAAAAGGTTCTTCTTCAACAACTTGAGTACCAGTGTTTTATTGTTTTTTAGGTGATTGAGGCTCCTTATTTTCCTTTAGTTTAATAATTAAAGGTATTTATAACGCCTGTCTCGATCTCTCTCACACGTCTCTTGACCTCTTGGTCTTGGGCCAGCATGTTTGTTTTGTGTTATTTATTAGTATACCTTTTGTTTGGGATATTTTCCCAATTAATGATTCCTAACTTTAGCGGGTTTGATTAATTTTATGTTTGTTCTGTACCTTTACTACGTAGGAGTGATGTTTAGCGTTTTAGGCTACGAGCCACCCTCGCCCATTCGCTTTTTATCATGGCTTCATTCGTGAAGTGCTGTTTAGCGTTTAGGCTACGAGTTACCCTCGGCCCATTCGCTTTTTATCATGGCTTCATTACGTGAAGTGCTGTTTAGCGCTTAGGCCAGCTACCCTCCGGCCCATTCGCTTTTTATCATGGCTTCATCACAGAAGTGATGTTTAGCGCTTAGGCTACGAGCTACCCCCCCCTCGGCCCATTCGCTATTATCATGGCTTCATTATGCCTTAATCTTTTGTCCTCACTTCTCTTAGCCTTTGGGATCTTATTTTCATTGGTACTGTTACGGTTTTTACTTTGTTTTTATAATTTTGTTTATTTTGAATTTTGTGTTCCCTTCCTGGTCAAGTGCTGTCTTGCTGTTTAGGCTACATGGTTCCCGGGCCTATTCGCTTATTATTTGGCTTTATTTTTGCCTTATTTTAGACTCACTTCTCTAAGCTTATGGGAACATGATTTTCATTGGTACATTTAAGTTTTGACCTTGTGCTCGGATGCTTTTGAATTTGTTAATTATTTTGGGCACTTTCATTTAACTGGAGGTCGGCCATTCCCCTCCACGCTCATGTCGTGTTGGGCCTGCCTATCCTCCTACATGTACCTTATAGAAAATTTTGTTTTATTATGCATTATTTGAGTTATTAGTTAGCTTACTTCTCTCCTAGGCTTCCTTCCTTTGCATCGCTCAGTTAGTTAGCCTAGGTTATTTTAGCACTTTTTTTCTTCGGGAAAATCGTTAAGGGAGGGGCGATCTCACGATCTGCAACGCATGGGTTTCATGTCTGTGATCTCGTTCTGTACATATGTGTTTTATGTCTGGTGCTTCCCTTTGTTTGGTTTTGCTTGGATGTATTGCCTCACGCCCACCCTCTCCTGTTTTCGCTTTCACTTAGGCTAATGTTCCTAATAGTTGCTGGAATAGCGAGGGTTTACTCATGGCGTAGCGTATCCTAGTTCAATCCTTCTTTGGGTTGTTTACCAATGGTGACCGGAGTGCTCTCCCCACTCCTGTTCACACTCCTTTTACCGACTGTATATATATTATTTTGTGGTATCAAGAATCCCCTCTTCTCCTTTTTATCTTTGCTCTCTCTCCCCTTGGTTGTTTTCAAGGTTTGTTAACTTTCCAAGGCTTGAGAGCAATTTATCTCTATTTTTGTGCTGTAGCCTACATCCCCTCCTCTGCATTGATTGGTTGTCCTCGTGTGTCTGACCATCGGTTGGCACTCCACCTGGACCTGGAGGTGACCGGGAGTGCTCTCCCCCTGTTCACACTCCTTTTACCTTTCTTTGCTCTCCTGGCCAGAGAGGTTTTTGCCCTTCCTCTCCTTTTCTCTCGCTCTTTGTCAGGCAACACAGCTCACATAGCGGGGATCTATGAGATCTTCTGGGCGCCCGGGAGTGCTGTCCCACCCTGGTCGCTACTTTGGGTTACCAACCTCCTGGCCTATCCTTCCCCCTTCCTTTTACGCCGACTGTTTCCCTTTGTGGTGCTTCCTACATGTTTGCACTCACTGTTGGGATCTCATACTGAGGCCAAAGTTAGAGTTTTCCACCTAACTGTCTTCTGTTTTATTTACTGGCATTCCCCCTCCATTTTGCTACTACCTGTTTGGTGTTTCGTTATCTTGTTGGGCGCTCTCCTTGCTTTCTGCTCCGCGATTTTAGTGTTTAGCGGTCGGCGATTTATTCCACCCACCGCTATCACTTTGCTCAGGATATCTCCTCCGGGGGTTTCTCTCTGGCTCTGAGTGCGCCCACTTCCGAACAGTTCATAACCTTCCCACTATGTTTTTATCTGTCACATATTGTTAAAACATGGTCGCCCGAATGTTCCGTTGACTCTGTTTTTATGTCTATGAGTTTTGTCCTGTTAGCCCGGTTTTCTCTCCGGTTTTCTCCGGGTTTTCCTGGTCTGACTAGGCTAAGTCGCTGCTACGGTACTCTGCTCCGCATCCATTCCAGCATGCCCAATTCTCACGCCAGCTGGTTTTGTCGAGTGCAGGAATGCTCCGCCATCCTGCAACAAGCCAGCGTCACGGAGTCTATAGTTCCCATTCCGGTGCGCAGTCTGTTTTGGAGAATTTATAGTTTGGCACGGAAGGTTGTGAAGTACGCTATGCTCTCCCGAGCAGACTTCTTGATGAACCCAGAGGTTTTATATACACCTGTCGGTTTCGTCTCGCCAAACTCCGCTCATGTGGCTTATTCTTGGCTCGGAAGGTTGTAAAGTACACTATGCTCTCTCCGAGCAGGCTACTTGATGAATCCGTAGGTTGTATTTACACCAGTCGGTTTTATCTCCGCCAAACGCCACCTCATATGGCTTATTATTAGTCGCTTGGTACCGGCAGATTGCGTTGTACGCTATGCTCTCTCCGAGCAGGCTACCTGATGAATCCAGAGGTTTTCATATACACCTGTCGGTTTTACTCCGCCAAGCTCCGCCTCATGTGGCTTATTAACAGTCGCTCTTTCGGTGTTTGGGCTCTCTCCGGCGAGATTCTCGTGATCGGGTAGGTTTCATATACGCCATCGATTTCCCTCCGCCAAACTCCGCCTCCGGGCGAGATTCTCGATAAATCGGGTAGGTTTCATATACATTTATCGGTTTTTCTTCGCCAAACTCCGCCTCATATGACTTATTAATAGTTGCTCCTCCAGTGTTTGGGGTCCTAATTTTCCTTCCTGGAGGCCGGCTCGCAGTCGTGAATCTTCGCTTCACACCCCTCTAGTCCGGGGTCAGCAGCTTCGGGCGAATCGAGAGTCGGGAAGTTCCTATGTCCTTTCAGTGGCATTTGTAATGTTCCTTTCCCTGGCGCCCAGTTCTCAATGTCAGTTGCTGAAGAAGTTGCTGCCCTTTGTTTACTGGAGTCCAAGAGTTGCCCGGTCCTCTTAAAATAAGTTAGCTGTTTACGGAGAGTTTTCAAAAGACGTTATGCCTTCTGTCTGCTTCTCGAACCTGTGAACATCATTCCGGAGCGATAAGTAGAGGTGCGAGAATAAGTGAGGCAAACCTTTTTCCGCTAGCTCGGAATTAGTGAGGCAAACTTTTCCTTTAGGGTTGTTAGCTCCTCATCCCTTTTTGATTGTTCCTGGTCTACTATCCCTAAGGTGAAATCAGTCAAAAAGACCTTTTTAAAACTAAGAAGACCCGCTCCGAGGCTCCCTCAAGGACGCCTCGGATCTCTAATCCGGTGTCATTTCACGAGTTTGGCCTCGTCTTCTGGAAAGGGACATGGCCAAGGAAAGCAAGCGGTTACCCCTCCTTCCTTTGTTGAAGACTCTTTACGGGTCTCTTATAAGGAGCTCGGATTTGAGGGTCATTGTCAACCTATCAAACTATCTATCTATATATACCTCATGGTCCGTGCCTTCCCTTTCCAGGAGCTTAAAACCCAAAGAGATTAATCTCAAGACTCATTGTCAATGGATCACCTGTAAAATCCTGTCTGCTTCGAATTTATCGTTCGACACCCCACCTCTTTCCCCTCCGGTCTGGGGAACCTTTGGCGCCTAACCCTTTATGCTTCCCTAGCATGAAGGCACCTCTATCGGGGGTGTGGGCACACTGGAGGTTGGTGGAATTGCATTTCTTCCTTCCGGCCTGGTATCCCTTATCCGGGTTTTACCAGACTGTCAGAAGGAGCATGGTATCTATCTGGCAGGATCCCTAAGAGAGCCCTCATCTTCCCTAGGGCTGGGCACATCATCTCCGTTGAGAACTCTAAACGGAGTGGCAGGCGGAGAATTCCAAGTTCACGCCAGCTATGGGGTCTTACTGCGTTTCTCTTTGAGAGCCCTGCTTCCTACCCCTTGTGCTCCGAATGTAGCCCTCTTATCAACAGGCTTGTTTTAAAATAAACCGCTGACGCATTTCCGAGAGACAGATATCACAGATACGCTCACAATGAATCTTCTAACCTCGACTACGCTTTCTAATTTATTCAGCGCATAGCTCCCTAAGCTTCCAGAGTCAATTCCCGGAAGCTGAAAGACAGGTAAGTCAGGCTTGCCAGGCCCTGGAATTCCTTTGACTTTAACAGAAACAATGTCTGTGGTATATAATGGCGGTTCGTTGTTTCGGTCCTGATAAAATCTCTGGTCAGGTTTTCTGCAGGTCCCGCTTTTTATTTCATCAGTCTGTTGGACAGCTGAAAACACTTTTTCGCCAGCCACGCGTTCCGCCTTGAGCCGAAAAATCTTATGAACAGTTTCCCCACCTGAGAATTAATCTTTTCCCAGGTGGCATTGTTACGGTCCGTCCAGGGCTACTAATGTTAATCAGAGCCTCCGCTCGCGGGTGTCCCACCTTACTTAGTGAAACAATCTGATCTTGCCGGGCCCTATCCCAAGTCCGCAAGAAGTTCATGTAGTTCAACACCCCCTGCTCAGGCGGTGGTGCAGGCTCTTCAGGTTCCTGCCCTGGACAGCCGTCAGCCTCTCACTCCCAGCCTCCACCTCGATGTCTGGGTTCAGCCAACACATCAGCCCCTTGTAACACCCTTTGTGTCTCTTCTCCCCATGTGCCTCCGCTGGAGTTTTCTTTGCTTCATACTAAAACCCAAGGAAAGAATTTTCACTAGACATTCTGCCAGAGGCTCTGACCCTCGGGGTTATCATAGGAGCAGGGAAGCATCCTGCTCTTCTCCAAGAAATTGGGAAGGCATACGCTCAGGGGAGACAATCAAGCCTCCTCCCTGTAGTATTTCTCATATGGGTGGGAGGCTGTACCATTTTCGGGGCCACTGAATTCAGCCCCTGGGCCCAGAGTATAGTTATCAAGGCCCAGGTGGAGCTGGACTGTTTGTCCCCTCCCCAATCAGGTTCAGTCAGCTTCCGCCAGAGTTCTGGAGGACTTTAGAATGGTCTGTCAGGCTTTTTCAGTCTGCCAAGGAAGTTCCTTCCACTGGAAAATTTTTCCGGCATGTCCCGCTTATTTTCCTCATTCAATGCAGCAAGTCTCGGTTGCACAGTCTTGTGGGTTCGGATCCTACTGCTCTGTGGAGCCGTAACCACCTCTATAGACCTTTCCGACGCTTCCTTTCACATCTTGGTTGCAGAAAGGTTCTATCCTTCTTGGGATTCAGACTCGGGGGAGCAGGCGCCCCCTTCAGGTTCATGCCTCCTCAGTGCAGCCCCAGAGTCTTTGCCAGTTTGAACAATACCGTAGTTGAACAGTCCGTATTAGGGAAGGTTATGCTAGCCGCATATCTAGTTGCCTGGCTCATTTTGGGCACCCAGCGCCGGAATTGCCTGAGGGTGCCGGTCATTATAATCGGTTTTCAGAGTCTCGGACTTCTAAGTACACAGGAAGGAATCCCACCTGATTCCGGAGGGTAGCCTTTCAGTAGTTGTGAATCCAGTGGAAGCGGAAAGAGATAGCAAGGGCGACCTAACATTTCATCAACACAAGCATGTTCTTCGCCATGCCCAAGAAAAGGTCTTGGTTCTCTCCAGTTTGCTTCAGTGACGGTTCTCCTTCTGAAGTCAAAGCTGGAGTTTATAATCGGGTAGCATGGAGTCAGGGACGTGTCTCCTGATTCCTCCTGTTTGAATAGTGGCCTCCAGCCTTGCACAACTGTCAAGTGCTTGTCGGGTCAGTTCCTTCCAGCTTTCCCCTCCGGCCTCAGTATTCCATACCGCCACCTCTCTGGGCGGGTGGGTGATATTTTTGGCCCCATGAAGTACATGGAACTTAGTCGGTCGCCCGCAGTTCCATATCAATGTTTTGGAGGGCTGTGGCAGTCTTCCTGTCCTTGGGAAACTTCTTCCTCCCAAGAGATTTCATTTTAGGCTGGTTCTGAACAAACAGCAATAGTGCGCTGCGTAAACAAGTGGGTTCAACTCGAAGTTGCCTCATTCAGGTTATGGTTCATTCTTCTCATAACCAACAGACACAAGTGCCCTCTGTCTGCCACCCTTCTCGTAGGGGTCCAAAAGGTCACTACTTTTTCCCTATCCAGGGCCTCCCTGGTTTGTCGGAATAGTCCTTAGGACGGAGCGTCATTCAGGTAGTCTTGTGACCTTTTCCTGGACCTGAAGTAGGTCTGTTTGCAACCCAATTCAGCCACAAACTATCAAGCTGTCACGACTGGTATAAACTCAGTTTCCGCGCCAGCCCTCAAAGTTCTGATGCCCTGGCTTTGTGGTCTTTGTGAATCTTACAGTTTAGGAGAAACTGATATTGGTCCTGTTATTACTGTTTTCCTAAAATCAGTCAAGGATCCTACTCTACCTGCAGTATGGTTCTGCAGGTAAGTAACTAGCACTCTTCACATAGTTTTTCGGCTACAGTAATGATGCGGCGCGATTGGCCCCGAGGAAAGTGTTTGTTGGAACCAGACTCACAGGCTCTTAACTCTTCATCCCTAAGGTCAGAATGTCTGCCTGAGACCAGTACCCGCCCACATTCGGTTTCCTGGTCTTTGAGTAATGTATCGGAGTTAGCTTTGGTAACCAACAATCATCTTGTTCTTACCTTTCCTTGTTGGGGAAGACCAAAAATTTTTATTCAGCTTAGCTTCTAGGGTTAGTTTTCCTGTAATTGTCTTCCCTGTCTAGCGGAACCAATCATTTTGGTTTCCTCATCAGGGTAGTGTTGCAAATTCCTCACCCTATCTTTCTATCTACAGTTGAAGGTCCTCATTTTCGGTGGTCACCTTGAAAGTACTCCTTTACAAGGTCTGTTTCTGTGCCCAGTTTTCTCCTTACAGGCTTTTTAGACAGGACCTCGCACTTTGTCAGATCCTCTCTTTTAAAAAAAGGGGGTACTGTCATTGTGTCTGCTATTAGGCAGAAAGTATTTTCTTAATACAAGCCTATTCAGGTTCAATTCTAAAGCTCATGATCTTAGACGGTGACCACTTACCTTATTTTCATTACATGAATTTAGAGGACCTTACTAATGTTCCGGGTAGAATTCTCCTAGTTTTCAACGTCTCTATTTAAGTCTTTAATAGCATAAGAATGTTTATTTCTCTGTTATTATTTCACCGCTGACACGACTCCTAATCCAGAAAAAGGATTTTGACAAAGGAAAATCTATTTCTGGGAGGGCCCGTGTCACCCAGTGACCCACCCTGTTTTTCATTCTCTCCTCCCATGGTAAACATCATTCTAGTGGGTGGGTGCTAACATGGAATGCGATTAGTGTTGTTCTTGTGGTACAGTCCGCGAGTAGTGCATTTGTATCGGCACCTCTCGCTGGGACTTTTGACATTGGGAATTTTTATAGGGCAGGGTCCTGATTGTGACACCTCACCCTTACCATATACGACTCCATTTCTGAGTTTTGCTCTAGGGGTAGTAACCCCAGCTTTACATTTAGCTTTCTCTGATATCTAGCAACGGAATTACCTAGAAATAAGTGCTGAATGGATTATTTCACCGGGTGACACGGGCCTTCTTCAGAAATAGATTTTTCCTTTGTCAAAATCCTTTTTATATTTTCTTTTAGTTTAGAAATTACCCCGATAATATTTTGGAATGACAGTGATAGAGGTTTCTATTTAGAATTGCGCTTTGCAAGATTTCGTCTACAGTAGTGCACTGAGATAACGTACCGTGGTATATAATACTTCTGGATATATTAGTGCGAAATGGAAATTTCAGTTTGAGGGTGTTCGCCTAGGACCAAGCGCCAAACTGTATTTTTTCAAATCAGGCACCAAAAGGAATGCTGAGAGTTTGAGTGAGAGAGAAAGCACATCACCCACACGAGTACATGTTTATGCTCACAGTACACTATAATTTCACTTTACAATACTGTATTTTATACTGCCATGCAGTTTATATTAACCTGTTAAGTTCCTTTATGGTAGAGGTCACCGCTCTGGTATCATCACATTTTCTAGCTCCCAGAGCGGTCATTTGGTCTATGCTAGTTTTTATGCTTTTTATATGTTTTTTTTTTTTTTTACATTGACATTGAGGTTTGTATAAAGATATTAGGATAATAAATAATGTAGAATATAAGAAAAGATGAAAGAATTTATTTTGCATTTAAGCATGAAATAAAAGGGACATTCTTATATCCTAAAGATTATAAGCATGAAACTATTTTTATATATATATATATATATATATAAAAAGGGACAAATGATTCTTTGGATATATATTATATATATGAAACTGAGAGCCAGTAATTTAATGAATTGTTTCATTTCATTTTCATTTGTATCTATATCATTTATATATATATATATATATATATATATATATATATATATATATATATATATATATATATATATATATATATATATATATATATATATATATATATCTATGTATATATATATCTATATATATATATGTATATATATATATATATATATATATATATATTTATTTATTATTTATTTATTTATTTATTTATTTATTTATTCATCTAGAAACTGGTTGGAATATTTGTTCGTTACTGCTACAACGTGCTCCATGACTTTGATATAAGAAAACTTCTAAAAAAAACTCCACTGGGTTTCCTTTATCTTGAACACTAAATTTTGCACCTTTGGGTGAAAGAAAAGTAAAGGGAACCCCACAGGATTTTCTTTATCCTGAACAAAAAGCTTGTGGAATCCATAGCAGGAAGAGAGAAGGAAAAAATTTTTGTGCTGATTATGGAAAAGTTGCCATTATTTCCTTTTATCGTAGTCATCATCATTCTGTGCAACGAGTAGTGATAATATCTCTTCAGGCAAAAGTTTTTTCTTTCACTTTAGATTGCTCATAATGGGGGGATAAATGGGAGTAAACAAAAAGAAATCAAATGGGATAAAAAAAAAAAAAAATCAGTTGTTTATCAATGAACGCCAGAAGCGTAGTAGAAGGTGGAGGTCATTGTCCTCTTGTCAGAGTCAGACTGTCTTTCCCTCACAAAAAAGTTGCCATTTACCGCTAATTTAGCTCATAGTGTTACCAACTGATGTTCCTACAATTTGCATAAGAGGGAAGAGGATTTCGGACCAAATTCAGTAGCGCACCAGTCTTGAAAGAAGTAGGATGTTTTACACTAGTCCGTTGCAGGCAGTGTGATGTGGGATGTGACCAACCAAGATGTGCCATCGGTGACACTTAACAAGTTAATAATAAGGCTTTTATCTTACTTTACGGCTACTGTTTGTTAATATAAATATACTTTATAGCAAAATGGAAAACGGAACAGCTTCAGTACTATGAGTAAAAATGACTAACTTGGTTAATTGTCACACTTCTGTAAGACATTTATTTAATTGAATTAAATATTTATTTATATTAAACATTTTATAGAAAAGTATACATTAGTTTAACCAGACCACTGAGCTGATTGACAGCTCTCCTAGGGCTGGCCCGAAGGATTAGATTTATTTTACTTGGCTAAGAACCAATTGGTTACCTAGCAACGGGACCTACAGCTTATTGTGGAATTTGAACCACATTATAACAAGAAATGAATTTCTATCACCAGAAATAAATTCCTCTTATTCTTCATTGGGCGGTCGGAGTTTCGAACTCACTACCAGCAGAGTGCTAGTTGAGAACGGAACCCACCCGCCCAACGAGGAACTAACACTTTTTATAGATATTTTGCTGTGTTTATATTAGTATTAATATTTTAAAATTAGTAATTTTGCTGTGTTTATATTAGTATTAATATTTTAAAATTAGTAAATCATTGTTATAAAACGGCATGTGTATATATTTAAGAGCAACAGTTTTAGGAGGATAACGTAAGATTACTTTCGGTGTTTTGGGATGATAGTATAGGATGTATTTTTGTTTGAACCATTAAATTAAGTTGTGAACTGTTAAATTTAGCAGATATGAGCATTTTACAGTAGTTAAGGGGTACAGGGTATAAATATTCGTGTACTTTACAGCAAAAACACGCATTCACATGTACTGTATATACAACGATACATTGGAGTTTCTTTTATAGAGTGTAGGCTCAGACACTATAACCTGTTATCTCGGTGAGCTACTGTTCTTGAGATGGTTGGGAGATAGAAATCAAAACAAAATTTCATAGGAAAACCAGCATTTCTATGTGCATTACAGTATGGTGTGTAGGCTACATTATTGTTTTAAGTTTTTTCATTCCATAACTAAATGTTGCTTCATTTGTTATCTGAACCTTCAGATGTTCTCCAGCCTTGACTGTTTTAAAACCTAGATTTAAAACGACTCGGAAAACTGCAGATGAAGAAATTGATTTAGATGCTCCTGTTAAATTTTCAACAAGCCGAGCTGCAACTTGGAAATCTCGAGTAACTTACAGTGGGAGGCAGACTGAGGTTAACCAGCGCCCCTGGTATGAGCCTATCTCTGTCACTGTTAGTGTGACTATCTTCCTGGTATACTTTTGTTATCTTCGAGAAGAGAATGATGTGGATACTAAGTTTTCCAAGACCCTTTATGATCATATCTCAGGTCTTGAGGAACAGCAACTAAAGCTGTCATTAGAGTATAATGCATCCACAGGTGGAGACACAGAAGCTATCAAGGAACGTTTAGCAGAACTTGAGCAAGCCAAAATTCAAGAGACTTTACCAAAAAGTAATGAAAAATCTGTGAGTTGAACATCTGGACTACTGTATTGTTTTATACTGTAAATACTGAGTGAAGGTAATTTGTTGAAACAAGCAAGGAATTCTGTGCTAGTGATGATGCTGGATTTAATAGAACTTTCATGATCATCTGTGTTGTGGATTATTTTAGACTGACATTGATGATATATTAGGCTAGAGAACATATTGTTAAGTTTTGAAGTTTCTATACTTTTCACGCATTGGCATTGGTCAACCTTTCAAATTCATACGCAGTAACCTTATAGAACAGCTTTATTTATTAGTTTTGAGTTGACTTGGAAGAAAACAGTCATTTTTTCTAAATTGTTTGCTTCTTGTCTCAGCAATATTTGCCATCAGATGTACTGTACAAACTTGAGCAGAAATTTGAGAGATTACTATTATTTATTAAACTTCGTGTGCTTCTTCATTTATTTAATTTCATTTCCATATTATTGGGCTGGCTTTATGTCTTTATGGCAGCAGCTGTGAATTGAAATTGTGTGCCAGTTTGATACCCTTACATGTCATTTGCTGCTTTTCCTGTATTCAGTAAGAGTCAAATACAAGGTGGGTGAAGCAGACAGAACGATGAGGTTACTGAGCACATGTTCATCAGGGCTCTAGACCAGTGGTTCTCAACCTTTTTATTACCACGCCCCCTCTAAGTGCTGGTCCTTCCCTCCACGCCCCCCTTGCATCTATGAGTAAAATTCCCTCCCAGATTTAAAGGAAAATAAAAAAAGAGAAAGAAGGAGTTTCGAGGGACAGGAAGAAGGTAAATAATTACAAAATATGGTAAACCTAGCGAGTCTAACTAGAGTGGTAGACTATAGAAACTAACGTTATAAGGCAATACGTTTGCATATTTTTTACAAACTTCTGAATATTAGTTCCCCACTCTTGTTAAGAAAATAACGAATATAATTCTAGAATTTTTTAATTTTCCCTAGGCCTCGCGCCTCCCCTGGAAATTGCTGACGCCCCCCTAGGGGGGCGTGCCCCCCAGGTTGAGAACCACTGCTCTAGACACATGTTACGATTATTGTAATTCCATCTTTACATTGACTCTCAGTCTCTTAAAGACCAAGTTTTAAAACTCCGGTGTTTATTACTTTTAACTATAATTTTGTTGTGATGTTTAAAAATTTCAGATTTACTGTATTTTTTTTTATGATTTCCATTGAAGGTACATACAGAATAAACAGTTTGAGGAGCCACTACAGAATTCAGTGTTGTAGTAAGCTACCTTGTGTTTTCAACATTGTTTATTGAGGGCTTCATAGAAGTCAGTGATTACATAAGCTAGTTTTCAGTGAGTTTCCTATCATAATATACATAGTGCATCACAGCCAATTCATGAAATTTCTCCCTTTTATTATCAGTTAATAAAAATCCAAACTTAAGAACACAGGAGTCCAGAGAAGGAAGCTGTAAAGATTAGCAGGTGAATATTTACCAGTGGTAACTGTCTTGTAATGGGTTTTGCATTAACAAAGCCTTGAAATTTGGGTTTGATGATATGGTGACTATTATATGAAAAATAATGACCACGTGGCTTCTTTTTACCATACAAAATTAGTGATTATTTTTCACAATGTAATGAAATTCACAGCAAATGATGTGCAATTTTTCATTGTTACTGCATTCTAGATTTTAATACTAGGATTGCTCTTTATTGTATACTAGTGCTGCCTTTGCATTATTTTTATTAACAAGCCAGTTGTTATAGCTCTGCTATTCTGTGGAATGATTTAAATATTGTTTATCTTGTGAATTTCATTCAGTCTGTGAGTCACTGGTCTAGTGTATGAAATTGTCTTGCATTAAATTTTTTCTGGCACAGATATTCATTATGTATTTTTCTCTGTTGTTTCATTAATTTGTTGTCATCAGCCTACTATGTGATTATGTAGTTTATGTAAAGCCATAAAATTCTTATGCCAGTAATGATATTGTTTAATTTTTACACCTGAAATTTTGCAAGTTACCTTTAATGGGTGTTAAGTTGCTGAACTGATTTATTCATTTCAAGATGGGAAAAAAAAATGAAGAAACACCTGAAATTGTTGCCTCTGGATATTTAGATTTGCTTGGACATTAAGAGATGGAGGCTAATAATTTTCTTTTATGATATGCAGAAGTTATCACATGTCAGAACTAATACGTAAGGCAAGTTAGTGTCTGATGTATGAATGTTGTTACAAGTTTTATATAGCTTCTTTAGGGTGTCATTTCTGGTGTAAAAGTGGCCTAAAACACCTCAGTGAACTTCTCAGTGAAAGAAGTATTATCATGTGACAGTTTATTGTATAGATACCAATGCAGATTCATGTTATTAGCACACTTTCTGCAACTGCCTCACTGTTTTAGACATTACTTTTATGGTAGTCTGAATGAATTACTCTTCCAAGTGTATCTTGTGTTCATTTTGTGTGTTAAGGATATGAAACTGTTTGCAATTCATTGTTTAGAGCTCAATATAGGAAGGTTGGTTAGTTGGGGACACCAATGTACAGTACAGTATTGGTATTTAACAGTACAGTTTTATACAGATTTGTAGTTACTGTACTTGTAACATCAGTAAATTTCTCACCTTTCCCAAAATACTTATTGTCAGTGCTTGCAAATTGTTTTTATCACTGGAAAAAATACTTTTCGCACAAACGAAAAGCAAAATCAAAAGGCCTTATTAGTAGTAGACATCACATGACATTGCTGAATGAGTTCCCTGCATTATGCAACAAATGTAGTGCATTACATGACTGTTGTCCTCTATATCAAAAATATGCAATTTAAATTATTTGAAAAACTTCAAAGCCATAGACTTGAACCAACCCTCTGTATTCATTATGAAAGTAACATACATACTGTATTAAGAAAAATCTGTAAAATTTTGTATGTCAATGAAGGTGTTTTTTGTGCATTTTTAAAGAATCCACTTGTTTGCTTAGTTTTGTTTTCAAAAATTGCAATGCAGAAATGATATGTCACTATATTCTTAATGCCAAAATGATATATTTTCACTAAATCTTATGGAATTTGGATATGGCTGTTACAAATCAGTGACTATCACCATTTGCAAAGTATTTACGGTAAAGTACAGTACTGTATTTATAATAGGTATTAAATTCTTAGTTGACATACATTTCTGTGTTGCAGGCAACTTCAACCTTCACATCAGTGGGTTTTCTACTCTGCTCTCCCTCTGAAAAAGAGCAGAATTTTATTACCAATAATGCGCATTGGATGGAGCAGATGTAGATGTTTTATACATACAGAGAACACCTGGATAACACGTGCTGACAGGTATCTTAAGAATAATCGAGAGGTGATATTAACGTTAACCCTTGGAGTGTTTATGTCCTACTTCATGTTTCTGAGACAACCAAGTGATATTGACGAGTATCTTTCAAGGCCAATTTGGGAAAGGGTCCCTGGTATTGACCCAGAGACAGCTGAGCAGATGATGGAGATGGATAAGAATCTGGGTTTGCAAGTGAGTGCTTGTACTGTATATTGTCTTTGAAATTTAGATGAAAGATGCTTTGATGAAGTTATTGTTAATGATTTTCAAAAAACATTCAGAAGGAAACACTTCAGCATTTTTTTCATCTTATTAGAATGCCAATACTGCATATCAGTTTTATTTTAAAATTATTTTTTTTATCAGTGCATTGAACCAAGGATTATTGGTAGCAATTCATTCAGTGGTGCTATTTCCATTGTCACTACCTGTTGTTTCTGTGATCATAGTCTCAAAGGACTTTTCATTCAGTATTTGTAGTGATCTTGATCCCCCCCCCTTTTTTTTTTCATAAACCAATCTAGCTTCTGGCAGTTTTGAGTATTTTTATGCCAGTAAAATCAAAATAAAGTATACATGACACTCTTTGCCTACTTCATGTGCTTCACATTCCCAGACCACTAGCAGTATGCCTCCACGATAAACCCCCATGGCCCAGTACTTTGCTGTAGTAGGGGGCTTGCATGATGCAAAGGTGGACCGAGCTATGACAGCTGGATAGGCTTCTTCCTCCCCAGTCAATTCAGTTATGATGTGCAGGTCAACCCTGAGCATCCAGACTGAATCTGGGCCAAGGATGCTTGTTGCCAACCTTGGAATGGTCTGGACTGTTATTTGGATTGCATGTAGGGGTGTAGACTTCGATCTGATAAGAGTTGAGCTACCTCAGACTAGTAATAATGCTCCTCGAATACTGTAGTGGGCAATGGGAGGCATCAGGCTTTGGAGCTGACAGTGAGAGGGTTTTTACCCCCCTGTCCAGTGGTCACCCACCTTAAGGAAGGCAGCCCCTTCTTAATAGAGGACTGGTCCCTTCTGAAGCCCATCCTCACGTTGAGCCACATGATAGATAGGCGTCACAACCTCCCATATGGGGTGGATCTTTTTTGGTTTGCAACTTCAATTTCAATTCCTTCCAGTGGAGTGGGGACTCCTTCAAAACACCCAAAAGTTGATGACATGTTTGGACATGGACAGGAAACCTTCAATTGTAAGTACACTGGAACCCTATGCTCCAGCATGGAGTAAAGGGAAATTCACCAGAAACATATTTGACATAGGGCCATGGATATATGAAACATTCTGATATGATAAGTATTTGACCTTCAATCTAGAAGATCCTGATTGTGAAATTTTTAGTGTGTATACAGAGACATCATGAAATGTTGTGGTTATGAACATAAGATATCTCAAGGTCAGGAAAGATTTAATAGAATCTACCTCGCAGAAGAAAGGGAAAAATTAAAAGCATTATTGCATCTTGGAGGAGTTAAAGTAGACTGTGCCATATGTGCTTTCTGGAATCAATCCAAGGGAATAATATTTGCACCCCAACTGATGGCGTATTTGGACGAGAAACTTGCAGAGGAATTTGAAGATCAAGGTGTGATTAGAATTGAAAGAATGAAGGTCAGTGGTGCCTTAGTTCCACTTCCAGATTTAAATATTATTATACAGTACATTGTTCCACCTGCTTACGCAATGTAATAAAAGCATCATAGCTATGTTTTTAAGCAGTACAGTATATCCCAAGACCAAGTTGTTTTTATTGTCAAGAATATGGTCATATCTTGGGATCTTGTAGGCAGAAAATACAAGGCTTGCCTGCCAGGTGCATTAAGTGTAGTGAAACAGAGCATGGTGAATGTTACAGAGACCCAAAAATGTATACAATGTGGAGATACTGTAATTATCAATCCTCTTCAAAAAAATTTTGCAAATTATGGAAAAAGAAATACAGACATTAAAGGTAACCATGCATCACATTTGCAGAGGCTAAACAGAAATTATTAAGCAGGTTTGTTAGACCAGGAATAACATTTTCTGGTATTGATGCTAACTGAAGAAGAAATGCAAATGGTACCAGAAATGCTTCCTTTCGTAATGTAAAAGGAACATCAGTGGCAACCTGTACTCATGCCTCTTTAGAGGCTGGGCCAGTTGTTTCTGGCTTTCCTGCCTCCTTGGAGGCTGGGCTAGTTGTTTTGGCGCTCATGCAAATAACTGGTGCTCATGGCTCTTCAGAGGCTTCACCTGTTGTTTCTGGCACTCCTACCTCTTTGGAGGCTGTGTATATATAGCCAGCACTATTGTCTCTGAAGGCTGTACCAGTTGTACCTGGTGTGTCTGCCTCCGTGGAGGCTGCACCAACTCCTTTTGGCACCCCTGCCTCTTTGGAGGCTGCATCATTTGTATCTGGTGTTTCTGCCTCTCTGGAACCTGCACCAGTTCTGACTGGAGCTCATAACGCTTAGAGACTCCACTAATTATGTCTGACACTCCCATCTTTCCTTGGGCAGTGCCAGTTTTATCTTGTGCTCCTGAGCATGACATTTCCTCAACAAATATGCCATCGAGTGTGCCCAGGATCCTTGATACTAGGGAGGCTGTGCCAGCTCTGGAATGTTCCTCCATGGAAACAGCCTTAAAACAGAAGGTAATCAGAAGTACTAATCGGTCTCCTTCCAGAACAAAGCAGGAGGAAGGCAGCAAGGTAAAAGCCCTTAAAAGGGGCTGTAATTTACTGGCCTCAAATTGTGAGTAAAATTCATTCATTTTCTTTTGTGGAATTGTCAGGGGTGCAGTGCTAAATGGGAAAAACAAAAATTACTCATATTAGAAGTGTCTCCTATATGTATAGCTTTGCAGGAAACTATGATTGGTAATAGTATGTGTGTGAGCCCGCAAGAGTATACAGCTTATCATTCCCCCTTATATAAATGTAGAAAGCCAGTGGGGTGTAGTTTTATATATATTTGTAATGAGACCCCACAGAATCCCAGCTGCCAATCAAAGAGGAAATTGCCTTCGTTTCATCTTAGAAAGTGAAAAGGTGGGGGTCTACACATTATCATGTTCACACAGGCAAATTGTCAGCAATTGACTTACCTGTATTCAGTGATGACTGCCTTATTAACTTCAGTTGGAGTGACAAATGATAGAATTACCAGTGACCATTTCCCAATATTAGTGACTAGGCTATATCTTCAAATCCTCCATCTTCAAGATTACCTAAATGGAACATTATTAAAGTTGATTGGGCAACATTCCAGGAACACAGTTCAATAGATGTCTTGGCCAATGACTTTCCCTCTGTAGATGATACTCTTGACCTTTTTATTATAATTCTTGATTGATCTTCAATCAGTACCAAGGACTTCAGTCATATTTATCAGCTGACCAGTTCCCTGGTGGACTCATCAATGCCAGGAAACTCCTAGAACTGTAAGATCAGCATTCATCAGATATTGCAGATGAAAATGTGAGTTTTATCATATTGAATTTTGAAAGGCAAGAGCATATTTCTGCTTGGAAATTAAAAAGGCATGAAAGGAATGTTGGACAATTTTCATATTATTAACCCTTAAGGGACGAGCTAAATATATATCAAGCACACCCCCAGACCTGACAAACTTTAAGGTTGGCCAGGTTAGGAAAAACCACATCAATGGAAAGAGGAAGATATGGAAATGCACATGGTGTAAGAAAAAAATTAATAAACATTTCTCCTTACCTTCCACGGAAAGTTAAAAGTGACTATTTACAACCCTGTGTGGGGTCTCTTTTACAAAACACTCATAAAAATATGCTAATTTTACTAGGTTATACATGTTTTTTTAATAATTTATTTATTTATTTTGTAAAATTATAATTACAGTTCGCACAATATCATAACAGATAAGAACTAAAATCAGTAACATATTCTGGGTATATTTGTTGTAAAATATTGACGAGATTTACTGAGATGGGGAGATGCAGTAACTTTTTGTGAGGTATACATGTTTTTCCTAATATTTCTTTGCACTTTTCTTTGCAAAATTACAGTTTGCTGACATACTATCATATAAGGTAAGAACTAAAACCAACAGCAATCCCCGGTTATATTTATGAGCAAGTAATTAAAAGACGTCATGGGATAGAGAGGGGCAATACATTCCCCCATCAAGTCTCAAGGCATACTGATCCCCCTCTGCCTTGTGCTGAACTATGACATTCGAGGCGTCCGGAAGTAAAGGGGGAAATCGCCAAATCAACGATTTTGAGTTGGTCCTAGCAAATTATAGAGAAATCCATTTTCCATGATTTCCACATACTGGCCAAGCAATATGGACCCTTAAAACTATTGAACAGAGGGGTGGCAGTCAACAGGTTTTCACATATATTTCTTGGTTTCATGTTCTCCCTCTGGGAAGTAAAGGGCAAACATGGCCATGGTACATGCTCTGCTGGAATGAGACAGTAGCTAAGCATGGCTCATGTGAGTTGGCGAGTTGCCTTTTTTATTTTATCAATAATTTTGTAGTAATTATTTGACAATAATCTATGAACCATTTACATTGGGAACTGAGGGAAAAATACTGCAAATGTGTGGTATGTTAAAATTGCCAGTCTATAAAAACTCATAAAAAAATTTGTTTGGGTTTACAATGAAATGGCTCCTAGTGTATTTATGGTGAACATTCTTAAAAATAAAACTGTAAAAAAAATTTGGGTTTTTCTGTTTTCATAACTATTTTGCATACTGGGGTATGCAAATTTTGATGTGTTATGATTTTTTTTTCCAACACATTATTATTTTTCCGTTTTTTCGTATATGGCTAGGCAAGACATGTAAAATACATATAAACGTGGATGTAGTAAGTCAAGAGAACTGTCCGGTATCGATAGTTCAACTTTGAACGCATTTTACTCAAAATCAGGTTTTGGCGATGTCACCCCTTTACCTCCGGACGCCTCATTTGCCATAATTCATTTATGGACCATTGAAGTGCTATGTACATTTTTCCCACTAAATTCATTGAAATGCGCTTAATACTCATATGAGTTGGCCTGTCCACCTGTTATAGATACTGTACTGATATGATGATGCCTGTCCAATAAGGGCTAAATTCAGAAACACCTCTGACTGTAGTTTGTGAGAGAATAAGAAAAACAGCTGGCACAGTTACTCCTTGCCAACCTCCAATTCTCAAGATTAGTGGATGAGGGAATTTGAATCGGCTCTAAGTAAATGTAGTGAAACAGCTCCTGGACTGCTTGACTTAACATACTCAGTGATTAAGCTGAAGAAGTCTTATTAACAGAATCTCTTTAGAACATATCTTCCTTAAGTTATGGGAGATGTTAAAATTAATCTTGTTAGTGAAAGCAGGGAAAGACCCTTTCAAGTTGGAGAATTATCATCCCGTTGCACTGACACATCTGTGTATGCTCATGGAAAAAATAGTGAAGACATGTTTTATGTGGAACTTGGAACATGGTAAATATTTTTCCCTTGCTCAGTGTGGTTTTCGAAGCATGCACTCCACAGCTGATGTGTTGGTTAAAAAGGAATCTTCAATATATGAAGCTTTTACAAATAAACAGCATCACTCCACTGTTTTTTTTATATTGAGAAGGCCTGTGACACAACTTGGAGATATGAGGGTTCTTTATGAATGTAAGAGGAGAGGTAATTTGCCTCTTTTTATCAAGGCCTTTTAAAAAAAAAATAGGCTATTTCAGATTCAAGTTGGAGCAACATTTCAGATATATTTAATTAAGGAGTGCCACATGGTAGTGTTTAAGCATAACCTTGTTAGGCATAGCATCAATGGGGTACCCAAAATAATTCCCTCAGTTGTAACTTATATTCTATTTCTTGATGACCTTTCAATATCTTTTGCAGCAACTGAATACCGCCTCCAGCTCTGTATTAAAAATATAGTAAATTGTGTTGAGATTAATGGTTTTAGGTTTTCAGTTAGTAAAAAGGTAACCATGCACTTTTGCCATATGAGGGGAGCCCATCGTGATCCAGATCTGTCCAAACAAGGGCAAAGAATTCCATGTGTTGCCGAAACAAGGTTTATTGGATTAGTTTTTGATAGCAAGCTTACTTTATTCCACATATGAAATATATTAAAACAATATGCTTGAAAGCAATGGATATCTGGAAAGGTCTTTCTCATACTTCCTAGGGCTCTGACCAAACTCAGATGTTTAGACTGTGCAAAGCTTTGGTCTTTTTAAAATTAACTTATGGTTGTGAAGTCTATGCCTCAGCAAAGCCTAATAGCCTTAAATTGCATAATTCATTTCACCATGTAGGAGTAAGATTTGACTACATGAGCATTTAAATTTTCTCCCATTGAAAGTATGCTTGTAGATGCTGGTGAGATACCTCTGGATGTACATTACCAAGATGCTGGTTTGGAGCCAGTACAGATTTCAGAGATTCCCAATGTCCTTAACCATTATATGTATCAGAAATGAAAGGCATTGGCAATTTTATGAAAATCACCCCAAGTAACCCCAACCATATGCTTTTAGAGTGAAATATACTATAAATCAATTTAAATATCCCAAGGATGAAGATTTTACCAGCTAGATATTTGGTTAGCAGCCGCCTTCCCCGGAACCTTCCAGTGGTAAAATATTGTGGATTTTTAATTCGACAACAGCAGAAATGTCTGTTGAAGCAATGCAATCAATATTTGTTCCTACACAAAACAAACCTTTGTTTTTTACCAAGGGATTTAGCCTGCAAACGCGGGCTGGAACTGGCATTCAAACTTATTGACAGCGTAGTAAACCACCGACAGGAAGGGAGAAGCTCTGCCCATCACTAAGTCTGTGGTCCACATTGCTTCCAGCCACCATCAAGTTCATACATCTTTCATGAGACTCTGCCCAACTTTGCCATTCAAACTTGATTAAGCTTGAGTATTCAGTTAAATGTTTTTTGATACAATTTTTCAAACTCATCAGTGAAATAGGCCTTCTTGCAAGGAATGAAGTTTGTTTTTCCTTGCTGATATGAATACTTATTTTCATTGGACACACAACAGCTTCTGATAGTTGCACAACAGCTTTATCATTCTCCAATTAACTTAATAATACAGTATATATATTTACCTTTCAGGTATGGTAGATTTAGCCACTTGGAAGTTCCACTACAATATGGTTGACCTCATAGGTAGTGCTGCTATCATGGCCTTCCTTTGTGTACACTAGGAAAATAGGCTTTACTGTATATCCTTGTCCATCTGATTTATGTGGCTTAAAATTTGTGATTCTCGACAGCTCTGCAGAAGAGGCTAGTTTCAGCAGTAGTGGAAGGTAGAGGCATTCTCCTTCCCTTCTTCATCTTCTTCTACGTTGTCCTTCTGAACCTTACCTCCACTGACCACAGCTGTGGGTTTAGAGGAAGAGGGAAGTCTACCCCTCGTTTGAAGGCTTATTATGTTTCTTTCTGCGTGCCTTTCTCCTCAGGGTATGGCAGCAATTCTTGATCGCCATTGGCAATTGATTTCCTGGGCAGGACTGGCACTAAGTGCCATTCCCATAGACTTGAGGTTCGTTTCATCTCATCTCTGTAAGCTTTTGAGCTGGCTTCAAGTCAAAATCTCATGTTCTGTCTCTGAGAGAAGTAGTGCATCGATCATTCATGTGGCTCTTTTGCTCCTTGTTTCCCAGTCCAGTCTATAGACTGGGTTTATGGGTAGCAACAAATTTGGAGTATTTCTCCCTGCTTCTCTGTGGTTTGATGAAAATATTAACAGGTAGTCACTTCAACTCTTCTCACTGCAATCCTTCAGGATTGCAGTGAGAGGGGTTTGCACAGCTCATTTGCATGGACTGCTGGCTTTCATTACCTAACCTCAGGTTAGGTATGCTGATGGTTCAAACTTAGTTTTTTCCTGTGGAGATTCCCAGACATCTTCTCCAGTTGCGAGATTCATCTCACCTTTAATCACTATTCCATATTGGAGAAACTCCATCGGCTCCTTCATGGCGAAAAGGGCAGGGCATGGGAGGTGACCGGCGCTGCCACATCAAATATTCCCACTCACGTTGTATGGTATATGAAGGCAGCATAAGTTATACAACACAAATATAATTGGTTGCTAATCAATTTTTTGCCAATTATTAAGGCCCTCTTAATTTTCTAGCATTTAACAACAATAAAACAACACGTTTATTCTTAAGCGTGACAAAAAAAAATTTCCAGCGCTGCCAGTTTCTCTCTCGTGTTAAGCTGACCTCAGGGCATAAAGATGTCAAACAGCCCGTGCCTCCACAAGGAGGAGCTCAGTCAAAACACTCACTGACTCATTAAGGAGTCTGTAAGCCTTACAAACAACATGGAGCGATGGAAGGGTCCTCGTTCCGCATTAATCTTCATCCACAGGCTCGAAATCGTTCATAGGTTGTTAAGTACTTTTCTAAAGAAAAGGCAAACCGTGGACCCATTCGGATATCAGAAAAAACACTGCAGCAGCGCCTCAAAGCAACAATGATACCGGAGAGAACAATCAGCAGGATTTGCAAAGAAGGCAAAGATCACGGAAGAGAGATGCGGCACAGCAATTTTCCTGGAACGGAGAAGCATCAACCAAGAACCGTGACAGATGTCAAAATCGACAAGGCGTTTCACGTGAGAACTGTTTGATATAATCAAAGACAGCGTTAAAACACAATAGATATTTTCACCGGGTATGGGCATTCATGCAAAGGTATCTTGTATGTTATAACGATAAAAACTGATACAAAAACAAAGAAAAAAAAACAATGAAATATTCGAGTAAATGGCAAAGCTGGAGCTAAGTCTGTAAGAAAAGAAGATATATGAATAGAAAAATGTCATGAATACTCTAACTGGAAAAACGAAAGGACCATATTATGAATAGATGATAAATTAAATAGCTGCGGTAGTCTTGTTGTGTAACCTATGTATACTTATGCTGCGCTCTCTTATCTGTCTACACACAATCCTTTTCAAATGCCAATAGCTCTCTCTCTCTCTCTCTCTCTCTCTCTCTATATATATATATATATATATATATATATATATATATATATATATATATATATATATATATATATATATATATATATATATATATATATATATATTATATATATAGACACATACTGTATATATACACAGTAAATTGACACAAAAACAAGTAAATTAAAAGTGCGGAAGTCCAGTAGCGTGAGATAATCACAAGGAAGGTCCAAAAAGAGATTCAATTAGGCCTATATGAAAAACAGAGACCTGGAAGAATGGAAATATTTCGAAGAATTGTCGAGGCAATAGGGAACACCCAAAAGTATACTGCTCCCAGGAGACATTAACAAACGCCAGGAGGTTAAACCTCTTTGACAGAAGCACCGGATTAAAAGGGAGGTAAATGGGAAGGGTAGGCCTTTAAAAACTCGAGAGAAGTACATTTGGCAACGTAGGGGACAACGCCTAAATCGCCATGAAGGAGCCGATAGGGTATAGTCACTTCAACTCTTCTCACTGCAATCCTTCAGGATTGCAGTGAGAGGGGTTTGCACAGCTCATTTGCATGGACTGCTGGCTTTCATTACCTAACCTCAGGTTAGGTATGCTGATGGTTCAAACTTAGTTTTTTCCTGTGGAGATTCCCAGACATCTTCTCCAGTTGCGAGATTCATCTCACCTTTAATCACTATTCCATATTGGAGAAGGTGGTAAGGAGCAGAGAAGGGGGACTGCAAGGGCAGCTTTCTTTTCCTGCAGCTGCCATTTTAGAGTCCCCAGCATCTCTTATTCTTCTGGTCCATTTCCTTGCCTTATTCTTGGCTCGCAATAGGACCTCACCTTATTAGGGCTGTGTGCTCTGCTGAAGATTGGCACAAGATGTTGAGGGAAAGCGACTTCTCTTTTTGAGGGACTAAAAAGATGGGTATTTTTAAAATACGAATACAGGATATACACATATTGGTCCTCTTGGAAGTACCTCAGCTTTACTCTCTGGGAGGAAGGTCTTCCATTCAAAACTTTAGTTGGTGTCAACTTGCAATCTTTCATGAGAGGCATACTGGATGTATTCAAGTATTGGTTTGTCCTGGTGAACTTGTGGTTATGGCCACAGGACAACCTTCTTTCTTTAGTTTAGTAGTGGTGAACTTCAAGATTTTTATCCCCTTTCCCAACCAGAGTGTGAACATATGGGATTCTTGTATCAGCAAACTCGGAGGTTGCGTGAAGTTCCTGTTGTGTCATGGTTCCCCTTTTGTCCTTGTAGAGGAAGGTTCTGGGGGCAACTTCATCTCCTCTCCCAACTTAATGGTCTCAAGAAGTTGTTTTCAGGGGTTTGAGACTATGACAAGATGACAGAACTGTACATGGGAGTGCCACTACATTCTTTCCCTCAGGGATACTTTCATGGTCGGACACATCCAGTGAGGGTTAGGATGCACACCTTGCCATTGCTCAAAGTGGTGAGTCTCACTTTAAGGTTGAGGTCCAGATACCTTTTGATACAAGTTGTTCGAGACTGTCAGGTTCCGAGCTTACACCAGGCTACCATCAGCATAACAGGTAGCTCTGGGGTTTCTTTCTTCTCCATGCTTGCTTTCGTTTAAGCATGGAAAAAGCCATCTTTCCTGGAAGGCAGCCTCGAACCTTATGTCTTCATTGCCATTTCACTTTTTAATAAGAAATCAGCAGCAGGTTTATTTCTTATTTTCACTGGCAAAATCTAGTACTTCCCATGGGTCCATGCTGAGTAATGTCTTGACCTGCTAGCTCTTGGTTCAAGGTCCTAAGATATATTCTTTTTTGGTTAAACTTTGGATCCAGCCACTCATGATTTGGTATCTCTGGGCATTGAGAGTTTTAGCACTTCACACCTGGATGTTTTCTAGCCTCTTTCCCGACAAGAGGTTTCGCTCTTTGCTCTCCATAGGGATTCTCAGATACTTTCATTCCATGAGTGGCTGTGTACAAGACTAGAATCATCTCCAATTATTGGTGTTGGAGAAGAGGTATCTCTGTAGTCAGAGATTCTGGTCAGCAGGTAGCATCATCTTCCTGCCTACCTTTGCCATGAAAGTTCTGTCTGCCCTAGCTTTTGGAAGGGCTGGTAAGCCTTCAACCAGGGTTTGATTCTAGGAGTAGATCTCTCCTTTCCAAGGGGGATCTTTAATACTCCTGAGAATCTATAAGTCTTTTTCTCTTTGGGATTCAAACCCTGGAGGGTCATGTACCACCGTTAGGAGTTTGACTTGTAGCCTGTACAAGTCTTTTCGAGGATTGTCAAACACAGGTCCAAACCCAGAAACTGTGTTGTTTAGACCTAACATCAGTGTAAGTATAGGCAAGTCATCTGGACTCTCATATGTATGGCACTTGGGAGGATAAGGGTATGTTTGTTCAGAATTGTCTCAGATTTTGTAATGAGATTCAGAACTGTGAGTCATGTCAGTTTGAATCTCTTGTTATCCTTACTGAGGGACTTTTCAGTAGTGACTCATGCGAGATACTACTGTACTAAGTTTAGTTTCAGGAACTTGACACCTAAGGTTTGTATGTCGAAAACTCTTCAGTTAGTATTAACTGGTAAGGAAGGAGTTTTCCAAGTACAGTATGTCATTTCCTGGATCTGTAAGTTGATCCATGAGAGTTGTATCTTCGAGGGTGGAAGGAGAATTGTAGCCCAGACTAGAGCTTATAGTAGTAGGGGCATCACCCTGTCTTTCGCACTCGGTAAGAAACCATCACTTTCAGGAGAGGTTAACAGGTTTGATCACCTGCAGAATATTGCCCATTGACTCTTGATGCACTCTCCTTGGACCAGTGGTGGCTGTTCGATGGGTTGGATAGCGAGCCCAGCTCCCTTTGGGACAGGTAGCACCTCTTCTAGCTATCTGGTTGGCAGGAGACAGGATAGGAGTGACTGGTTCTCCCCCCTCTCTTCTTTTTCCATGGTTCTCCTCCCTCTCTCCTTTTCTTCCTTCCTCTCTGGTAAACACAGGGGCAGTGTGCCATTTTGTGTACAAGCTGGATGGACTTGAGTGCAGGTTAGCATCTGACTGGGCACCAGTCTTTTCACAAACAATAAAGCAAGTTCACTGGTTATATTTACTAGTTTTATTTTTTCCGTTACTTCAGTATGGGTTCTTACAGCTTGATAGAGTAATGGCATAAAAACCCTATACTCAATGGTCCAGAAGTCTAGCAATTGCTACACCCCATATATGCAGTATGCTAAAAGTGTGGTGTCCCTCCTTCTGCACCTAAACAGACCAGAAAGGTAACACCTGAGGTCGGGCAAACCTACCAGTCTGTTCAGAGAGTACCAGGTTCCTCGCACCAGTGGGTAAGTCCCTTATGAAAAGAATGAAGGTTTGTATTTGTGTAGGGACAAATAGCAAATTTTAAAAGTAGAATTATTATTTTTCATAACATACTAAATTAACATGAAGTTCTTTACATGAGCAGCCCACCTCAGCCACCCTTCACTCTGGCACCTGGGCCAAAAGACAAAGTGGATCACAGACTGGAAGGTGGGAGGGGCTTCCCCCACATGTCAGTAAGTTTGAATGGCTGTTCCAGCTAGCATTTGCAAGCTAAATCCTTATGTAAAGAACTTCAGGTTTGTATGGTAAGAAAAATACAAATTACTTTTAAAATATGCTCTTTTTAGACCATTCCTTCCAACAAGTTAACTCTGTTGCCATTTTCACTGATAGCAAAATCAGGTGCTGGCATTGGCTTTGGAGTGGTCCTTCCTGATGTAGAAAGAAGTGATAGATTATCATCTATTTTTACAGCAGAACTGCATGTAGTTTCAGAGCCTTAAAGGAAATTTAAATTTTCAGTTAAAATAGTTTTACTATATTTTGTGACTCGAGAAGTGTTCTTCAATCTTTAAAATCTTTTAACTCTTTACACCCAAGATTTTAGAGATTATGGAATGTCTGTTGTTTGTGAAAAGAAGAGGTAAAGAAGTCAATTTTTCCTGGGTACGTTCTCATGTTGGGGTTCTCGTGAGCAAGTGAGCTAATCACTTACTAAGTCAGCAATCTTGTCCGTCAGAAAATTAAAAATCTTTGGCAGCCCCACTGGGAAAACATTGAAACAAACCAGAAGATGTGAAGTATTACATCATCAGTTTATCTTTGGTCATATCCCTTTATACTAAGGAGACTGGAAACTATGGTAAGAACACTAAGGACTGGACATACAAGACTCACTCATGGGTTCTTAACCCTTATAGACCAGCCTATAATGTATATTCATTAACTAAACCCCATGACAGGCAAACTTTAAGGTCTACCAATTTGAAAAGAAAAAACATCAATGGGAAGACGAAGATATACAAGTGATCATGGCATAAAAATAAACTATCAAAAATTTTTTGCACTGGCCACAGGAAGTTAAAAGTTAATATTTCTGCTAATTTTAGCAAGTTATACATGTTCTTTCTAATATTTTTTTTGTACTTTGCAAAATTATAATTACAGTTCACATAATATAAAAAAATCAAAATTAAAATCAGCTACAATCCCTGCATATATTTATGGACAAAAATATACAAGATATATAATATACTGGGATAGGGAAATGTGTTAACTTTCAGTGAGTTACACGTTCTTTGTAATACAGTCGACCCCCAGTATTCGCAGGGGATGCGTACCACAGCCCCCTGCGAATACTTGACACCCCTCTAAAAATGCTTATAACTGCCTATTTTGGTAGTTCAAACACCAGAATACCCCCCTCAAAAAATGCTTATACCCGAGTATTTTAATAGTTTTATCACAAAAAATGTATTTAGTCACAAAAATATGAAAATACAGTAATTAGTGAATATTTCTCTAAGAAAAATACTGCAAATAGGCAGATTTTCCACAAATAATGTGTATATACGTTCCACAGAAAAATCCACGAATAGGTGAAGTTCACATAATATCCTAAAAAATCAAAACTAAAATCAGCAACAATCCCTGCATATGTTTATGGACAAAAATATACGAGATGTACTGGGGTAGGGAAATGTAGTACCTTTTAATGAGTTACACATATTCTTTCTAATACTTGTTTGTACTTTATTTGAAAAATTACAGTAACAACTCACATAACATCATAAAAGACTAGAACTAAAACCAGCAACAATCCCTGAGTATATTTATGAATAAATATACAGTATATGAAATGTACTGGGATGGAGGGATGTAGTACCTTCCCCCTTGAAATCTCATGAGAGACTATTTCTTCCTCGTATCACTGAGCTGAGGTGTGAATGTTGCTATAAGAGTTGCCATAAGTCATTAATGATACATTAAAGTGATCTGAATGCTTTTTGGCATAATTTTTTCAAATATCATGGTGTGAAATAAGGATTATCATATGATATGCATAGGAAGTTTTCGTGTACAATTGTTGGATATCATATAATATGTCCCATCCCTAGGGGGTTAATGTCAGATGACAATCATCTCTTCTACGACAACTGCACTGTCCCCGTAACTGTGAGACATTTGCTGGCCAAAGGTCCTAGTCCTGGGGATCTGAGATATAGGTTCTCTTGAGGATGTGACAACATGGAGCAAAAACCTGGTTAGTGGATATCCTTCGGAAAGGGTATCTACTACCCTTTGAGTATCAGCCACCCCCTACTTTTGATCCAGTCTAATTCCAGACTTACTTTCCCAGCTCGCAGAAGGATCTCGCCCTTTAATGGGAGATAAATCCAGTGCTTTGGAAAGGCAACAGAAGTCGTGAAGGAACAGTATCTAGGTTTTACAGCCATCTGTGCCTGGTGGATAAGGCGACAGGCAGTTGGAGACTGGTCATCAACCTATCTCCAGTAAACTGGTTTGTTCACCAGACCGGTTCAAGATAGAAACCATTCGCTCAGTGTTAGATTCCATCAGAGAAGGCAGTTTGCTTTCAGTGGACGTGAAGGATGCATATTTTCAAATATCCACCCATCAGTCCTCTTGGAAGTACCTCCGCTTTCCCACGGGGATGGTGTTCCAGTTCAAGGCACTCTGTTTCGGGCTATCTATCAACCATCAAGGGTTCACTGGAGTATTCACTGATTTTTACTTGGGCCCTTTCACATGGGAAATGTCTGCTGAGGTATCTGGATAATTGGTTAGTCCCAGCAAGCTTGTTGCCGCAGTTGCTTTGGAACAGAGATCATCTCCTCGAATTTTGCCATGTTCTCAGTTTGGTGATAAATTTCAAGAAGTCAGATCCCGTGCCCAAGCAGAGGGTAGAGTACCTGGCCATGCTGATAGACACAGCAGCAGTGAGAGTTTTCCCTTCAAACTCACATCAGCAAATTCAGGGAGGTAACGCAGAAGTTCCTGTTTCGAAAGGAAGAACCTGCTCAGCAGTGGCAGGTCATTCCAGGTCACTTGTCATCTTTGGAGAAGCTGGTCCCTCATGGGCTGCTTCACCTCCACTTCCTTCAGCAAGGTTGAAGGAGTTCTGGTCTCAGGTGAGAGACCCTCCTTTCTTTTCTATTCCTCTCTCAGAGGGAGTAAGGAGAGACTTAAGTTGGTGGCTAGACAACTGGAAACACCAAGTAGGAGTGCTACCTGGGATTCCCCTTTGAAATGCTTCAGGCGTTCAGATGCATCTAATGTGGGGTGCAGCGCACACCTTGAGAAATTGTTAGTCAGTTTTGTGGAACTAGAATGACAAGCACCTCCACATCAACATCCTGGAACTGAAGGCTACATTTCTGGCTCTTCAGGAGTTTCAGGATTGAGTGATGGGGAACTCCATGGTGTTGATGAACAGGAACACCACAGTAGTGACATACTTCAACAAGCAAGGACTGGTGTCCATCCAGCTTCACAGGTTGGTGTTGCAGGTGCATGAGTGGGCAGTAGCTCACTTGATAGAGCTGTCTGCTAGGTACATTCTGGGTACTCGGAACGTAGTACCAGACAAGCTCAATCACCAGAGTCAGGTGATAGGGATAGAATGTTCTCTACACCCAGGCATTACAGAGAGGTTTTTTGAGCTTTGGGGAGCTCCGAGTATCGATCTGGTTGCCACCCAACATAACAGGAAACTTCCTGTGTTCTGCTCACTAGTGGTGGACCCATGGGCTGCTATGGAGTACACCTTCCAACACCCATGAGACAATCTAGTAGCTTATGCCTTCCCTCCATTTTGCTTGATTCATCAGGTAATCAACAGGGTGATGAATACCTCGAATCTCAGGTTGACTCTGGGTGTCAGAGCCTTGGAGTCTGTCTGTAGCCCGCCCTCTGGACTGCTCTGGGTCCGTTGGTCTTCTCCACAGACAGGGAACAATGGCGTGTCTTGGAATCAAGGTCTGTGCCCTATGCCACCTCTCTCAACCATCTCTCCGGTTTGGGTTCAACGCATTCTCTGGATGAGTAGTTTGGCACTCACGTTCCCTGGCTCATGTGTTGTCTGTTTTGGGGAGAGTGATAGTGATGTGTGTGAGCTGGTGGAGTTATTTAGCAATACAAACATATTACGTTTGCCTCAGTACTGTAGTTCTGAGCCACACGTCAGTTCTTCTGTTATCATTTGCTCACCCGGTATCATCGTTCGAGTGGACGATAACCCTCCCCCTCTTACTCAGTTTTCCCCTGGTTCACCTCATATTCGTCACCTTGTGACAATTATTCCTTCTCGTAATAGCAGCTATTCCTCTTCCGCCGCTTACTTATAAGAGTGAGTTAGCCTGGTGATAGAACAGCTCTCGCTTCTCGGTAATCACCTCAAGCATTGTGCAGACGGCACTGACTGTCGTCATGGTTACATGGTGAGTCATGCAAGATCCCTTTACCTTCCCCACCCATGCAGATGGACACCAACTTTTGTCACAGTTACATGGTGACGCCATGCTAGAATCCTCTATCTTCCCCACCCAGATATTCCCCCTCGAGTAGGATGCCTTGACAAGGTGAGGGGCTAAGGGACCCTACACTTTGGGCCCGGGTCCTGACGAAGCATCCTACGTAGTTTTTGGTTTAAATGGCGTGGACATTTCCACATTCGCAAAATTTTACTGCTTAGGTAAGTCTGAGAATGGATAGTTTTTTGGAAGGGGTTCGCATTCAAAGCTAATTGTGGGAGTTGTGGTGGTTGAGTCGCCACCCAATATGGTTTGGACCTAAGAGACAGTGATGGGATTTTTCCCATTGCTATCTTGAGGGTGGAACCATCTCCGGGAACCAGCCCATCAGAATCCAGGGGGAGCTGGTTTTTGGAGTGGGGAGTCGATCCCCATTAGTGGAGGCAGAACTTCCAGCCTGTGGATTGGCTTATACCTGGGCCACTGCAAGGGTATTGGTGCTGTCCCGAAAGGGTGGGTATGGGGTGGACTGTTGGAAGTCAACTCTCACTTGTGCCATTGGTGGAGAATGCGAATACCTGACTGATCCACGATACTTTCTTGATATAACCAGGCAGTTTTGGGTGGATGGATGAGCCGGTTTATGTGTGGTGGTCTGATGTATGCATGATTGACATCTTTGGGTCTCTTCTTGGGCTTTGGCAGTGTGGTGGGGTGGGGAAGCTGGGCAGTTGAAGCTGCCTGGTTTTCCCTTTTTGATGTGCTGTCGGGGTCTGTGCAGGGGTTCTTGGGTGTCCGGTGTGCACTTTTTGGACTTTGCATGCGGACTGGCTTAAATTTATGGATTTGGCTATTAGTTTCCCCTCCCCTGGATCCTACAACTTACCGGCACTGGCAACAATGACTTCTGGCATGAACTTGGATACAAGCTTAGCTGTCAGACAGAACCAAACACTGAGACACCAGGTTGTTAGTAAATCTTGTGGATTTGATTCAAATAATAGTCCTCTATTGCACTAATGTGGGCTTGTCATTAGATTATTAATGTTTATATATTGTAGTGAAATAATTTGGCATTGGAAAGAATTAAATTAATTCTAGAAAAAGATAAGCATTCATTTTCTGCTTTTGTTAAATTTTCCTCTTCCTTGGAAGTTAGTGAGGCACAACAGACTCCATGGCCACTTTTTAAATGACTCAGTTCTCAGCACGAAAGTGTTTTCAGAAAAAAACTTAAATGATGAGCCATTTGATTTTATTCTTAAGACTGAAGAACATGGACCAGCCCCATGTACCAGAGCTCTTAATCCCCCTTTATGGCATGTTGCTATCTACAAGGAGGGAGGGAAAACTTAATAAAAGCCACTGAATGTATTGAGAGCAAGGTTGGTTCTATTCCCATTGGAAATTTAAAACACTGTGGAAAGAACCTTCTCATAAAAGCTGGCAATGAGACTCAAGCAATTTTCCTATTTAATTTTAAACCTCTTGAAAGTGGTAATATTGAATGTATTTCATCTCACAGATTCTTTAACACACTGAAAGGGGTAGTTTACTCAAAAGACTTGCATGTTTTTAAAGAGGAGGAGATTCTCCATCGATGTCATCCTTGTGTATCTCATGTAAAAAAACTGGGAGGGGATGCAGCTATCCTTTTAACGTTCTCCAATTACCTACCTGATACCATCATTGTTGGCCATGAGAGGATGCTGGTTAAAAATATAAAAGAAATCCCAGTGTCACAAATGCTTTGAATATGGCCACATTCAAAACTTGTGATAACAATAAAAGATGTTCCGTGTGCTCTGCAGAGCACGATGATTTTGATGAGTGCGAAGCAGCCCGATACTGTTTTCTATGTGAGGGTGACCACACTCCAAATTCTAGGAGTTGCCCCAGATATAGATTTGAACAAGTAGTGTTGGCAGTGGCTGATAATGAACATACCAGCATTAGTGAAGCCAAGCGCATGGTAATGGGGGCAAACAAAAGTGCCAACTCTACTTATGCTTCTGTAATAAAACTTATGAAAAATTCCAGCAATGTAAGGCCACCAATAACTGCATCTGATAGTAGATATCGCAAACCCGCTATTCCTCGGACTGTGAATAATAATTAAAATCTCCAAACTGGTCAGAAACTTTTGTCAGCAAGTGCTTTGGAGTCCAATACCAAAAATTGTACTTCCAAAAGCACAGAAAATATATCTTCCAAAGTCGATACAAATGCCACCTCAGTAGCTGCCAATCCACCTCCAAAATCAACTAATAATTCAGGAAGATGTTTTAAAAATACTTCAAACAAAAATAAGCTAAAGGAGCAATTCCAGTTAGAGAGAGCTAGTTCAGAGCCATCAATCGTCACAGCCACAAACAAAAATAATAACAGAGCTACAATTACAACTACCAAGAAGCGCACAAGAAATACTTCCTCAAATAATGATAGCTTTGCAATAAAAACTTCAAATGGGTTCAGTGTTTTGGAAGATGATCTCTCCTCCTAGAAAGGTGGTTCCAAAAGTAGATTCAGAACAAAAACATCTGAGTTCAATTCAGTCTTGCTGCCCCAAGACAAATAAGATTAGTGATGCACAGAATCACAGTAGAAATTCTGAACATCAAGACCATAATAAAAAATTTTAAGGTCAACCAAAGACCCTGAACTCCAGTTCAGATGGAAAGGGATTAAGAAAATTTCTTTTAAAGGAGAATTTCCCACTCCACCCTAGGAACAGTACTTTCCCTCCAAGGAGTGGGAAGTAGCACATTTTACCACCCTAGCATTCATGCTCGATATCCTTCAGTGGAACTGTAAAGGTCTCAGATCCCGTACAGAAGACCTTAAAGTTTTAATGCATGAATTCAATCCAGGGATTATATGCCTGCAGGAAACAATGTTAGGCAACTCTCCTTATAATCCTGGACTAAATTATTCACTATTTAAATCATATCCCCCAGTTGGTGATCATGCCCATGGAGTTGCTGCAATTATTATTAATAAATCTCTACAGCACTCCACAAAACAACTCTACAAGCTGTTGCTATTTCAGTCATTTTGAAAAAGAGGGTAACAATCTGCTCCTTATACCTTCCACCAGACCTTGCTTTTAACATTGGAGATATTCAGTCCTTAATTAACCAACTTCCAGCTCCTTTACTTCTCCTAGGTGATTTTAATGCCCACAACCCCCTTTGGGGAAGTTGGTTGTTATACAGTAAAGGGAAATTAATCGAAGACTTTATTGACAGGAATGATGTTACCCTATATAATGATGGGTCAGTGACTTTCCACAACATTCATGATACTGTCATCATTTCTCTGCACTAGACCTTAGTATTTCTTCAACAAGTATCCACCTTGATTTTAATTGGTCTGTTAATGAAGACTTAAATGGAAGTGATCACTGCGTGATCCATTTGAAATATGCTCTAAATGCTCCATCTGAAGGTTTACCTAAGTGGAAGGTAGAGGATACAGACTGGGATAAATTCAGTAGAGTGCCAATCTAGATAGGGAGTTTAGTCCTTTCATTTCTCATCTAGATGCCTAAGATTACTTTATTTAATCTACTTTGAAAGAGTGCTGAAGACTCGATTCCCAAAAACAAAGGCAAACCTCGCCAGACCTGCAGTTCCTGGTGGAATAAGGCGTGGTATTCAGAGGAAAGTGACTAGGAAGTGCTACAGACGTTACAAAACGTGGTTCCCCTCAGTCTAAATTAATCTACAAACATGCTTTAGCCAAGCAGCGTGCGCTTTATAAGAAAGCCGAGAATGTTGGCTTTACTATATTAATGGAATAAACTCAGACCCCACTAAAGTGGTGTGGTGCAAAATAAAGGAAACTAGTGGAAAATTTGTTCGTCACCCATTACCCTCATTAAAATAAATGACACTCTAATCACAGAGCCCACTGAAGTTGCCTATGAACTAGGAAAACACTTTTCTAGTTTCCAGCTAACAATTATTCTCAGAATTTCAAGAATTAGGAATTCTGAAATGACTCTGAGAAATTTGATTAGGAAAATCTGAACCATACAACTACAAATTTTCCCTAAGAGAATTTCGTGAGACACTTTCTCCCCCAAGTGAATCCACAGCTCCCAGGTGAGGGGATACAATCGTATAGTCTTACACACACCTCCCAGATGAAGCCAAAAAATATTTAGTCAAGATCATAAACAAAATATAGGAAACAGAATTTTACCCAAAGGACTGGAAAATATCCATAATTGTTCTCTTAAAAAGCCTAATAAAGATGCTTCCCAAGCCACCAGCTATAGACCAATAACTCTTACCAGCTGTGTGTAGCTGATGGAGAAAATGATAAATACCAGACTAGTTTGGCACCTGGAAACCAAAGGATTAATATCACCATTTCAATTTGCTTTCAGGAAAAACAGCTCCACCCATGATCCCTTGCTGAGGCTGACCAACCAAATCCAGCAAGGACTCCCCAAACAGTGTCATACCATTGGCATATTTCTTGACTTAGAGAAAGCATATGACACTACCTGTAGAATTGGCATCATAGAACAATTGCACAAGATGGGCATATGTGGAAGAATGATCAGGTTTATATACAGTATTCCTTTTTAACAGAAAGACTTTTTAAGGTGAGAGTGGGAAACTCCCTCTCCCAGCCTTTTATGCAGGAGGAAGGCATTCCTAAGGAAGCATTTTAAGTGTAACACTCTTTTCAGTGGCAATAAATAGTGTGGTAAAAAAAATCTCGCCCCTGTTAAATGCTCGCTTTGTGTCGATGACCTTGCAATATACTGCACAAGATATGATTCCTTGTCTGTATGTAAACATTTGCAAAGGTCTATTAATGCTATTACTAAGTGGGCTGATGAGAGTGGTTTTAAATTCTCCTCTTCCAAAACAGTTGCAGTAAGATTGACCTGGCGCCGGTGTTGGGAAGAGGTTTCCACACTAAGTCTGAGAGGGTCTATCATTCCCTATAAAAATGGAGTAAAATTTCTGGGGATGACTATAGACCATAAATTAACATGGGCCAGCCACATAAATGCCCTAAAGATGAATGTTAAACAGTCTTTGAATATTTTAAAGGTTGTTTCTAGATTTAATTGGGGGCCTGATAAGAAATCCCTTCTGAGGCTATATGATTCTCTGTCGATCTAAGCTAGACTATGACTGTCAAATTTAAATTCCTCAGCTTGTAAAACCAAGCTAAAGGAACTGGATGTTGTATACAACAGAGGTTGAGAATATGTTCAGGGGCTTTTAGAACTTCCCCTGTTGAAAGTATATACATTGATACAGACCATTTTCCCCTTGATCTAAGAAGGCAAGAGCTAGGGTTGCGATATGTGGCTAGAATGAAGTTTTCCCAAAAATCCCTCCTTTCAAGTAATAAAGGAAACAGACTCTTGAAGTTTTTTTGTACAAGAGCTTCTAAACCATTCCAAATTCAACTGAATGAGGATGTTAGGAATAATTATCTTAAATCCCAGAAAGTTCTGGAAGCAGAATATCCTGTAAATCCTCCATGGCTTATTCAGAAGCATTGGTATGTAAAGTGTTTAACAAAAACGACAAGCTGAAGAAGATATTGGGGGAAAATTCTTGAAACCGCGACGTTATGCTAATTTTACAAAAGATCTATACAGATGGATCAAAAGTCAGATAGTGGTGTTAGTTGCGCTGTTATCTTGGTGATACAGCATACACAGCTAAATTACCTGACTCTGCATCATATATACTGCAAATTAACAGCCGTAGTCTCTGCCATAGATTTAGTTTTTCAAAGTAGTGACTCTAATTTTTTGTCTACTCTCAGACTCTAGAAGCACTTTAGAAGCTATTAAATTTAATAGCTTTCATTCATTAATTCAGAAAGTTCAGGAGCAGCTTTTTCGTATCTGTTATCAGCGTAAATCAGTCTCTTTCTGTTGGGTCCCTTCTCACGTGGGGATTTGCAGAAACAAGATGGCAGACAGGGAAGCGAAAGCTGCTAGTATTTTACCACAAATTTCTTTCAGAAAAGTGCCTCATACAGACCTAAAAGGTCCTATTAGATCTTATGTTGTAAGTAAATGGCAAGACAGGTGGACTTCTCCTCTTGCCAATAATAAAAAATATAGAAATATTAGAGATAGTATACTGCCATGGTCTTCGTCATCCAGCTTGACAGACAAACAGAGGTTATTTTAACCAGATTAAGGATTGGGCACACTCGTTTAACCCATCAGTTTATTTTAGAAGGAAGCAGCCCTCCAGAGTGTGCTTACTGTGACTGAGACACTAACATTGGAGCACATTCTGGTGTTCTGCCCCAGAATATTTAACCAAAGAGGAAGATATGTTCCAGAGGTAAATCCCTCTCTCTGATATTTTGGAGATAAACAGATATTTCTGCTATCATCTCTTTTTTAAAGTGTATACAAACTTTTAATTATATTTAATTTTTTCCCAATACTGTATATTTATTACATATCAGAATTTTAATGACATTAAATTTTTTATTATGTATATATCACATCATTAAACTTCATATCTTTATTTATTGGTCACATCACTTCATTTTATTTATTAATAATTTCCTTCACCAATTCATAAATTCATTTACCATAACATAATTTATTTTCTCTTCATTACGGCGCTGAATGGCCTTCTTGGCCCCAGTGCCTGGGCTTTTGCCCTAAATATCATGCATCCATCCACCCAGATATCCAGCATCCATGCACTCTGTCCGGTTCTTACTACCCGCATTCCATGATGTCAGTACTGACATTCTGTGGTATGTCACTTCTGTATTTTTCACCTCACCAGCAATCTGTAGATTGCCATTCCCTCCATCTCAGTTCCTCCGTTTAGACGTTGAGGGTTTCAACTGTGATTTGGTTGTTTCTCGTTTAGTATTTAAGTGGTGCATAGCTCGCATTGTTCTGTTTTCACTTCCTCTTGCTGAAGGTGAATCCGTTAACTGGCGGTCTTTAGATCTCTACCTCGGCTCCTGTTAAAACAAGTAAGAAGTTAACACTGATTATGGTAAGGTAGAACCTTCGGGAATTGGATGAACATTCGAAAGAGAAAGCTAGGAAACTGTTTAGTGTTAAATAGCTCTGCACCTAACACGAGCAGAGTATAGTACTCGCAACTGTGTTTGTAGAGTGAGCTCTTAGGAACCAGTCAACCTAGGCGATGTGCCAGCATGTTTCTGGCTTAATCTAAATAACAGAGATGATCTCAGAAGTGTACATATCCTTTAATGCTAGTTCTCAGATGGTACTGCATCTGTTTCCAGTTTTTGAAGCTGCTTAAAGCTAGGTTAGGACTTACATACAATATAAGCTTTTTCACCTTCTCTGTTCAACTTGCAAGTTTCAAGTTCTTGGACAAAGGAAGCAAAGAGTCCTCTAATAGGTAAGGTGCTTAGGCCTAATTGTGAGTCAGAAGTACCTTTGAATTCAGTATTTCGTTCATAGCACTATAGCTTGATCACTGCAAGAAAAATACATATGTGATTATATTATATATATATGTATATACAATACCTATGTGCATATATACTGTATGTGTAATGTTTATGCATGCATATGTAGATAAGTATGTATATATGTACCTGTACATATGTAAATACATATAAGAGATAATGATGATGGCAATACAGTACTGTAGTTATAAATATTAGCCCTAAAGAGACAGTTTCGTGATGATGTGTCAGAGTTGTAACCTCTCCCTGATGGACCTTCTTCCGATGCTAATGGGAGGGATGCCATATGCCTTTTACAACTAAGTTGTAAAGTAACAGAAACAGTTGTGTACAAATCATAGATAAAGTAGCACTGCTCAGCCATTAGTAGCTGTTGTTGACAGTGTCCCATCATTGTCTCCCTAACTGCTAAGTGTTTAAGGCCATCACCTAAGATGTCTCGGATCAGGAGATTAGAAAATTCTTAGCGCTACCTTTGAAGTCTTCCCTCTAGGGTCTTGCCCCTACAGCCTTTTTTGCATGTAAGTTCCATGTAGAATTTCCCAAACCACTCTCGAGTTTTACTTCAGTAGTGATCTGGCCCACATTCTAAGTGAAAAAATTACATGTATCCATAACTGATGTTTTGAACTTCCAGTTCAAGTAGGCTGTGTGGCTCCTCAGAAGGCTGGTTGCAGAGTTTCAGAAGTGTCTGGCAAAGCATCAGGAAGAACCTTTGGTAGTGATGGTTCTCAGGAAAGGATACTTCGTACCTCTTGTTATATTTTTACCCCAATCAACTTCTGATATCCTTCTCCCCACATTCTTCACACAGAGAAGTTCAGAGTTCAGAGGGGTAGATTAGACAGTTGTTATGCAACGAGGCCATCGAGCCATAGGCATTTCTAGTCTCAACCAGTTTATTCATGTTACTCCTTTGTGATGAGTAATGCAGTGTGGTCCTGGCTGCCTTTCGAAGGCAAAGGATGTTTTCTGTCAACATGTAGGACACGTACCTCCACTTCCTGGTACACCTTCAGTCAAAGGAAAGTATTCTCCTGTGTGTTGGAGTTTTTAGTAGGATGGATTCATCTGCATGGTGTCATAGTACTTCTCACATTTTTTGGACAGCTGGTTTGTTCTCACCAATTTGTTTCTGATGATCTTGAGGGTGAAGAATTATGTTTTATGTCTAACCTCAGAGCTGGGCATTTTGTTCAATATTGACTAATCTATGGTTTTCCAATCCAGTCAGTTGTTTATCTGGAGATGAAGATTAGCCTTCTTTTTCAGGGTTTTTCCAACAGAGAGACAGATAGACAATTTTCTACCTCTTGATGTCTCAGAGGCAGATTGGGGGCCATTCTGGGAAACATTTGATGTCAGAGTTGGAAGGTAAGCAACCTACAGCTTTTGGTAGTTCTGAATGGTCTTACGCAAGCAGGACATCTAGTCAGAGACAATACGATCGCAGTCTTTTCCGACAATTCAACTTCTTGATTCTTACTTAGGACAACAAGAGATGTGCTAGGGAAAAACATTACTATTGAAGATCAACTCAGCTGAAAGGGCAAGGTATTTTGTCAGATAGTCTCCTCTTCCTCTGGTTTGCCAGTTGTGGAACCTCTGGGGAGACCCAAACACCAGTCTGTTCACAACTACCCAAAACACTACTCTCCCAGTTTACTGCCCTCCATGCCAGGATCCTCAGGCATAGGCATATATACCTTCCTTCAGAATGGTCGAATCGAGACCTTTATGCATTTCCTCTGTTTTCTGTTTTGAGGAAATACTTAGCAACTTACGAGCTTTGCAGAATACAAGGATGATTTTGATATCTCATTGGTGGCCCCAAAGGGAATGGTTCCCCTAGCTTCCTTTCCTGGTGGTAGATGTTCCTCGTCTTCTTCCACTCAGGAAAGATCTTTTCAGACAGTCTTATTTGAGAAGATTCCATCAAACCTCCACATGCTTCATCTGAACGTGAGGGTTGTCATTGTGTTATGAGCTAAGGGCATTTCTAGCAATCCTTAAGTCTAGAAGGACCTCCACTGTTCGTCTTGTGTACCAATAACAGTGGTCAGTTTATTGATCTTGGTGTTTGTCCAATGATATCCAGCACCAGTCTACTAGATAGCCAGTCTTGCCAGTATCTCAGGTACACAAAGCAGTTTTCTGTCACAGCAATCAAAGGATACCGCTTTACATTGCATTTAGTTCTGCATCATGCTGACTGGAATATCGCTCATGATGTAAAGTTTGAAGAAGTTTTCTGTTTTTTGTGCTGGAAATTTCAATCTTCCTATCATGGTTTACAATGAAATGTAGACGTGGTCCGCCAGATTGGAACATAATCTCAGTTTGAGCCTTTTGATAAGGCATCACTTAAAAACTTTGAAGACACCTATCTTTTAGCTCTTGCTGTGGCAAAGTATGTTAGTGAGCTTCAAGCCCTTTCTTGTATGTGGACTTTGTTCTAGTGGCAACCTCACTCTTTTCTCATTGCTTAGAAGAAACGATATAGAAGTGGAAGCCCTTCTCAGATTTGTGACAGTGCCTAATTTAAATGCTTTGGTAGGCAATGCTGAAGTGGCTGTCTTATGTCCATTTAGAACTCTTTAAGTGTCTATATTAGTGAGCTTCAAGCCTTTTCATGTATGTAGGCTTTGTTCTAGTGGTAACCTCTCTCTTTTCTTTCATTGTAGAAAAGATTAAGTCAAAAGCCCTTCCCAGATTTGTGATAGTGTAATTTAATTGCTTTTGGTAGGCAAGGAAAAGTAGCTGTCTTATATCCAGTTAGAACTCTTAAGTGTTTACCTTTAAGAGGAGGAGTTAAGTATTTATCTGTGGTGTTAGGAGACCAAACACTCCTATGTCCAATAACGCTTAAGTCAGTGCATACAGAGTTGATTCCTGAGCTTTTATCATTTTTTTTTTAAATAATCTTCATGGCTTACAGTACTGTTTCCTTTAAAACCTTTCGCTAGAAAAAAAAAGTTTACCTTAGTTTTACCAGACCACTGAGCTGATTAACAGCTCTCCTAGGGCTGGCCCGAAGGATTAGACTTATTTTACGTTGTCATGCAACTCAAGGGAGATGTAACTGTTGTTGACTCATATTATTTGAAAAATGTTCAGATTTAGAATGAAGTATAAAGTCCTATAGTTGCAGTGTGGACACCTTCTCCTGAACCAAATATGATGCAGTAATCTTGCTGTCAATCTTATCGTTAGTTGTTAGGAAATCCTGCTATTGAAATTTGGGAGCATGAAGGTACACATTGGTGTATAAGAGTGGTAGTCAGCTAACTTTAACAGTAGGTAAGATTCATTCCAAATACTTAATGGTACTTTTCATGATAAAATTAACTTACCTACTGTTAAAGCGGAAACCCACCCAGCCTCCCCATGTTAGTGGGTGGTCATGAAGAATTCTGACAAGAACGTAAACATTCCAGCACCACCTGGTGGGAAACAGGTGATTACAGAGACAGTCCTAGCAGGTTAGCCAAGCAATATTTTTTGTTTTTTGTATGCCAGTCGCTCCTAATGGCACAAAGATATAAGCTAACTTTAACGTAGGTAAGTATCTATATGTTTAATTTTATCATGAAAATTATCATACAGTATTATAATCTGAATTTCATTTCCCAATCTTGGGTTGGTATGTCATTTCTTAAACACTACTTTTTTGTAACTTTTCTGTTTACATGTACTGTACCTAGTCATTATTTGTTCTAAACTTATTAGAAGTTTAGTCATACAAATGATGGGACATTTTTTAACTTGTCTGCTTGCAAAAAACAGTAGCACAATTACTACAGAGGTGCAGTGAAAACACTGTATTGGTCATCTTTTACTTTCAATTGGAGGTACCATATATCACCTGTTCGTGTTTCTAGACATACAGGGGTTCTCTGAAGGATTTTTATTAAATAGAGGTAAACTAGGAGCAAGATAAAATCAGCAAAGTCAGTTAGCCAGTTGAGTGGCCAATGGGGTGCCAAAAGAAGCGGATGAAAAGCAAAAGTAATACAGCGGGGTCCAAAAGAATGCTGGAAGGACCCTATTGTATCATCTATAGCACACCATACAAGGGATATCACAGATGATTCTATCGTATGGGAGTGCACTTGCAGTAAAATCATATGTGAAACATTGGATTGTATGTTATGAAATTGTTTGTGTTTGATTTTAATGCCAATAACATTTAGGAAATGGCAATCAGGACCTTTCGTGCTTCATACTAACAGATTTTAATTATCTACAGGTTGATAAAACTGGGCTGGAAGAGTATAAACAGAGGTACTATGCAGGAAAGTTGAAGGAAATGGAAGCAGAGAAGAAAGCTGAACAAAGGCACGAGCTCGAGGCAAACGCTGGCTCCCACTAAATAATACTTCAAAATTATGAAAACCAGAAGAAAGGGAGATTGATTTTGTGGTATAAACATTAATACTGTGAGTAAGTACTTCTTAGTGGAAAATTATCATAGTGACGGCAGTACAATGGGTTGCATCAAGTACATGTCTCTGTTATCTGCTCTAGTGCTATTTTTTGCTGAACACAAGAAAATATGTTGTAGGTTAATGAAATGTGAATGTAAATTTTATGTAGCTGGGATATTAAAACTATATATGTATCAAGTGAAGCTTCCTAAATGTTTTATATACCCAAAATACCTTCACCTACCAAAAGATTTCTTTTTCAGGACGTGTATACGAGTAATCAAACAGCACTTGGGAATTTTAGCATGCTCATGCTAGACAAAGAATTTCCAGGTAAATAAGATGTATTGGTTTATTTGGGATCTTTTCCTTGTTTCTTTGCTTTTATTTTTTTTAACTGTGTTTTACTGAGTATTGTTGACTTCAGTTGACCATTTTTCTTATTACCTTTTTTGCAGTAAATTAAATGGAGAGCTGTAGAGCATCCGTAAATAGGGATGGTAAATAGTGATCTTATGGAGATTTCTTTTTTGTCAACCAGCTGGTGATCCCTGCAGTAACTGAAAGCAAATGGCTCTCTTAGAGGACCATGAAGGTCAGTATTCATTGCAGATATTTGGTATCTTCTTTACGTGTGACCCAGTCCTTTATTTCTGATGAAGAGGGAGCCAAGGTCAGTATTCATTGCAGATATTCGGTATCTTCTTTAAGCTTGACTCAGTCCTTTATTTCTGGTGAAGAGGGAGCCAAGCTTGGCCACTTTAACATTTCAAAAATGTTAGTGAACAGCCCTTCCTAGCATATGAGAGTCCTTCCTCTTAAAGAGATAAAGGATGTTGGCTGTACAAAGAGACAGTTCTAAATGTAAATTTCCTTACTGGAGGCTGCGTACAGACAGTCATTTCATGACTCTCTGTTGCCTAAGTTTCACTGTATACATATTTTTCACTAAGCACTTTATATAAATTTATAGATAATTTTTAATTTGTGTTCCACATAGGCATTCAAGTTTCTTGAACCCTATTATATTATATAAATATATCTCAAGGCACTATATGTATACATTACAGTCTGAGAAATCACCAGACTTTTCAGTGATATATTAAATGGTGCATATAATAAAAGATATTGGTGGCAAAACTTTACAAGTTCAAGAAAACTCACTGTATTAAGCCTCCTGAAAATATATACAGCACTAAGCATCACTGCAGCTTTTATAGACTGCATATGAGATTTTGAAGATAATTAAATTTAAGTTTTCAATACTTTCATTATAAAGCTCCTCTTTGGATTGGGTGGATTATTTCTTTAGTATTTTAGCTTTATGAGAGCACTGAGCTTCCTTTCTAGACTTACAGCACTTACCTAAGATTTGTTAGAGTTCAAAATTAGAGTAAAGTAAAATTACAAAAGTTGGACTGTCAAGTAGGAAGAGACCAAAGAGAATTGATGAAAAGTAAAAGGCTGAAAGCAGTGCTGCTGGTTACATAGGGATGCTATAAAGGACCTTCACCACCTACAGTGTGCCATGCAGGGAAATCTGCGAGTGATACCCCAATGGGAGTTGAATGGCCTGCGCTTTACTATTATTTAAATTTTAAAAAAGTTATTCCTTGCAATATTCATGCATCATTGCAAAGAAACCATTGTCAACAGGTAGGCTAATTCCATTCTACTGTAGTACATTATGTGCACAACTTTTCTAGTAAGAACACTTCACACTATTAACAGTTGTACTGTATGTGCAATAATAATACTTTCTAGATGATTTTTGACTGCTAATGTATACTATACAGTAATCCTTTTCCACATCTTGAACTTGGGACTAGTTTTTTGGGTCTCCATTAAACAACTTTAAGGACTTGATTATGTACAGTTCTTAGCTGAAGAGAAATGTCATTCTTATATCTTTTGTATATATGCAGAAAGGAATGTAGCAAGATTTTTAACAAATGTAGCCTTTGTACTCATACAGCAAACCACCCAATATAAATTTCATCCTCCATCTTTTAACCGCTATATAGAGGAATTTTATTGATGTAGTGGTACTAAGGGTATTAGAGGATTCCTTGGAGCAGACCTCTCAGAGTTCTGCTGCCTCCATGGCTAAAGCATCTACTTTTTCATTCCCAGAAATTTTAGAGTGACCAAAAACAAAGCACAACTTTTATCTGAAATTTCATAGATTGGCCCTCACAAATCAGATCTTTGATATCAACAGCCAGTATAGAACAATGAACTTCAGATCCAAGTGCTTTCAGTAAACCCTTGAAACATGAATTTTGTTTAATTTCTCAGTTTTCCATTTCTATTAACTCTCTTCTAATGCACCCTTGATTCCATAGATGTCAGGAGATGTAGCATTCACAGAGTATGAAGGAAAGAAATCAGTAACCAGCAGTCTTTCATGCTTTAGTAGCTGAGTCAGAAACGAGATGCAACTTTGTTAGTGACATATCTGGGTGTTTTTCAGTTAACCAACCAGTTCAGATGCAGCTTTACTGAACATTCCTGTTCAATAGCGAGTTTTGCTGCCTCATAGTTAGACTAAGATTGATGTTTGTTTTTTTGGCCTTCACAGTAGCTCCTGTAATTAAATCCCTTTTGCTACTTCAGGCCTAGAAAAGTGAGCTAAAACCTAAGCTCAAAAGAGTAGGTGAGTACAAGTAGACTTCTCTAAATATGGCAACTGAAGAGGCATGAAGTCAGTTGCACTTATGAGGTAATGTGGGTGCAGTGTTCATGTAAAAATGATTGAGGTGAAGTCATTTTAAGGAAACCTAATTTTCAGCATTTTTGTGATTTGAGAACCGATATATGGCAGATTTCTCAGGGATCTGGTGCCTGAAAAAGAGAATGGTTAGACACACTTGTAGTTGTGATGGGTATTTCACTAATTGTTTTGTCACAACCCCATTAATCATACAGTTTCAAACATGAATCCTCAGAGGAAAGGTACGATGTCTGCTGCACAAACGTCAGCTGTGTTATGTTTGCATACCCAGTTTACTTCTTTTTTTTTGTGAACCTTGAGCGTCTTGATTTTCTTATCCTCAAAACAGTTCGTTAATCCCTAGGATTCTTCTTTCCAGTGTAACTGAAATTTGTAACTCCCAGGATTGTCTCCAAATGTTTCTCGGTTCTGCAATTTTATCATTAATTTATTGCATTATCACTCTTTCTTCACTCCTTTTCTGTAATGGTTTTGCAAGTATTAAATTATATTTCTGAGTTTGGAAAGTCTGTTTTGGTCTGTACTGCAGTACAGAAGTAATGTAACAAACACTGTTTTGTAGATTCATATTTTCTTATTTTTTTAATTTATCTGTTGAGGTTTTCATTTACCATTATTCATTTTTTATATTGTATTGTCAAGTTGGTTTGTAACTTCTGTCAACCCATGAATTCGTGAAAGCTAAGGTTGCCTAGCTATCCTGTGATATTTGCTTCCCTTGACTGTATGACATTTTCCTTGGTAACTTGGGAAGAAGTTTTCTCCTGTGTCAGGATGACAGTGACATTGCCTCCTCTTCCATACATTTGGAGATGAAATGGAATTTTAAATGTTGTGTTTTTAAGTTTATAAAGGGAGTTGGCTTCTTCTACAGTGCGTCACCGACTTCTAGCGGATTCGATCTTACGGCGCTTTTTCAGCTCCATTAACAGCATTTTACAGTGCCATAACTTGATGTTTTATCAAGTTAAAGCACCGTAAGAGCCGTTGATGGCACTAACAGCAAGAATAGGCATTAAGTTAATGGCGATCAAGTTACAGCGCCAATAACGGCGAAACACTAACTTACAGCGGAAATCATCTTACAGGCGGTACTAGAATGAATGAATTAGTTGTTGAAACCTTGATTCAAGGTAAACAAGGTATTTGAACAAGAGGAGGAAGGGTAAAGAGCATTCACTGTTGTTGGGAGGAAATAGTACTCCCCTTCTGACACCTCTGAATCAACTTCCTCCTCCTCTAGATGAGTTTTCCTTCATACTTGTTTAAGATGCACACACAGCCTGTGATGGGTTCCTTCAGAGATAGAAACTTTATGGTTTTTGTGGATCTGAAGGTACCTTAAAGTGCCTATCCATCACTCCATAAAGTACCTCAACTTGTCTGTGCTAATGAGTCTGTTCACCAGATTGCTTCATATTGGCAACATCCCTTCACGTGCTCATGTGATTGTTCGTATTGGCTTGAATCCTTTCACAAGATGTATATTTGCTGCATTACCTGGACAGTTGGCTAGATCAGGCATCTTTGGAGGTACAGTTGCTATAGAACAGAGACCTGGGTATGATTATAGACACAGCAGCAGTCAGTTTTCCTCTTTACTATCATGTCAGCAGGCTTAAGGAGGTTTCAGTGCCTTTCTGTTGCATTAGGAACAACCAGCATGGCATTGACAGGTAATATTTGGTGACTTGTTTTCTCCAGAGAATCTCTTCCTTGACAAGCCACTCCACCTGCGAATCTCTTCCTTGACAAGCCACTCCACCTGCGTTTGCTGCAGTTGCCGCTGAAGTGACACTGGTCAGCCTTAAGCAATCCTCCCTCCTTCCCTCAGGGAGGACTTGCTTGGTGGTGCGATGACAGGAACCTCCTTAATGTGATTTGCCTTGAACTCTCCATCTCCAGAAATGTTTCTATTTTTTAATATATCAAAGGACATGAGTGCACACCAGAGCCACATGAATGTTCAGGTATGTGGACAGTGGATGAATCTTATCTGCACATCAATGTTTGGGAAATGCAAGTAATACTGCTAGCTCTGAAAACCTTCCAAGATGTGATGGGTCATTCTATAGTGTTGATGTGTGACAGCATGACCTCGGTTGCATATGTTGACAAGCAGCTGGGAACAGTCTCCCTTAACTTCTGTCATTTGGTGAGGCAGATGCTTAAGTGAGCAGTTTGTCATGTTGTCAAGTTATCAGCCAGGTATGTTCTGAGCAGGAGGAATGTTTTAGCCAGTCTAACTCAGTCATTAGGAGCGGGTAGTAAGGGCAGAGTTATCATAACACCCAAGTGTAACAGAAAGGCTGTGCAAACATTTGGGAACACCAATAATTGACTTGTTCACCACACAAGAAGCTCCTGGTGCACTGCTCCCTTGTGCCATATCTTTACGTTGCCTTGGAAGATGATTCCAACACTCTTGGGACAAGCTGGACACTTATGCCTTAACTTCATTCAGTGTCATTCACCAAGTGACCAAGCATGGTCACGCCTTGGCTCCTAATAACCTGGGTAGCTCCTTGTTGGCCGTAAGCAGAGTGGTTTCCCAATCTGTTGGCTCTCTTGATTGAGGCACCCAGAGAGATTCCCCCCATGGCCCGCTCTCCTTTGTCAGCCACATGTTCAGAGGTATCATCGATCATTACAAACCATCTAAATTAGCTACCTGCTTGGAGGTTATCGAGCAGCTCCTGCAAGAGAGGCATTTTTCACAAGGCTGTGCAGATGCCTAGGTGCCACGGAAGATCCTTTCGAGAGATAGGCTCCTCTCAGTCTCATTGGTGAAAGGCTAGTGTGACCTAGCCAGATTTTTCAGACTGAAGGGCACAGATCTCTCAGTGAAGTTATCTTTGCTTATGAGAAACTTACTAGAAGCATATTTGTGAATTCCAAGGCCTTTCTTATCTCATTGAGCACTCAGAGGGTTGGGAATTTTTATTTGTTCTTGAGTTTGTGATGAAAACTCAGAACCCATCAGTTACTGACAATGATTCAGTGCCCCAGTTGCTGCTCTCCAAGACTTGGTGGTGATGTGTATTTCATGCTTTTATGGCCAATGCAAGCTGTAAGGTACTATTCAAGGAATCCCCCAACCTCTTAGGCCAGAGTGTCAGCACCTCTTTATTAGAGTTAGCTAAGCAAAAGAAGGGGGTGTCCAGGAACACCTTTATTTTTGGTTTAGTGCAGTAATGAAACAGATTTCCCACTCATTCAGTAAAGTGGACAGATAGTTCAGGTAAGAGCTTGCAAAGTCAGGGACATGGGACGGTCCCTTGCAATTTGGAGCAACTCCTCTCTAGCACAGGTAATAAGGACAGGTTTCTAGACATTAGGCCACCTTTACCTTATTTTACTCAAGAATATTACTCACAAGTCCCTGAATACCCTCTTCTGGGGCTTGTGGTTGAATTGAATATAGAATTTAGGCCAAAGGCCAAGAAGCACCTGGACCTACGAGGTCATTCAGTGCTGGAACAGAAATTGACAGCAAAAGGCTTGAAGGTGTAACAGGAGGAAGACTTCGCAGGTGCACTATGAATCAAGTATTAGGAGAGGGTGGAAATAAGATGGAAGAATGAGAATATGAAAGGAGGTACAGTAAAAGGAACAAAAGGGGTTGCGGCTAGGGGCCAAAGGCATGCTGCAAAGAACCTTAAGTAATGCTAACAGTGCACCACGAGGTGCACTGACGGCGCTAACCCCCTACAGGACTGGGACTTGTAGAGGCTGATCAAGACATGGTATAGTTACCCAAGCTCCTCTCAAAGTAGAAAAGCAGCTTGCCTAAGTACTCGGAGGGTATAAGGCTAGGGTTGAAAAGTAAGTGATTGTTTCCCTGAAAAGTAAGTGATTGTTTCATCTCTTCCTTTCTTTTCTCCAGGAGGCAACAGCTCAGGCAGGGTTATGTGCTGGAATGGGTACAGATGCAGGGAAGTTGCACCGCTGAACATCTTTAAAGCTTCAGCTTTTGTAGTGCAACTCTCTCCATTCTTCCTTTTAACAAGGGGTGTGGGGTGGCAATGGAGCTATATTGTCAGCCCATCAAATTTCTATTGACCAGATTTATCTGCCTTACATGGGTCACACTTGATTCACTGCCTCTTCCTTCACAAGAAAAAATCAGACACTTCTCAATCAGACCAAGAGCCTTATCTCATCACTCTGGCATCCCTGTTGGATCAGATAGGAGGTTTCAAGAGTTTATGCTCTCCTGCTCATTATTGTGAACAGGCATGTCACATTTTGGGATGGAGATTCAACTTTCCATTGAATTGTGAGACAGCCTATCATCAAAGTGAAGTACCCTACAAGAAAGTTAATGGTTTGTATTATCTTTGGAAAAATTCACAATTTTCTAGTACAAGTAGTCAATGATGTATCCATGTTCACTATATCCTAGGGTTCAATGTACCACAAAAAATAAAATATATATACATATTTTATATATGCACAATGCATTACTACCCTAATACAATTGTTGTATTTTAATAATTTACTTGCATTTTTATTTATGTTAATTTATCTTTTTCTATTAACTGATCTCCTCTTTCTGTATTTCCCTTCATCTTCTGTTCAAATGAACACCATATTCTTTGGAAGGTTGAATTTCCAGTTAATGACCGTTGTGGGCTTGTTACATATGAATAGTGGGCATCTTCTGAAAAATAATATACTGTAGTTCATAAAAATTTCAAAGGCTTTAACGTTGACAACTTCACACTCGACTTACAAAGGGAGGCAATGACGTTCCCAAGGATGTAGTGGGGGTAGATGAAGATGGTGGTAATCCTGGCTTCCAACTAGTTTTACTGTATTTTACTTTTTTTAATTCATATAATTAGCAGTTGTTTGTGCTTTTCAGCTATTCAGTATAATTTTCATATTTTGCTGGGGTACCTATTGAGATCTGATCCCTTCTAGGACAAACATCATGAATTGAAGTAGCAAACACTGCACAGTTTAGTTCAGGCTACAATCTTTATTGAATTGAACTGAATATAGAATTTAGGCTGTAGATTTAGTTATTGGTGGTATATCTTAAAATTGCTATATGCCTGAGCTATGGGGGTCTTTCTTACCTGTCAGCAGGCCAGGACCATCAAGCATTTAATTGGGTGAAGTTACTCTATTTCATGACATGGTTTTTGTTGAATAATGACTCTTCCCCCGTGTGGTAATGCTTTCCTCAGCTTTTTTTTTGTAGTAAAGGAACAAGCTGTAGCAACTACAGCAACCCTAGGCTCCTGATTACCATCACTTGCACCTAGACTGAAGGACCATAACCACTGAAGGTCTCATGGTGATGACTGGAACTGGGTTGCTTCAGGCAAATGAGATGAACATCTGGAATAAGGCAAGAAAAGAAATACCATATGAAGTGCATAGAGTATTGTGAATCTCAAGGCTTTGAGAGAGAAGCAAAGTAGTGAGAAGGGAATTACATTGCAGAGAGTAAGTGAAATTCTCTTGCTGCCGAGAAAATTTGGTAGAAACAAAATTGAAAATAAAGTGCAGCACAGAAGCATTTAATACATAGATGGCCAGTTGTTACCAAGAGGATATAAATGGGTGATTTTTATTAGAAGGAAGAGTGAAGTGGAAAGAAAAGGTTTTTCACTGATAATGTCATGGAGCTATTAACTTATCACAAATGCGTTGGAAATTTTTGGAATAGTACTGCATTCACCACCTACACACACAAAGTAATTATGTAATCAAGTCAGAGGATAAGGTGACAGTATCAGTATTGCCTATACCATGGGAAGTTTAATACCCAACGGCGACAAGAGGCAGGATAACCTGCTGAAATTACAAGAGGTCTAGATTTGTAGTAATTGCTGGCGTGCAGACTTTTTTGAGAACTTTCGAGGGGGAGGGGAGAGTAAGTATGTCGTTTGTTATTGTAGTTGGGTTTGTCAAAGTTACTTTTCTTTGTACTCAAAAAAATTCCTGCAGCCACTATAGTAGTAAATGCAGTCAACAGTCAGGTTTTACAAAAATTATAGGTACTTTCTTGGGAACATTAAAGGGTCACTGTTTTGTTACAAATATTCAGTGTGAAAGTAGTGTTAACTTAGAAATTTGATAAAACTAATACTATAAAATTGGAAACCATAAATGTATTTTATATTTTACATTATTATAATCTTATTGAAAGAGTAAGGGTGGGGTGAATTGTGAACTCCTGCAATGAACTCAATGTTACATTGTCATGGCTTAGCAAAGAAAACTCAATTTCACTTTTGGTATAGCTATGAATGAAAACAATGAAACAATTTTCTAAATTTCAAGTTTGGCATTGTAGGTGAAAAATTATGCCCCAACTGTTTTTGAGACATGTTACCAACAGGCATTTTTGTTTAGCTGGTACTTGTCAGCCAAAGTTGAATTAATCCAGAATTTTAGTTGATCTCTGGCAAACCCTAAACAAGGGTAACAACATTGCAATTTAAATGGCTATACAACTCAAGATGCTGTAATTTTACATGGTCAACACCTCGTCAATCCAAATACACTATCTTGGAGATTTTCTACATGGTCACTTGTCAATCCAAATACATACTGTATCTCATCTCTGAAGTGTAGAAGTCTGCACTAACAATTGAATACTGCAGTTAAACTTGAATATATTTATAGTCAATAGATCAGCCTAATTAAACTGAATACCAGTGCAGCAGCACGCCTGTCGAGTGGTGCTGGGAGTTCAGAATTTTGGTGCAGTAATGGATTACTAAATTAAAGTTATAAATTTAAGCCTCACCTCAATCACAGCTTTAATGAAGCTTCTTAAAAAACAAACCATTTTTCTTCTTAACAATTGTGTCCATTTTACAACAACACCTTTTCACATACAGTAACAATGGGGGAATCAATAATCAAACAAGGTATTATGGTAGAAAGTGTAATTTAATATCCATCTAAATTCAAGATCCAATGTGAAGATACAAGAGTGATGCAGTACTTAACTCACTGAATTTTGCATCACCAACAGGAGAGAGAAAGCAAGACTTACAACTAAGGTAATAAAAAGGCTTTTTTCCCACTAACTAAAATAAGATCATGAACACGAGATGACCTCAACATCGACATTACAAACAGTTACATCAGTTTGCTCCCGGTCCAAAAAAAATTATAATTCCTTGTACTGTATTATTATTTGTGATCACATAACCAACACCAGACCTGTGTATCCTTAGCCACATTAACCATTTTCCTCTAGCATTGAAAATTTCATAATGAAAATTAATGGGTGAATACACAGTTCTGAACTTTTCACACAGAAAATAAGTTAAGAGACTCTAGTCACACTTCCTTAGCAGTACTGAAGCTGCTATTGTAATTTTTAAAACCTTGCACTAGCTTTTTACACCAGCACACCAGAAATGACGAATGCCAAAACTTAAACTAAAAATGTTCACTTAGTCCATGGCAGTATGTAGCTTAGGAGGTTATGTCTTATGAGAGTGAGCACAGCGAATATTGTGTGCTTAAGCACGTTCACCACGGATTCGACGGGCCAACTGAATATCTTTGGGCATGATGGTTACACGCTTGGCGTGGATGGCACACAAGTTAGTGTCTTCAAACAAGCCCACAAGGTAGGCCTCCGAAGCTTCCTGAAGTAGAAATACAAGAATCAGTTCATCCCCAGAGTAGTTCCAATTAAAATTCCTAAATTTGATGTAATGATACTTTATTCCATTTCTTAAATTTCCAAGGGTTTTGACCTTAAAAAAATACCTTCCCACAACAAATACATAATACACAAAAAACTAACTTACCTGGAGGGCACCGATAGCAGCACTTTGGAAACGCAAGTCAGTCTTGAAATCCTGTGCAATTTCTCTTACCAGACGTTGGAATGGCAACTTGCGGATCAACAACTCTGTGGACTTCTGGTAACGACGAATTTCTCGAAGGGCAACAGTACCAGGGCGGTAACGATGGGGCTTCTTGACACCACCAGTGGATGGTGCTGACTTACGAGCTGCTTTGGTAGCTAGCTGCTTCCTGGGAGCTTTACCTCCTGTAGACTTTCTTGCGGTCTGCTTTGTACGAGCCATGGCTTATCTGTAAGAATTACAAGGTACTCATTAGTTAACAGAACTTTATTCTACATTAGGCACTAAACAGTTTACTGTACTACTTTCTGAAACTTGGCAACAAAATCCTTCAGTGGGGTCCCAGGACATTTTCTTAGGATACAATGCAGGTTATAATAAAATTTAATTGTAAAAGTACTTAACATTCTTAGTACCTTACACAGATGTTTAAGGGTATGTTAAAACGCTATAAAATTTTCATTGGAAAAACAAATCATTAAATCAGTGCAAGTACTTCTCCAAATGCATATCTCATGTCCCATTGAGACAAGTGCAACATGTATTTGCAAAAAATTCCATTTTCTTGTGGGGTTTATTTCCCATATTTGTGTAGCTGCAATTGCAAACCACAGAAATCCTGGGTTTAGCACTACAGACACTTCTATGACAAGGCTTCTCATTTGTAGAAAATGCTTCTGTAGTATATTATTACATTGAACAACTATTCTAACACTACAATATTTTTACCACAAGGATAACTGCTTTAATATGTAATAAACCTTTGACATACTTTCAAAAGTGGGGAAGCTACCCTACTGAACCTCACATTTCAAAAGTCTGGATAAACCAGACCATGTCAATGCTGGAGTGGGGATTAACATTTCAGCATTTATGAGACCAACCTAGGAATAAGTAAAGCGGCTGCAATAACCCAATAACACATTACTATCGAGAAAATTCCTCTTACAACGGCATATGTGGCCACAATAGTCATTGTAACAAACAATTCTGACCCTAGGCTAACAACACCTGTCGCAATGGCCTTTCACTGAAAAGTTTACTCTTATTAAGCATCTGGATTTGACCTTTGTTTACAGATGCCAAAAAGCAATGTCAAGTCCTTGGTATACTCCATTAACATGCAGCAGACTCCTCTGTCAACGGACTGTAACATAACTGGATTCAAGACCGACGCATCTTAAAGAGGGACCGAAGACCACACCACGTAGCCATTATGGGTGTTCCACGAGCAAATTCTACAAAAATATTGCCATTAATAACGTTACCATTGAATTGGACCAAAGGTAACCTAATTCAGTCTGAAAACAGCAGTTTGGTCGAGTGCTTTTGGAACTGGGAACATGCAGCAAACAAGTGGCACACTGTTACCCTGGACAATCTCTTCATAAAAACAGCTTATGTAATTTCTCTCCCGTTGTTGACCAGAAATCATACTTTCTTCGCCACAACTGTTTTGCTGTTACTGTCAATACTGTCAAAATCTAAAAATCAACAATGCATACAATTAATACACATCTACATGTTAAGGATACAATGAAAATACACATCTACACCAGGATAATACAAATTACATCATGATATCTTATCTAGTATAAGAGCGTTATGAACATGTTGCAAGTTCCATTGCTGAAGCAAGTACATGCAGCTGTACACACTAGTCATTTAATTGCCAAAGTGCCAATAGTGAGTGCCATGTGTGTGTTAGCCTTTCAACAAGTTCTTCAGGGAGCTCATTTCTCCCATTTTAAAGCCCTCAATTAAAAGGGGAGCTTCAGCCTTTCCAATGTGACTTGACCAGCATGTGCAACAGGAGGCTTGTCACAATGACAAACCTGTCATTGTTCCTTGAGAACTGCACAACCTTGCAGATGCAAGGTCAATGGACCCCCTCTCAGGCTCAAGTCCAGGCAAATTAAGACCTATGACTTTCATATTTCCAGACATCTCAGTACACACATACCACAAACCTTCACTTATAAATCTGCTATCTTTCTAACCTGATCAGGCAACCCAACTACTAGTTACATACATGACCTCTAACACCAACATTGGCCTTAGCTGCATTTTTGAGTGCCCAGCAACTATGCTAAATTAGTAATAAAACTCATCGCTGGATTTTTGAGCTGGTGTTACCTCTATCACTTAATTCATGAAAACCTATACTGTATCTCTTCCAAGATCTTTTCACTGACAAACTTCACATATGCAGCATTAAAAGGCCGAGTGGATCAGCAATGATTTCGTGTAAGTTTTCAATTTAGCACTAAACAGCTGTAATTTCTGATTGATATAGATTTTAGAAGAAAACATTTGTGCTCCAACATCTGTAAAGTCACATGGTCACAAGACCATAATTTAGCCTAAAGCCAAGAGTAATAGCAATTCAGGTTATAATTAAAACATACTAACCTTGTCATTACATTCATGGTTAAAACAGTTCAACTGAATGGAATGAACTACAAAATCTAAGCCAAGGGCCAAGCACTGGGACCTCTGAGGTCATTCAGTGCTGAAAGGGGAATTGGAAGTAAACAGGTTTAAGGTATAGCAGGAGGAAAACCTGGTAACTGCCCTATGAAACGACTATTAGGAGGGTGGTCAGCTGGGCAGAATCAAAATGGGGGTAAAGCCAAAGGAATGAAAGGGGCTGCAGCTAGGGATCAAAGGGATGCTGCAAAGAGAACCAAGTAGTGCCTACAGAGAAATGCACTAGATGCACTGACTGCACTAATGCCCCCTAAGAGATTAAGCAAGCATGGATGCTGGATGACCAAATCATTGGCCATTTCAATGAAAAAAAAATTCAATAGCCAATAATGAGGATCTTCTTACACGGTAAGTTTGCTCAATACCTTCAACCAATCACCGATCCAGCAAAATGGACATGGTCTAACATGATCAACAGAACTGCTGTACCTGATCATGAGCAATGTAACTGATAGCTACACGCACTCTTCCTGTGAAGACTGGATACTGATACGGAGTACCTAATTGTTTAGCAACAAAATTTGGTATTTACTTAAGGGGTTATATATCCAACTTTGACTTAGACCATGTACTGATCTATTGCCTTGCCATTTGCTAAGGACATGGGCAAAACTGGAGAACCTGGTTATTAGACCAAAAGGTTTGAATTGGTGATTATGTGTAAGCAGCCTTACTAATAGTGGCATTCCAAAATTGGAATTTACTAACAGGATTACATACCTAACTTTGGCCATGTACTAATATATAGCCTTACCATTTGCTTACGACATGGGTAACAAAAATTGATAGTTTGGACTGCTCACTCAGTGTATACAATCTTTCAAGCTTTCAGTCTATAGGCAGCAACTGCCTAACAGTGACATAGTATTCTAAACTACAACTTATTGAGATGTAATAAGAGGTAATTAGTGAACATACCCCTTTTACTGCAATAATTGATTCCATACTCCACATTTTGCATGGACTTGTGTATTTCTACAATTTTAATGGCACACACACCTCTTACATTTTCAGGTCCCAATTTTGACAAAGTTTGAAAGGAACATTAAAACCTAATGTATTTCATGAACCCCAAGGAACTATACAAGAGAAATTATCTTGAAACAAAAGGAATTATCTTGAAAGGATGGCAATCTTGCTGGCAATTGGGAAATCGTGTTTCTTCTGCACGTGCCACCTTGAGTTACCCAATCCCAACCAAATTGGGGAACACCTGAGGTCTGCTTAAATGTTCCATATAAAAAGGTTTGTGTAATAGAATCCTGAAAGCAATACAACCTATCAAAGATTATTAAACCACCTAAAACAAACTCAAATCAGGTAAGAGCTTGGAGCAGGCTTTGAGAACTTTGCTCTTTGGGCAGGGGTACAAAAGCAGTTTGAAAGGACTAGAAACCATGTTCTTAAAAGCATGGAAGGTAATGTCAATTCATCAGGGCATACTATCCTGCTGATGTACATGAAACCACAAGGTATCAATCTTACTGGCAAGGAGACAGCCACAACTGGCCAAAAACATTATTCAAGATGGGGGTAATAACAAAAACATTCCCAATCAGAAAGACTGGCAAATTTCATTTAACTTCACTGTTCTTGGGGGCTTGTTGGACACTGATTACAATTCCTATATACTATTTAAACTAAATCTATTAAAAATTATAGCAGAAACAGTTATTAGGAGTAAAATCTCCACTACTGCCACCTCACTGTTGGATCACTGTAATTGGAATAAAAACCTCGTGTCCAAGAGGTAAATAGACAATGAAATGATGGAATTTACATTCAAACACCACGATTATATCCAACCACAAACCTACAGGTCGAAAATTATTGGCAGATTCTCACTCTGGATTTCATACTACACCTCAACTACGGCAAGTTCCTAGACCCAGATGGTCACTGGCAACTTTTAACTGCTTCTTCACGTTCAAACATAACATACTGTACTCTAGCAGCTGCTTGAACAAGCTTACAATTGTGCCGATGTCCAAGGATGGACCCACAAAACCTGGATGCTCTAAACCAGTCCTTCTTGCGAAGCTTAATTATGGTCAATAACAGAAACTGTAACTTCAGAAAAAGTCCTGCCTCACTTGAAAACATTTTGCACCTGATGCCATCACCTCAACATTCTGTAGTCAAATGGCCATTACAATGTTGTGGGGGTCAAATTACCTTCACGGAAATATATGTATATGCTGAGGTCTGGTTTATAGCCATTTAATTTACTGTAGCATCCAATATGTAATGGTAGCATCAGGTGCAGTATGGCTGTCTTCATAGAAAATAGTTGCGAAATACCTTAAATCCAACATGGGCTACTGAGCCTAGGGACTGAGATGTGCAAGTTGCAGCTATTACAGGTTAAGTGTTATAGGGTGGTTCATTTGTGATTTTTATACATTGAACCAACACAGTATAGAAATCTATTGAACTTAATTCTAGTGATACTTCACACCACGAGGCTAAAAATGCCTTCTTTACCTGAGTATCTGTCTCCTATACTCTGTCCTAGGCTGGGGGTGTAGGATATCTTACAGCACCTTAACAAGTATCTAATCTAAGGGCAAAATCTTTCATTGCATGAATATTTTAATACATCACTACTATTGACAGACTACAGGAGCAAAGCCTGAAGTCTTGTCAGGAAGACATCCTAGAATAGGTTAGGTTCCAAAAGCATTCCCAATGATGAGTTCGGTAGGCCGAAGATAGTGGTCCTCTTCTGGTTTAATATTACTGGCTAGGCAAGCCTAGTATAACCAGATCATTTTAAAAATAGGGTAGTTTACAGTTTAGTTGGCTAAACTACAGTTTAGTTGGCCAGGCCGCACTACACCTACCCAGGCTACAATCACTCCACCAGCTTAAGTAGTTAGCGACCCGATGCTTCTCGCGACCCCACTCTTTCAGGGGGTCAGCAAAAAACTCCCAGGGGGTAATTCTATAACAGCTCCGCCCATTTTACCCTTTATGTTTTTCTACTTTTAGGTGTTCTGATACTGGCGGTGCATGCTTGTTGTTGGCCAAGTGAAATGTCCCTTCACCGTGTTTAGTACTGGCTCCGGGGGGTTGGGTACCCCTACGTTTACAAGTTATTGCACTTGCCAGACGGGATATGAACCGTTCAAAACTGACATACCAGTGCCGTCTCATGAAGATCACGTATGGAAACCCCTTGTTGGGTGGACTTCACGGGTTAATTACACTCAAGCGCTAAAATATTAAAGGTAAATTCACAATTAGCAACCACAAAACTGTAGAAAAAGTAAAGTTATAGCGCCATCGGCTGCATGGAGCTACTGTATAGTTCTACCGCTGCCCCGGCCAGGTTAGGGTACGCCGCCCTATGTTAGGTTAGGTTGGTTACATCTGGTTAGGTCAGGACCTGGCACTATAGGAAAAATTTATCTTGTTTGTATTCATCCACCAGTTTCCTACTCGGAACCTACACGACAGCCTTGGCCACCTAAACTGTAGGGGCTCCTAAAAATATTTATGTTCAAGGCAACACCAATAAAACTCACTGGCCCTTAAAAAATATGAGCTATATGGGAATTTAGTGCCCTTGACTTGTTTTGGCCAAGACACACAGTTAAGTTGGAACCAAGGAACTAATAGTTAAATTGCCTGATGAATAAAAACACTAAGTTTCTACCCAGTTTGATCATTCTTTGGCACAGAGCAAATGCAGAGCAGGAAGTCAGCTCCTGTGATCCTAGTTGCTTTTTTGTACTAGGCATTTCAGAACTAATATAATCTAAGCTTTTTCCTAACCAACCCTGACACATTGTCCTAACCTAGCCAGTGTACCATGACACAATATGGTAGAACTAAAGTGTAACTCACCTAATATAATTAACCTCAAATTAGACTTTTTCTATAGTATTTTGTTGCTTATCAGATTATTTTTTGGCAGTCGACAGTAATTCACATTAGAACTTCATCCAAGGTAGGGGACCCCAGGGGGAATACTGGGTTTTGGGTGGGGTAGACTACAGACTGTCATTTGAAGATGGCCATCCTGGATTGCGTTGCAGTGTTATATGGGAACTTGGTAAAAAATCGTAGTGGCTGAGGAAAATGGGGGGGGATGGGGAGGGGCAGTCATACATATCTAACCAACTGTAAAGTTGCCCCAAAATGAGGAAAACCCTCCTAAGTATTTGTACGAAATGCAAAAAGCAGTTTGATGAGTGGGGCTGGGGAGGGATGGAGAACAAATCTCACCAGGGGATCCAGGCGAGTAACAGCCTACTAGGTTAGGTTAGTAAAGTTGCTTTTGAAATAGGTTTCCTACACCAGCCGATCCCTTCTTGAACATATGGCCCCCAAAAGCCTTGCGTAATCGTGGTCATCATGGCCAACCCCCTTCTGTTTTACCCCACATTTCCAAAGTTTCCATATCTGAAAGCCAATAAACACCACAACCTCCATCAGCAACACTAAGTATAGGACAAGTCAATTTCCAAAGTAAAGGCCGTACGTAGTTTTTCTATAGTGTTTTACCCAAATTATTGGCCAAAGGTAAAAGCTAACTGCCTGTAAATAAAAATATACTGGAATTGCCAAGGGTTGTAGTCTACTCAATGCTAGACAAATCCGGTCATTAAAAGCACTGCGCATTTGCTCAGACCAGTGCAATCAACATTCGTCCCAATGATAGCCAATCACAAAATACATTTTCGACGTTACTCAATGCTCACTTTATGAACTCCTGAGGTGGTAGCACTGACACGCCGAGAAATTTTTCCATAAAACAATCTAAGGCTGCTGTTCACGTAGGACTACCAATCATGTCCACCCTGCATTGGAGAGCCTATATCCCGAACTCCAGTGCCAATTATGTGCAGTCTTTGATGGCCAAGTTAGTCGTATTCAAATCCAACAGAATGGACTAACCTTTGTATAACGCCACCTATAGTGGACTCAATACGTAGGCGTGTGGGTTAAGTTGCCCTAAACAGTACGGCCGTCCAACTACACTCCACCGTTACTGCCTACCCGACTTTGCATATTGTCTGGCTGCCTCTGGTTTATTGAAAATGAAGTCCCAGCCCAAAGAACACCAGCATTACAGATAAATATTACTGTAAAGCAAGTTTGACAAGGATTTGTACAAGGTTCTGAGCACACGGAACATGGAGGTTACGACAAACTTCACTGTGGAAAGCCTGTTAAAACCAAAAAAAATTTAAAAATGGCCAGTCATATCCTACCTGGGCCGTAAGTTCCTATCGAACGTTCACGAAAAACCGAAGTGTAGATGCTCACCGGGATTGGATGTTACAGTCGAGACAATGAACTTATCTACCTAACCTCGCTTCCGGTAAGTGTCCCCCAAGACCCAGATTCCACCTAGTAGCGAACCTGAGGAGATTTGGCGGGGAAAGAAAACCACGTCGCCGAGGGCTACTTTCAAACGCCTTGACGGTTGACGGGCTCACGTCCGCCATTTTGAATGCTACTTCACCAAAGATGGCGGCATTGACGCTCTCGGCCGTTAAGACTTTCACCAAATACGTCGAATTACGCCGATGTGAAGTTCCCATTAACATTACACCTTAGGCTACTTATGGGACTGGCAGCTCCAATTATTATAAATTTAGTTCCTGAACCAACACTTGACTTCGACTAATTCTAGGAACTTCACTGACTGAAATTTAATAACGCTACGGAGAGATTCACGCACAGTTGATGAAATGCCAGGACTTGCCTAACAAAGGTCGGTCCGTCGAAATGCATTCATCGCCTTCACAGTAACGAAATTAATACTCGACAAATTTCTAATCCTGTTAGAAACTGAGAACAGCCGGTTAGATTACTTACGTACAACACTTAGTACCACTATTCAAAGTAAATACACTGCTTTCCCTGGTTTAAGCTCACCTTAGTACTGACACTGTACCTTCTTCTTCAACGAACCCACTGAATATGACGACTAAAAGCTAAAACGGCCTAAGTCCCAGTTTATATACCTAGTATGACGTCATATAATAACGCACGTTCATTGGGTAGCGTCACTGCCATTCCAGTATCCCATTGGCTAAAATAACGGCCTCTAGGATTGGTCCAAAACGTACCAATACTGTTCGTTCATTGGTCAAAAAAGATGGAAGCTCATTGGCTATCAGGTTCATTTCTCGATCCGCATTCGTCCCAGTAACATCTATGCTTCTGCAATACGAAACGTTGTATGTTCGCAAGAAATCTTAATAACATTTAATAACCATTGTTGAACCTCGTAAAACATTAGCCCAGTGAAAATGTGTTAACTAACTTTATAGATAAATATACTAATTACATAGGGATAGTATAACCATAACAGATTTAGTCATTTTGCATGCAACGTGCTTGACATCATGTATGTTGCGTGGAGACTTTCAGAGATTACGGTTGGTAACTGACAGAAATGCTAGACTGATATAAACTTCTGGTTAAATTATGACATCAAGATATAAATTACGGAACTGTGCCAGTAAACTTCAATATAGCTATGTAGCTTCAAATGAATGTGATAACCAACCAAATTCTCAATAAATAAACAAACATCTAAGCAACTGAAGAGAAACATTAACACTACTAAGACCAGCTGCTACTTTTTTACTAAAAAAAATAAAACAAAATGTGAGAAATTGACAGGACAATGCTATTACAAAACAATTAAAAATTAGTATCTGCAAGATTCGAAATAGGGACATGCGAATCCACCTGGGTGTTGTACTGAACATATTGCCCAGCCTGCATACAATCAATTCGTTTTTGTAGCTACGCAAAAAAGAAAAAAACTTTATTGATTACATTATTAATATGAATAAAACAATCCACGCGTACAATCATTCTTGCAAGAGAAGCATCAGACATAAATGTACAGAACAAACGCTAGGGAATAGAGTAAGAGACATGGATATTGCATTAACCGTGTATTCAGAAGTAGAGGAAGCTGTTAAACTGAGGTGCCTGCAAATCCCACTGTCAGCATTATGAGGCTGAAAGGGTGTGGTTAATATTGTGGATTGACACACTGAATGTCCCTAATAGGAAATCCACGTGTGAGTAGAATGTTGCGCCCATTACTGCCATAGCAAATGGTACCTCAATGTTTCGTGTTTTATGTATGCACACATTATCCCTACCCAGTCCGTGTCGCCAGCCTCCCCATATTAGTTTGGGTCATTGGTAACTTTAGATTTGGGTCGGCTAGAGTGGACTTGTGGATCTTTACATGCTTATGCAGGACATAACAAGTCTGCCTCTTCTGTCATTCTGTGTGAGGATTTCAACGACTGCATTCTCGGGTAATGTAACAATTCTTACATGCAAGATGAATGCGTTACAAACAGACGCCGTTTCATGGAATTTTTTAAGGTAGACTTGCCCATTTATAGTTCCAGTGACCATAGCTGTCAATGCGCCTCCATGCTGCTGCTTGTAGACAAATAAAACTACTTTACAAGTACCTCAGCAATGCAAGCATCTTCGTATTACATGCAAGGGGGGAGCTGGGAGTCATTCAGATTCTCATGCTCTAAAAGAGTTTGAGTGCTGTACACCTGATATTCGTGTTAAGTTCAGCAGCGTCAGAACTTTTCAGTTAGTGCTGAAGTCTCATCAGCAACCGCAATACTGAAGTTTTTCCTGCCATCCTAATCACCCAATCAGTAGGACCTATCATGAGTCTTTTCTCGTAATATATTTAAAAACATCTAATGCAATCGCATTACCATTCATTTTATTTGAGTGACTAAAACCGCCTCAGAATATTCTTGGTGATTTCGAAATTCACTTATGGAAACCGTATTTCACATCATTCCATGAAACACTACAGGTGAACCTCACTTCAATAACTTGAATTTCTAACCAAAAAGCTTGCTCAAAGAAAGAATGTGTCAAGAGAGTACTGTATAATTTGTTCAACGCTCAGTTCTTGGTGGTTCCACTCCCTCTCAGTTATCAACACATTTAACCTGCCCTTTTCACTATCATTATCAACATCTACTAGCAAATAAATAACTAGGATACCCATTACATATCTTGCAACTTCTCAATATAAAACCTTTCTCAAGCGTGACCATCAACCATTCCTCTTCATGCTTGACAAAAACTATAATTTTGTTCAGTCAAAGTATTTAACAACCAGCCATGGTAGCTACAACCTTGTTCCAAGACCGAGCCCTGTGGTAGACCGTAATTTTTGCACTTGGTAATTAGGGTCTCAGTCAAGTTTTGCTTATATCTATAAATTCCAAATCGGAAAAGACTATTCTTTATATTTCTTAATTTGGGAAAATGCCTTCAATTAACCTTTATCATAATATTATTATGCTTACTATTCCGTTACACCACACATACACCCTTTCACACAACTGATTCATGCTATGCTTCAGTGAAGGTTAACGCAAGAAAAAAAATACCTACCGGTTCACGTCCTTGGCAGATCTACTTGAAAATTCCTCATTATATTCCCTCTAAACCTCTACTTCATTCAGCAGTTTTCACACTTCCCCCAGTAATGCTGAAAACAAGGCTCTTTGCCACCCTCAGGACTTTTAAAAACACCCAAGTTTCTGCGAACTTTAATGATTCATTGTTGCACAAGGATGAACTGTTGACATTTTCATACGATGACGAAATCCCAGTCCAGTGACTAAACGTCAAAACCCCAACCACATGGCTACGGGCGGCTGGGAAAAGCGCGGGAAGACTTTACCCTCCCGCCCTCCCCACAACAATTCCCCCTCCTCAATCCCTTCCCCTTCCTAACTGCGGATACCCCAACCCCAACCGCCAACCATCCCCCACTACAGACCAGATATCATATTAATGTGACTCAACAACCTCGTTACAAGAAACCAGTTAATTCCACTTCAATTCGTATGCAATACACCCAGGAAAACCATTAACAAGATGATGTACAATGATGTAATAGTCGTCTGAAGGTGAAAAAAATGACTGCCTATCATAACAGCGGAAATTAAATTCTTGTGAAAAAGCTCTCTGGAACCATGCGAGTTTCTCGTCAGCAGGTGTGTCGTTTTTGAAGCGAAGGTCTTAGAATTCGAATGAGAAACGGTTAAGGGACTTCTTCATCTCGTGAAAGGAAAATGCTTTCCTTTTATCTTGTTGCGTCGGTAACTTGACTGGCAATGAGGACTTGAATGTAATGAACTGTTTCATACAAGAGAGAATAATTTTTCTCGCATGGTAGTGGGAATGCAGGTTACACAGGCAAGAGGCATCGGTCCTACTTCTTTTGTTTAGTGCTGTAACGGACTCCGGGCGTCTTGGGCATGACCAATGAGATACACCTAGGATACACTCTACTTACAAATACAATTTCATTTTCTCTTCCAAATGTAAAGGTGATAATTAGATGGTATAAAATCAAATGGGTTTAAATTGCGGAATTAAAAAATGTACGTCAAAAACTTAATTTTTTCCTGATAATTTTGCTGACGGCTTTCTTCAAAGGTCGTGCAAATTTCAGTATACGCTCAAAGGAAAGCTTATACTAGCTGCTCTATGACCAAGAGCCTGTGCTGGCATACACTGCATAGTCTAAAAGATGAAGAAATCTTGATTAAGTTCTCATTGTATACAAATAACCGTTAACTTGGATGAAATGGGTCCTGATGCCAGGGATTTTAAGTCATCAAAGATGACTGGAAAACAATAACGCAGCTGAAGCTTCTATTCCTGCAAATATTGTTTATATATGTATGTTTCCTACAAACTAGGGTTGAAAAACTAGTCGCATTCATATCAATAATGAATAAAATAAAATACCAGAATCGATCTATTGCGCAACGTTATAAAAATATCCGCGCTTTGCATTCGACCGATAATGAAACGTGTTGAACAAAATTTCGTATGTTTAGATCAAAGTAAACTGAAGAGATGCGAACGTTTTCTGCATACCAGTTCTCTCTTCTCTCTCTCTCTCTCTCTCTCTCAGCTGAGCAAAATGACCATGTGTCCACGTGGCTTCTCTCTTTCTGTCATGAACTTTTTCCTCCTTTTCAAGATACTTCTCTCTCGAGAGAATATTATGTTTAAACGCCTTGGAAATGTATTAGATCTGAAAAATGATCTCTATATGACTTTATGACAAGTAAATGAAATAGTCTTTCTCTAAACATGTAAACAGATATATATATATATATATATATATATATATATATATATATATATATATATATATATATATATATATATATATATAAACCACAGATTGAAAAGAGGGATGAAAGCATTTCTGATGAAACGAAAGGATGGAAGCATTTTAAGATCATCTGGTCATGTTGCAAGAATATACGACAATATGTTCGTGAAAAACAGTGACAATTCAAGAGTATTATGGAGAACGAGGCGGGGAGAAGACATGGAGAGGGTTGTGTTTACTGTTGGAAGACGTACTGAACCGAAAGGTAGAACGCGACTGATTGCAAGATAGGAGTGATTTGCGCATTGTGTGCAGGAGGTTCGACACGTAGTTGATAAGTTTTAGGTGTTTATAAATATATGCACTTTTCGGATATGAATAATGACCATGTCTAGATACGCAATGTTTGACGGTCAAGGGCTATAGACCTAGAAGTAATGGACGATAGTAGGTCAAATGGTTGTTTTCTCTTCCTATAGGAGCATTTCAATGACACAGCGTTCCACGTCCGGAATTTTTCTACTTCTGACTAGTTCTTTATTTTGCCTCAAGGCAACGCATGGAATCTGCCTTTAAGGACTGTGATATATATATATATATATATATATATATATATATATATATATATATATATATATATATATATATATATATATATATATATATATATATATATATATATATATATATATATATATATATATATATATATATATCATACATATATATATATATATATATATATATATATATATATATATATATACTGTATATATATATATATATATAATATACACACACATTTATATACATATGCGTGTGTTTTATGAGTATTAAATTTGGCTAAGAAGGAAATCATATCCTTGGTTGGATCCAACTGGAATGCATGATTTTCACGCAAACAAATATGTGCTGTGTTGTTAATGAGTACAACACACGCAGTGATAGTTAAAAACGAATATAAAATATCACTCGTTACTTTAATTGTTATAGTACACATATACACACATATATACATTATGTATATATATATATATATATATATATATATATATATATATATATATATATATATTATGGATTTAAAAATGAGTGCACTATGATGGTTGTGTATGTCTGAAGGATGTGATAATACATTTCAATTAAGTGTATAAATCAGATGTTTTGCGAGCAAGTTACAAGTATGATAAACTTGAATTACGCTGGCTTAAATTTTTCCCATCTGACTCGCGTGCTCAAGTTCTGTTAACGTTCGTTTTCGAAGAAACCGGTTATTGAGAGAGAGAGAGAGAGAGAGGTTGGGGACGGGAGGTTTAAATGGTGCTCAAAAGCATGTAGCCACATGATGCAATACTATCGCATCAGTAACAAGAACGTTTACACGGCAAGGATACTGTGGGTGTGAAGCTTCCATCCTTCGCCTAATTTAGCATTCAGAACTTCAGGTGCAATATCTTCAAACGTATCACCGGGTTTTCAAACAGCTAATCAACATGCAACGTAGAATGCCAGCTATTTAAAGGTTTTTAATACCAGGGCATTCAAATCCGTATACCGAGCTCTCATGACCTACTTTTTGGGTTCTGGAATTCTTTCCTGTCCTTCACATTGTAGGTGGGTGATTTAATCGAAGATAGCAAATTCACTTTAACCTACTGTTTTGTCTTATGAGAATGATGTAGCTTTTGGTTAATCTACATTAGATTCAAATGTCTAGTGTGAATGAAATTCGATGTTAAACTAGGAAAATCCTGAAACACATAAACCACCACTTATCTCTGAGTGCGTTTGCATGGAAGAGAGAGAGAGTAGCTTGTATTATTTGGTCTTCCGCAATTACAGGAAAATTTTATTATACGTATCCTGTCGTGCGGTGAAAAACGTAATAACCGAGAATATAAGTTGCGTCACCCGGGGAACATTCTGTTATTTCCCGCCTTCGAAGACCCGCAAGCGTTCTTCGTCGACGTTTTTGTCGAGTGCGAACGACATGTACGGTTTCCCCAGTCTAACCCCGCAGGTTTCCCCTAACGCCAGGGAATGGCCGTCGTACGTGCAATTTTGCACGTGCTCGGAATTCTCGAGTTTGCTGACATATTGACACCTTTCGCAACGATAGAAAGTATATGAAACAGCAACTTCCGTATTGATAAACTATGCAGGGAATCTTGGGTTTTAATGTTTTAATAAACAGGGAGAATGGGGGTTCGTACAAGATTGTAGCAGTCAGTTTTATTTATTATGAGAGCAGGAGGTAAATTACTCCTTATGGTGTAAATCTAGCATGGAAGACCGAGCAGTAATTCGTCTACCGTTCCTCTAACCTGCCTGCCTTCACTTGGATGACTCTATCTCTCTCATTAAAGCTTCCTGTTCTAGAGAGCACCAGGGTTATTGTAAAACACAACACATATATATTACCTGGCTCGATAAAATCCTACGGTATATTAAACCAAACATTTGTAATTTTCTGTTGTAAAATTAAATAATTACTAAAATTCCTACTACAATAAGAGTGGATGAAAGCTGTCTGAAGTGGAAAGGTAAAGACAATATTTTCTGAAAGGTTTTCAAACATCTAGAGGCGTATTCAGTTGATTTTAAGACAAAACAAGTAATGTTACATTGCAGTAAATTTACAGGACTGTTAATGCCATTAATAAAGTTAAAGTTTTGTATAAGTGGCTGTGGTTTGTCTTAATACTTCCTTACCACAGATTATAAGGTCTGTTCGTAATTAGACGGACTGATTTTATGAAATTCGTGGTTGTATGAAGCCCGTCATCTCGGCGACCTAAACAAGCCTACTGCCCGCTCCTCCCATTAAATGGCCTACCCCTGACAATGGATTGCTCCATAGACATACCCGGCCACATTCACAATTTTATGAATCATGAATGAGTTCTTATGCAGCATTTTCCCACAAACGATATAACAGATATACACGTGTAGTGTGATCCCATACAGATCCCTGAATTTTGTATTCTCCAAGAAATTCTTACCTTTGTGCAGGTGTTTTTGTATTGGAAAAGCCTTCTGATAGATAAAAGTTCAGAATACATTCCCTTTAAACGAGCAGATGTCGATTCTGCTGAAATTCTCCGTAACAAGGAAATTCCACAGACCAGTAGGAAGAAGACGGGGGAAGGGATACAGAGAGTTCCCAACGACCTCGTCGCTGGAACCTTGCCGACTCTTCGGCAAAAGTTCATTGCCTTTCAAGTGTGTGTTCAGGTTTTGCATTCTAGTCCTATTGTTTTTAATCAACTTTTAAATCACTTGATTATATAGGACTATAACTTTTAAAAGAATTTTAAGGTGTCAGTTAGACTTCACTGTGGATCTACCGTTTTTTAAGATACTTTCATGATCAGCTTTGGAGTCATGGTGGGCCTATCGCTTCTGAAATGTCCTTTTCGTTAATTGAAGAAGCGCAATCTCTTTTGGTTGTTAGAATGTTTAAAGCAACGAGCTAGTATTCTTGTTGATAAAATAACCTAAACAATATTTGGGAAAAACTGAGTAAACAATTAAATTGCTGTTGGACTTTACAGCATCAGGCGTTAAAAATTAGCTTTTCTTCATTTGTATTTTTATTATTATTCAGATTTCTTTTAAGCTGAAATTACATCATAGTCTCATAAAATGGTGTTATCATCAACAGTAACCCTTCTCGTACTGATATTAAAAGTAGCAGTAACCAGAGATCTTATGCCAAATTCGTTAATAACTGATAAGCAAAAGCCAATCTTTTAACAGACTCTGGGATAGACTTGACGCACCACTACGAGCGAGTTGAGAGCTGATAATCTATTAAAATATCTCATTGTTTTTTTATACTTGGTTTAAAAATATAAAACAATAACAGGAGATAAGGATATGCATTGACTTTCACTCTCAAGATTAACGATACATTAGTGCTGGTTTTGTTAATACAGACCGATAAATAAAAGGTTTGCCAGTCAATCTGATCTGCGTACATTTACACATTTTCACTAAAACACGCAAGTTGTTTCAGACATACTCTACTCGCATTTCCCTTCATACCATCAATCCAGCAATTTCTACAGTAGGTCTAAGGCCAGAGTCACACCATGCGTTTTTGCTGCGTCCAATATCACGTATGCGTTTAGCGGGATGGAGAAACAAGTTTTCAGTACGAGGTATCACATTGGTACGATTTTCCGGCAGTTACCTGCAACCTCCGGCATCACGCATCTCGGCGATCGTACGCCGGGAAATGGACAGCGTACAAATGCAGTTAAATTCATTTGTTCACAGTATCGCACTATCCCGCTGAAAAGGAGCGGTTTGACGCTGACAAATTCATCGAGTACATCCACGCCAAACCATCCATTTGGGAAAAGGGGGTCAAAGGGATATTCAGACAAAAACATTCGTAAGAGATCATGGACTCAAATAGGAGAGCAAATGTGCAAGACCTGGCCAAAGCCTGACTCGGAGGAAAGAGATGAAACAGGTAGGAGTTTTTAACCTTTTATTCGCTGTATAAAAACAAACTTGAGAAAAGGGCTAAAAATAAATAATTTAATTAACAATCACTACAGATCCTTTATTTTCCACAGTCCTAATTATCTATACAATAGTATAAAATTTGTAAGTTTTGTAACCAGGCAAAACAAAGTAAAATACCAAGTAAATTAGATTTTTCTGGAAAGGCACTGCTCCAACACCAAAGAGATACTGCAAAGTACTTTCAGATTAGTTGTCCCCTTGGATTCAGTAACTTCATAGTCTCTAGGAATTCGTTGAAAGTCTAATAACGACAAATGAATGTAAATATGCATCTGAGTCTGCCATCAGGGAGGAAGTTCGTCCTCACTGAATCTTAACGACTGGATACACGAGCGCTAAAAACGTCGCGTTGCAGCCACCTGACGCTGTCTTTTACAGTGAAGTATATTCCCATGCTTTTCAATGGAAAAGCAATAATTTGGACTAGCGTAACTAGTTTAACGTTAGGACGCGTTACGTGGGCGTCAGGAATTTCTAACGTCGGTGTAGACGTTATTAGCTCAGCGCTAGTAATGCCTTGCCTTAAAGCTTATGCCAAACATTCTGCTGGGTGGATTGATTGTCTCATAACTGTCTCTCCCTTAACAATCCTATCCAAGAGCAAGGATAAAAGTTCATCAAAACTTGCAACTGACATCCTGTAATAAAGGTAGAACTTATCGCCATGCTTTCGGCGGTTTCCAAACATAATGTGGAATTGAACATTAGAGTCTGTCTGATAACTCAGGATGAACCTACCAACGTCTCACATTTTCCTTCTTTGCATGTCTAATGATTGCGAGGCACAAGCCTGTCACACATCCAACTGAGACAGCATCCATAATGAACTAAACATGCTGTTTGATACTTAGTAACGCTTCGAAAATAGCGCTCGTGTACTGTGGCCAAAAAGTCAACGTTAGACAACGTCAGCAATGCGACGTTTTTAGCGCTCGTGTATCCAGCCCCTTATAGGCATTTGCCGTCTACCGGGTCTGCACGGAACATCTGCTTTTAAATAAAATCACTGCAACGTCCAGTCACGTTTCTATACTTTAGTTGGTTCTGGTCTTTCCATGTTTCACGTGAGTCCAAATAGCTTGACAGTCTTCCGGAAGGTTTGTTTCCACGGTAGATCTTCAAATGCAGAATTCTTTTCTGAAGAACTTGGAAGGTTTTTCCAGTGGACAAATGTTTACCTGTAAGGAATTTTAATGAATTAAAATATGGAAGTGGACTTATTTTAGGTTCTTCTACTTTTATTATATATACAGTATATATATATATATATATATATATATATATATATATATATATATATATATATATATATATATTGATCAGATACGTATGAAATTGTAATAACCATAATGCCCTCTAACTTCTCATATTCTTCACACTGTTATGAGATGCTTTTCACTACAAAGCCTTAGATCCAAATGCAAGAAATATGATGTAATTCTGATGTCCGGACATCAGAATTCTTCGTATTTCTTGCATTTGGGTATAAGACTCTGTAGTGACAAGCATGTTATAAAAAAAGTGAGAAGAATTCAAGAAGTTAGAGGGCATGGTTATTACGATTTATTATGAATTTCTATATATGAATCTGGTCTATATATATATATATATATATATATATATATATATATATATATATATATATATATATATATATATATATACATATACACACATATATACATATATATTATTTTGCATCATACGAAAACGTTTTGTTTCTTTCGAAATAAAGATAAATACTTGCTATATTTTTATTACAATGATTAGTTTTTCAAAAAAAGTTTTTGATACACGAAACAAGTTTCTTTTTTATGCAGAACGCTTCCCCAAAAATTCTGAATGCGGAAGACATATACGTTTCGTTGTGAAAATTCTATTAAAGCCGACGATTTTCCTCCTTTCTTTACATTGAAGGAAATGAAGACGGAAGTGGCGACATATTCTGGACTGTTACGTGAGGGGGTTTGGACCAGGGCAAAAGAGGAAATCGCGCGCCCAAGAAGAAGAAATACGTCTACGCAGACTCACTAACGTTCCTGCTGAACACCCTGGTGAAAAGAAAACCCCTAGAAAACGTCGAAGATGAGGAGGAAGAGGGAAGGAAACGAGGAAGATGAAGATGACGTCGACGGAGGGCAGCTGACATCGTGTCGAGAGCACCGAACCACCAAGCAAGTCGAATCTCTCTCCTGTCCAAAGTGAATCACTCGGGAAATCAGAACGTTCCACACACGGAGGAGAGGACGCAGACAAATCGTTTTTAGCGCCCTTCCTTCCTGACTACAGAAAACTTACTGACGATGAGAAAATAGAATAGATTTCAGGCTGCTGACACTCGAGTTCTTTCGAGAATCCGACGAAAACAAGACTTACAGAACCACTCACTCATCTGATTTTCTGAGTGGTATAACCGTACAAATCCCTCTCACCAGTGCCATGAATATCCCCTCCCTACCACAAGCAGAGAGAATGAAGAGTTCATTTCAATAGAGAAAAGGAAAAGGAAACTGTAATCCCTGGAAAAGGAGCAGAAAGACAGAGACGACGAAGACCTACATTTTTTCAAGAAACTGCTGTTGTAAGAACTTGAGCAGTTGGAGAAGTCAACTCATAACTAAGTTCAACTGCTCCTGTATCAGATGCAAAAGATAAACTGCACACCAATAAGTCATGCAGCATTACAAGATTCCAATATGCTTTTAACATGTATACAGTATTTACGGACGAACTATTTTAATACTGTAGCTAGACCAAATATTCCTGAATTACAGTAAGAACTGTCGCATGTCCTTGATTTTTGTAGGGTTGATACAGAAATTTAAAGAAAGTCCCTTTCTTGAGAAACATGTGAATATCACAGTACTATGGAATGCATATGGTCTTCAAAGTAATATAACAAATGATCGAATACAGGTACTTTTTCCCCTCTGTGTAAATGATAAATTAGCAATTTATACGTATTTTTAGGTGTATTTAATAGATTCTTTATAACCAAAGAAGTAACATTCATCGTTCTATTTGCCTGGTTTCAATTTACCCTCACATCTAACTGACTTTTGATCTCAACTTTCTTCTTTTGCAATCTCTCACTAGTGTTTGCAGTTTCTCTTCACTATCGCCACTCAACACAGCACTATCTGCAGACATCAACTATTCTGTACTACATTTCCGCTTTGTATGTTCTCAGACCTCTCGCATCATGGAACCATAGATACTAGAGATAACACTCTTGTCTGAGGCTCACTACCACCAAAAGAGTCACTGTCGCGTTTAAATATTCTAACATATTTTGCTTCCTTCAAAAAACACTTTGAACTAGTGTTTAATAACTCACTTGCTATTTCATTTTTCTAAGTCCAAGCATCCCATATACAGCTTTCCCCCCTTTAATTTTGAACTTTTCACTTGATTGTTTTGTAACAGTCATTTGACCCACCTACCCTCTGCATTAGCTATGACCACACTGTTCTGTTGCTTTTGTCATCGGCTACACTAGTTCCTCGTTGGATGAGTCGGTAGAGTTGTCGGCTAGCACTCTGCTAGGCCCGAGTTCGAGTCTCCGGCCAGCCAATGAAGAATTAGAGGAATTTATTTCTGGTGATAGAAATTCATTTCTCGGTATAACGCGGTTCGGATTCCACAATAAGCTGTAGGTCCCGTTGCTAGGTAACCAATTGGTTCTTAGCCACGTAAAATAAGTCTAATCCTTCGGGCCAGCCCTGGGAGAGCTGTTAATCAGCTCAGTGGTCTGGTTAAACTAAGGTATACTTAACTTTTACACTTTATAAATTATAATTCTACCATACACTTTCCCAGGTATAGTATGAAATGCTGTGACCCTTTACTTCTTACTCTCTTGCCTACCTTCACCCTTATACAAAGCAACCAGCATTCCTCTCTCCACGCCTCTGGAACCTCTCCATCATCCATGCATACCTTACACACACTGGCAAGCCATTCATCTGCACTTTAAAATTGCCTTGGCAGCTCACTACCAATCCCATCAGCACCTATTCTTTTACTTTCTATCATTAAATCCTCATAAGCTACCCCCAAAACCACTCGTAAACACACACACACACATATATGCATATATATACACATACATACATATATGTGTGTGTGTGTGTGTGAGGGTGGTGCATCCGGAACGCAGGGAATTTATCAGGAATAAAATAAAATGGAAACCATCCAGAGTTGCATTTTTAGTTTATTAGCCAAATTATCGCGACAGTCTCGAAAATTTGGCCAATAAACTAAAAATGCTACGATGGTTGTTCCCATTTTATTCTTGATATTCCTGTCCATAGTTTTTTCTAAACCAGGGAACAGTTCGAAATCCTGCTGGTAACGAAGTACTTGTCAATTACAATTCCCCTTAGGTTCAAGTTATTCTCGAGGTATAGTGAATTCGATACTCATCAATATTTGTGGCGTTATATTTGCGAACACACGAGTTTAAAAACCACGCAAGTATAAAAGAAGAAAATATTTATATATACAATACATATAACATATACACAGTATATATATACACACACACACATATATATATATGTGTGTGTGTATAACTCACAAAATAGCCACACAACTCTGTGTATACATAATTCCTCGTAATATGGGCTTCAATAAGTAAATACTGGTTTAGATTCATTTACACGTATTATATATATATATATATATATATATATATATATATATATATATATATATATATATATATCTGTGTGTGTGTGTGTATGTGTGCTTGTGAAGCATACGAGAGTAATGCAACTCGGTTAAATCATGGCGCAACACGTCCGCGTTTTAACCTTGTACCAGAACCATTTCGTTTCAAATTACGAAATCATCCTGCGAATAACGATACGAAATAATCTAATTTTTTATTTCAGAACACCTTGTGTCGACCAATGTAGAACCGTACGTAAGTCTCACAATTCGACGTCATTGCGGGAGCCGTTACACGTACGTCAAATCCAAGCGGTTCAAACCAGCTGGCTTTTCGTACACCGTTGCTTTTGCGTAACAATTATAGTGGGGTTGGGTGATGTTGGGGGAGGGGTTTCTTTAGCAGTAAGTCGAGGGAGCCGTCTACTTTCACCTCGCTGTCATTCGGAAGTCGTCTTATAATATGACTTCAACGAACTCTCCGGACGAATGCTAATTAATCAAGCACAAGACTGTTAGTCATCACTAACGCCTACTCATACATACTAACCTCTGGCGTCATCCCGGCCCCCAGGAAAATGCGCATTATATATATATATATATATATATATATATATATATATATATATATATATATATATATATATAACATAACATAACAAAAGGCAAGAGGACACTCGGATATATAAACTGTTTTTATCTCAACAGTTCGTAATTATCCATATAATTGCATCATCTGGGTTGTTAAAAATAAAAATATGGATAATTAGTGTACATTTGTGTGTCCCTTTCCCTTTGTGATGGCTGCAAATATGGATTGAACACACACACACATATATATATATATATATATATATATATATATATATATATGATTACAATCACTTTTGTACGTGACTTTTATATTGATATTGATATATATACAGTATATATATATATATATATATATATATATATATATATATGTTCTGTATGTATCCATGTGTTTGTGTGTGTGTGAATGGGAATATTCTGAAAGTATGCAAAGTTGTATCGTCGAAGTTTAGGGAATTTTCGGCAGAACTCGATGCCAGAGACACATTGCGGGAAAATCGTGTCATCTCTTAAGATTTCAGCGAAAGAAGCTTCGACCTCCACAGTTGTTCCCCATTACTAGATCTAAGCAACATGCATGTATAAATAAATGACCTTAGCGTCTGCTAGGGTCAGGGGCGTGGGGCTAGCAACCTCACTACTGAAGACTTTCAAAAAACTTGAAGACTTTACCTTTCAGGCATTACTGGCTCCAACGAGAAAAAGGAGTACTGATTATATATACTGTACATATAGTGTGTGTTCTCTGAATAGAAAAACCTACAAATTTTGTATTGGTTTATAACAAACTTAACTTATAAACATAGTAGATTAACAAAATAAAAAGTTTTTCATGTTCAAAGGAATTCACGATGACGTCACAGGTTTAAATATTGTTAGCCGATTTCCCGCTCATTCGGCATCCGGGGGTTTACCCGCCATTTCCTCTTCCTTCTTTCAACTAAGTACGTCCGGTCTGAACAAGACAGCCACCTTTTTTTTTTTTATCATTATTATTTACGGGGAAAATATGACGTATTAAGCACTTTCGAGAAGCGCAATTGCAGTAGCCACTTCTTTTGTCTTTTCAGGTCGAAGAAAACAAATACAACTGATTAATTTTATTAATTCGGAATCGATAAATATCGATTCATGTTAGCTGTTGCATTTGAAAAGACAAGGTGAATAAGATACTTATGAGTTAATGCCATATTTAAGAGAAGGTGAATATGATACTCATTCTAAATTTAGCTATGAGTCATTCCCATTCTTCCAGATACAACAGCACTGTAGGTTGGAAGCAGCATAGCTAGATACCCTTATAATATACAGTATATACATACATACATACATACATATATATATATATATATATATATATATATATATATATATATATATATATATATATATATAATGGGCTGCTCACAAATCACCGGTCAGTGTTTCATCATTTTGATCCACATTCCTATTTGAACAACTTTTCATTTCTTTACCCTTAATTCGAGCAACTTTATCATCATAAAACTATTCAATTTCAAATATCAAAGTGATTCTAGGTCTAGCTTCCTGTAATAGCAACACTTTGCTGACGATCATATCTTGTTTAACCTTGAAATAAAGGCAATTAGCTTTTACTTTCTGGGAAGCCATTGTTAACGATCCCCACATTTTGGTGATGACGTCAAGAGCGCATAAAAATTCACTTGACGGATGAAGGATATTTGACAAAAAGCATATGAACTGTGCTATCTGAACCTGTCGAATTATTCGAACAAACTATAGGATATCTGCTTTTCGCTAATGACGCTTCCCAGACAGAGCAGGTATGCATGCAAGGTCTAACTGATACTACACAGACACTACCCTTGATAAAAAGAAAATACTACTAATAAAATGTTTATCGACAGGTAACACTGACCCACATTATGTGACTCACCCTCTTTTTTTCTACTTGCTGGCGGTAACGATTACCCCCGTTCCGTTTCTGCAACTCTAAGACTTGGGCGCCATTTTTGTGATCATCCGGTGTCGACAGAAAATAACGAAGCTTTTTTTTGCACAAAAAAATATAGGTCGTTGTAGCCTATTAATGAGAAAACCAAACACCCTTACAGTACTAGTGGTCTACGCCAATGCCGAAAATGTCTCGTTGTTTCTGACAAACGACACAAGTCGCTAAAATTCAGGCATGAATAAAGAAAGGACAATGCAAGACATAACAAGCAGACAAACCCTCACCGCTGGCAATGAACTTTTCAAGGTCAAGCGGCGCTGGTGTTGAGCTCAACCCCGTCTGGCCAACTCAACCTGGGTGACTGGGTGAACTAACACCGTCTACAAGGGGTGTTATACTTACAGGGCTTGTTCCATCCGTACTGTATACGTAACAGCACGATTAGATGAAGTTTGTGCACATCAAAAACTTCTGCAACCCTATGAAGCTACTGAGAAGTTTAAGAGACGAGGAAACATGAATTAATCCAGCGATCACTTTTTCTCCAGCCTTAAGTTTTTACAGAATGTGGTTTGCCGGCTGGATCTGCAGATACACTGAATACAATATGCTGGATGCATGACTGTATAAAAAGATAATGTTTTGCTATTGTACGTTGTTTTGTTGTGATTTTCAATCGTTTTAAGGTTATAATATAAATTCTTTTACGAGCGTTTTCGACCAAACAACTCCCACCCGCCTTCCTCTCATCTCTCTCTTTCAGTAGTACTTCCCAACCTGTCTTTGTTGCCTGTCTAACCTAGAAGACTTCATATCTACAGCGTGATGTCATGCATGGCATCCTGAATTTTGCATGTATTAAGACATTGTGCGCTACGTAATCATGCTTCAATCCGTTTAAACTCGTGAAGAAACCATAATACCGGTATTAGCAGCAATATCAGGACAGTGGATATTCTTCATTACTACACGAGGCTGTATTCTGTACGTGCTTTCAAAACTTGCATATACTTTTTCATCAATTTCTCTGTTCAAAAATGCCTTGGGGGAGGCATGAAAATATTGAACGAATACAATCTAAGAGTATCCAATAGAGGAACAAAGACGAAAGTTAGTGTTTATGGAAATCAGGAGATTGCGCGGGAAAACTGTTGTTTAGTTTCATCTTGGGTCCCGGTACATTACTGGCAACTATCCCAAACGGCAACATTTCAACAGCTTACTTTACTATTCGTTTCACGACTTTCTACTGTACTGGCTTTACGTATACTGTATATATACAAATTTTGTGTAATTTTTAAAGCTAGAGACGCCAGAACATAGCAATAAATACGACAAATCAAAATATAAACTATGACCATCCCAGGATGTACAAGTAAATAACACTCTCACTACACTCTCTCTCTCTTTGATGTTAACGAGAAATGTTGCTGCCCGGTCACATACTCTTTAAACCCTAGAATAGTTCTGCGTTGCTAACCATGAATCGTCGAGAGAAATAACATTTTACCGGCGTTCTCACTGTTAAGAATTCACAGGGAAGGCGTGTGTCCGTTCAAGGTCAAAGGTTATGAAAGGTCAGTCGCTCCACTTAAATTTCCTTCCTGAACGCTGGGACTAATAAGAATATAATGATTCGTATAGCCATCGATTCATTCTGTCTCTGACAGCAATGACTTTGCTTAAGCTAATAACTCGAATCACTTTATTTAATTCTAAGCATATTCAGACACTGAGAATGTTGAACCTTGTAAGGAGATTGCCACTGTCACATATTCACGCATAAAAAAGTAGTTGAATCTTAATCTCAGGAGAGAAAGAGAGTATATACTGTCACAATAGGCTGGTCTTTCTATCGTTCTGGTGACTAATAATGCTGGAGGATTAGACCTATAATGCCAGAGGATTAGACCTATAAAGCCGGAGGATTATCGAGGGTATGTAATTTTTTTTCCAGATGTGCGAATGGTCACAATCAATATTTCCTCCCTTTGTTCTTGTATGTTATACATGTCAGACCATACTATCGACATTTCCATGCTATTTATTCTTAATAAATCAGTGTGCAAAACATATTACTGTTTTCCCTAACCAAGTGGATAATGAAAACCACACACATTCCTTGCAACAAGACCAAATACATGTTTGGTTGCACGTAACAATACTTCAATGCAGATATAGTTTATAATTCATACGTGAGATTTTCAAATCACTATTATTATAGGAAATACCCATTAGCATAAAAAGACAAATTTCCACGAGAAAAATATCTTTTGAAAACTGAAAGAAATACAAATGAATTATACGGGTTACCTGCACGCGTAAAGAAAATCTAATTATTTCAGATGAAAGAAAAGAAAGAATATTGTCTATGAGAAACAATACAAAAAATGTTTCTCAAGTTGTAATACGGTAATTATATGAACAGTTAAAAGTATTGTAAATGGCAAAATTTATTCAGATGAAAGACTTTCCCCTGCAATATTGATTATTTTTCTAGGACAAGCATTAAACGTACAAACACAAGTAATATGGAGGGAGTAACTACAACTCTTCCGACATGCTTGACTTTTAATCTTTTCACTTTAAACTGTTATACCACCTGGCTGATAGCCGAGCTCTCTCAGACAGTGTGGCGCGAATTCCCTAGTTTGGGGAAATACTGTAGGTTCCCTGATCTGGTGGAATCCGGTCAGTCCATGGCCTTCCGGTGGTTTCACGTTAAGAGCAAACTGAATATATATATATATATATATATATATATATATATATATATATATATATATATATATATAATATATACAGTATATATATATATATATATATATATATATATATATAATATAATTTTATATATTTTTTATTTATATAAAGAAATTTTACTTTTTTTTATTTCATAGATTTTCCTACTACATCGGGAAAGATATATTGAACTTCTGTTTCCAGAACTGGTTCACTTACGAGACACGTCATACTGCTTGTAACACTTCATTAACCGATTTTTACTAGATTTTAGTTGTGAGGTCTTCTGATAACCTTGAGAGAGAGAGAGAGAGAGAGAGAGAGAGAGAGAGAGAGAGAGAGAATTAATTCACAATATAACGGAAAACATCATGAATCATCGTTAATTCTGTGAATGGAGGGAAGCGTATTGTGACAGAACGGTTCTGTTGGCTTGTGTGTTTGTTTTTTTTTTCGTCTCTATTTTCCTACATTTCTTTTTTCTTCGCCATTTTCTTGCTTTCCTTTGACGTGATGAGTGGCACATCCACAGAAGTGGTTTGTCTTGCACACAAAAGGAAAACGGTCTGGATTGTCATATTTCAACCAGTGACATCAATTGCCATACGCAAGAGACGCAAACATTTCTTTCGGGAAAATGAGGAAATGCGTTCCCCTAAACTATTTGAATGGCAGCCCATCAAAGATAATCTGTGCACCTCAGGCGGTGCAATGTAGGCATTACTTAAGGGTCTTTGCAGCGTCCCTTCGGTCACTAGCTGCAACTGCTTTTATTCCTTTTACTGTACCTCCGTTCATATTCTCTTTCTTCCATCTTACTGTCCACCCTCTCCTAACATCTGATTCATAGTGCAATTGCGAGGTTTTCCTCCTGTTACACCTTTCAAACTTTTACTGTCAATTTCCGTTTCAGCGCTGAATGTCCTTAGTTGCCCCAATACTTGGCATGTATGCCTAAAATCTATAAATCAATCAATCAACCATCAAAGGTAAGCGATAAGGCTTTATTATCCACATGGCTGACGTGAAATTCTCTCGTCACAGAAGTCATTTTGATTAAAGACGACTTCATTGATTAACAGATGATTCAGGGTTATTGAAAAGTGCCATGTCATTCTATCTCTTCCCATCAGTTATGTATTTTTTAAAATGAAACAATAGATATGGCAACTGTCCCGTTTCACTGCCCTCTTAATATATAATTACGGAGTTAGATTCATTTAAAAAATCTCATTCAAAGACGCCTAACTCCAAAATACTACAGCAGTTATCACCACATTAAAAATAACCTCAAATATCACATACACTTGTCTGTTTTTTGCATAAGGTCTTAAAAATTTGTCATAGGAACGTATTCAGTATGAAAAAAATATATAATGGGTCTCAGATATTACCTCATAATTATGTCACAATCATGTTTGGTGTGCGAGTCGTCTTCCATAACCATCCGAATTCCTGTGATTGAAGGAAATTTCGGTAGGTCGTCGGAGACGGATTCCCGTACATAAAATCAGGACCTACTTAACAGAAGAAAAAAATTGTTACCCGAGTCTACGCTTTCAGGTGTCCGAATTCCCTAAGGCAAACAGAGGACAAGGGGGATTGTTGACCCACTCCTCAAATCCCGCTCACTTCAAAACAACAGCTGTGTTAATCTTTGAAGGAAAAACGGTTACTCTAAATTCAAAATGGTACCACCTGGCGTCTTGTTTGTGATATGTTCTGTCGTCTGAAAGACGTTTCTCTCTCTTACTGTAACGCTCTTGTGAGGCTGATTCATAATTTTCGCCAGTTAAGGCTTCCTGCATAACCCTAACTACAGAACAATACCGACTGCGTTAATGCGACGCGCTTCCTTCCCAATGGCGTTTATGTCAATCGAGGATTATGGCAAACCTTGCATGAGGCAATAAAACATAATACATTCAGAGACTGCAATATTCTAAACATGGTTTGGTCGGTGTGATAAAAGTAGCTCTATTATCAGGTTACAGAAACCCTCTAACCATCCGTCACGAGCGGTTGTTTTTTTCCAACAGACGTGGACTCAAGGTCCTCCAAGAACCCGGCCGAAAGCCCTGAAACGATCCACTAAAAGATAAAGTACACGGGAATGGATGGCAATAATGCAAAATCAGTCTAGGCGAAGAAAGCACGTTCATCGTCTGGAAGACGAGTGTTGTGGACAGACGAAGGGGAAGAGCGGGGGGGGGGGGGGGCGGGGGGAGAACCATGAAAACGTCAATACAGGAGCCCTTCTACCAACACCCTAACCAACCCCCCAAAACCCAACGAGAACATTTCCCCACTGGGATCACCTACCAAAAGTACCGCCTCCTTCCCAACCCCCACCCCGACGTCTAGTAGTAATTGGATGACACGTGAATGGCAACAGCATTGCTGGGTTCATAGCTGCTCCCAGAAAGTAGATCCTACGCTATGTCCCAGGATCTTATATCGATGTTTTGAAAGGTGACGCTTTAAATCAGTTTGCCTGGAAACTGTCGGTTAAAATGTTTTAGTAAAGGCGGGAAACAGGAGAAGGGAAGATTCGAGACTGCTCTGAATCGATATCAAAGCCGTCTTTGGCCTGCTGAGTTCTACTAAATTCACTTTTTGGTGCATAAAATCACGACAAACCTTGCTCCTATAGTGAAGTTTATTTTTTCTCACTGCAAAATAATATTTCATAGAATTCTTTACAATGAAGTGTTGTAATGGGTTCGTTTTAGTTCTACTTAAATGACAAACAGACAACTCTTCTCCCGTGTTATCACAACTGGCTTCAGTATGGGTACGAAGTTGCGTGCCGCCGTATTTTAGGCTTAAGCTTAAAATAATTACAAAAAGGAATATACAGAATATAACTTGTAACACTGATAGGGAATTGCATTTGCCATTCACTTTACATGAAAATAAACTTTTGGAGAGGAAAGTGAAAATAGAGAAGGGTTAGGGTACATCAGTGCATAATTTGTTTTGATTATATTGGAAAACGATTAAGTTGTAAAGTACTTCAGTCGTGAGACTTTGCAGGTCACCGAAAACGTACTGTGATAAACCATCTTCGATTTTCCACGGAAATAGCAATAGCTTAGCATTCCCCCCCTCCCCCTACTACCAAGCTCCTCACGGCCCCTAGCGCTCTCCCTTCCTCTCTCTTTCCGACCAATCAAATGTTATGTTAGCGACACGCATAACAACAAAGCACGAATGTGCTTCTATCTAATTATGAACACAAGAAAATACATGCTTCTCAAACCCAACACGGAAATGTCTACGAAAAACAAAGTGGCTTGTCACAAAATGGCTTTTCATTGACACTGCTAAAATAATGTCCTGCATAAACTGCAAATACCAGCCCAGACGAACGAGCTAGGGAGATAGTGTCAGTTCGCGTCTCTGTATGAGAGAGAGAGAGAGAGAGAGAGAGAGAGAGAGAGAGAGAGAGAGAGAGAGAGAGAGAGAGAGAAATGGAAACTAACGAGAGAAAATGACGAATAGGGGGGAAGAGCAAACGACGAGAGGGGAAGGATCACAAAGACCCAGGATAAATGAGTTGAACAGATGACAGGCGAAATGGCGACGGGAGGAGGGAGATAATGGAGCGAGAGGGCCACGGCAGATAAAAATGGAAGGGAAGTGAACGCGGGGGAGAGCCGGAAGGGGAAGTTGATGTGACTGTGGAGCTACATCAGCAACATCATCTAGCTACAGGATTAGCACCCCGCATATAGCCACGCCGGCTGAACAGAGGGAGAGAAAAAAGGGAACAGGTTCACGCTTTTCGTTCTGATTGTTGTCACTTGCTCACGCAGCAGTGTGTACAACCCTCCATCATACACCGCGCCAGTCACATGTATCTTATATACACATCCACTTCCTTCTAAGATCTGAAGGCTCTTCCCACAATACCTCTCCCACTCTATCCGGCATATTCTGGGTTTAACTCTCCTTCTTCCTTCCAACACTTTCGAGTTACAAACTTATTTTACTTTCTACCTAATCGTCCTCCATACGTAAACCACCTCAGAACAAAGCTTTCTTGTCCCTTTTATCCGTTTCACCCCACAAGTACTACAAACACAATTATCTCAACAAGCTCAAAAATTTTCGCTCTCTCCCATTTACATCTGACACCCAAACTTCACTTCATAAAGACTATCATCGCCAGTCAACCATCTCACAACCTACTTCTGTCTTCTCTGAAATTCCGCATCACCCTATCCACAAGGATGCTGAACAGTCCTGGAATCATAACACAATTTTTTGTATTACTTGATGGCTAGCAAATGCTACCAGGTGCAATGTTTAGAATTTCTGTTATTAACATTAGCTGTATGCCCTGGAAGTTTACTCAGCAATTTTGGAAGTTTATTCAGCAACTTGACGAGTCTGATCTCCGTTCCTCCATGCAAACTACCGTACTATACCTACCAATATTTAAAAAAAAAAAAATCATTTGCGCGCTGGACAGCTTCCTCTCTCCTGATGTCTCACTATTTAGCTTTTAACGCAGAGGCTGATTGGGCAGAAACTGTAATAGTTTATTAGAACCAAAACCTACGGACACAATAAGTCATGGAAAACAGGGAACGCGGAAGCATGAGAGAGAAAAGAGGATCAGTATTTTTTAGTAATAATCCTGTTAACGAACACAAACTCCTTTGGCTGAAATCACAGCCTGCAAAATATATCCGAGTTGAGCACGTTTATCTTTCTCCCGCTCTTTTGGGGTTTCCTTTTCAGACTAGCGGCCAGCGTGACCTCAACAAACGTTGTCTGTAAAGTTTTGATGAACACGCACACACGCAACACTCACCCATATATATATATATATATATATATATATATATATATATATATATATATATATATATATATATATATATATATATATATGACATAATAAACTAAATTTCAAAATTTACATTTATATGAAAATATATATAATTATCAAAATACATTTGAAAAGTTATCTATAAATTCTATATATGTATGGAGTGAATTCTTTATGAAACTATCGATTTTAATCTTTTACATCAAATAATACTAATTACCCATTGTTGGTCGCCACTGTCGTTGTGACGCCAGTACAGACCACTAACAATTTACAAATTATATTCAAGATTACAACAAGAGCATTCTTACACTGTTAGTAATTACGATATTGAGGACGTAATTATCATTCATAGACTCACTCAATAATAATAATAATAATAATAATGAAGTATAATTCCTTTTCGTATCATTGAAATCCCTGTCACAGTGAATACAAAAGATTGCTAATAATAAAGTGTGAAACGTGCGTATTTCCGCGTCAAAATAATTCAACCTTCTCATGATAGGAAAGTTTTTTTAAGCTGCCTCGAATGTAGGTCACCCTAACTCTTGCTGTATTTGTTTCTCGTGACGTGAAGGTAAATGAGACGGCTATTCACAATTAAACCTCTCTCTCTCTCATATATATATATATATATATATATATATATATATATATATATATAATACATATATATATATATATATACATACATATATATATATATTTTACATACATACATATATATAACATATCATATATAGCCTATATATATATATATGTAATTCTAATAGCCACAATGCCCTCTTAACTTCTCGAATTCTTCGCGCTTTTTTTGAGAAGTTAAGAGGGCATTGTGGCTATTATAAAATTACATATGTGTCTGGTAAAAGTGACCAGTAGATTCTACATATATTATATATACAGTATATATATATATGTGTGTGTATACAGGCTATATATACAACTTAGAAATCACGTTATTGAAGTAAAGCAAAGTTAGGTGTTTATATAAACATTTGTATAAACAAGCATTTTCATTAGTACGACGCAATATATAAGCCTGCAAATAATACACAAGTATACATGTGATGGTCATGAACACGAGAAAATATAACAGATTAAAGTGAAAGGAAAAAAAATCGAACAAAAAAATAGTAGGGTTTCCGGTTGCATCAGCTTCAAACCGGTTCCCGAATTTCATTTGTTCATGGTAATATCAGGGGACGCTTCGAATGTACCTCTTTAATGGAAACTTCCACAAAGTGAAAATAAAAAAAATGGGCGAAAAGCATTCAAAATTATAACATTCGTGAGAAAAAGTAGGAAAAATACGGTGCAATGGATCTGCTTTTGAGTTTAGTTGAACAGGCGGATAGTAGCTCTAGAAATTGTTGAAGACGTTTAAAACGTTTTTTTTTTCTTTAATAGGCGAAGACCAGCGTATGACGTCGAGTTAAATGTTTATACTTTCATTATTTCTTGTGGTCGCATAAAAACATATTTTAACGCTAGAAATCGGAACCCTTTAACAGTTAAATTAACGACAGAATTGTTCTGTTACACTTTAACAGAGTTTAGCGATGAACTCGGTTTGACCTGCTTCCTAACACGGGAAATCAGCTGCCCCCATTTGACCTTCGGTCGTGACCTCTGACATCTTAGCAATAACAGACAGAGGTCGCTTGGAACTTGGCTGAGAAGTCATGTTTCCATGCATTACCGCGTAGTGACACTCCGAAAACTGGGATACATTTTCAAAAAAAAGTCACGAATAACAGAAAAGTTTGGAATGGTATATTAATGTTATGTTCAACACGAAATTCCAACTGGAAGTTTGTACTGAACCATTCTCTCAAATAAGCGAAGTTCCATAGTGATGAAGCCATGGTCTTATTCTTCAATCTGCATTTAAAATTACTTTTTTTTAGTATTCATTTTACGAAATATCGATGGGGCACTACATTTCTGTCTTCGTTTTTTTAAATACAGAATTGTCGACTGAAATTCTCTACAGAATTGAATGGAGAAGTTTGGATTTTTACACTTTAAGTAAAATATGGCTGATACGATCATTCTAAATACGAGAATGCTATACTGACATCGCAATGCGCGCACAGATTATCGACTTTTTTTTAACGAGGATATGTCTAGATCACCGATCAACTGGACGGTCCCACACTTCCTCAGTACCATTTCTACCCTGTATGACATGACTGTCGTTTTCGATGGGACAAATGCACTGGTTAAAAAATGCAACGCTAAAGCGTAAATCGTTTTCCAAATGTGTGCTCATTCTTAAGATCAACTGGAACGAGCCACCATAAAAGTCCTCATAAGATAAAAAACCTACACAAAAGAATACCCAAAGTGGTACCTCAAAATAACGCGACCGACAATGCAGGTGTTACTACAGGTCTCGTTTCTCAATCCTGTCGTCATCGTAAGTAGCATATCTGTACACCTGGAGAGAGAGAAAGAGAGAGAGAGAGAGAGAATCTCTCCGGCAAAATGTGGATTGGAATATAAACATAATTGTCAGTGCCACATCCATACTTGAACTGCCGAACTGATGATAAACGCTCTAACTATAATTTCCACGCCAGGCTTTTCTGGCAATAATTGTCTATTCCCTTTAAACACTGTGCCATTCACCTCTAATTGTCATGCATTTCTCACATGATTTCAAAATGGCGTACAAGTGGTGGGAAATATGATACAAATCAATAAAGTCTAACTTTATATTTTAGTACTAGCTGTTAAAAAATTACAATAAACCAGTACCATCGGTACGTGAATGAACCTGGAACTTGCCTTTCTTTTGCTGTGTGATTTCATTTCCTCTTGTCTATCCCTTCCGAATTTTATCTGTACCTGAATTCTACACTCCCATTCTTTTCAATGAACTTTTCTGTCACGTCTTCATAAAATGTGTGCCTCAGTTTCAAGTGTTCAAGCAGAGTTTTTTCAATTGACATCAGAGCAAAGGATGACAAGTTTTCTTGTCCTTGTGTACTGTTGCAGTAAGTTTTGATTCTTTTCAAAGACGAAGAAGTCCTTTTTGTAACTGCACTTGTAGCAGGTATAGTAGCAATCAACTTAGCAAGTTTATAAACTTCAGGCAGCCCCTGATATAGTTTCGTTTTATGCATGATTTTCATCATATCCAAAACGGGCTTGCCTCTGAACTCCGAAGAACAGTATAGAACACCCAACTCATTCTTCAGCCGAACAATATCAAAGAACGACCCATATTGCTTCTCCAAACATTTCAAAGCACTCTCAGGAAACTGCTGACTGTGTTTTTCAAAAAAATCACTGTTCAGCAAAATGAAGAAATCGAGCTGTGTCACTACCCGAAACCTGTGTCTGAGCTGAGATAAAACGTTGTCTAAAATTTCACAGAAGAGGGCTCTAAAGCTTTCTTCCTCTTCGAAGTTTTCGATCCTGGGTTTTTTAGCTGGGTTTTCGTCATTTTTTGCCGGGGAACTTTCCTGGAAAATCCTATCGAAACCATCTTCACGAATTTTCTGAATCTTTCCAATCAGCTCTTCAACCTTTTTGATGCAGTAGGCAATATCCATCCCTTTGTTCTGAAGAGCACAGAAAAAAACATCAGCTAAAGAAAACACCGATGAAAAAATGTTCACCAGAAAACGAGTCTGGAAGCTCTGGAAGAAAGCCAAAAAGCCTCGGCTCTTCAAGACAGTGTCATCGTCCCAATCATCGGACTGATTAAGTACGTGGAGAAAAAACGTCGTCAGTGGGTCATAGTATTCTTTCACAGTGTTCAACAGTCTTGAAGAGAAATTCCATCTTGCAGGTGCTACTCCGGGTAACAGTTTCTCTACAAAAGTTTTGAGGGCAAGTGTCTTCCTGGAAGACTTTGGAAAAAATGCAGCTAAACACGAAAGCGTTTGCAAAAATGCTCTGCACCCTACGATGTTTTTTGCCGACTGCTGAAGCGTCAGATTAAGCAAATGGCTGTAACAGTGTACAAATATAGCACACGGGTGCAAATCCTGTATCCTCTTATTTAAGGTATTTTGTTGGCTAACTACAACAACAGCGCCATCGTATGTCTGTGCAACAAGTTTTCCCCCGCAACCGAAGTCGCTCAGCACACGCTCTATGTGTTCCAGTAAGCCTACAGAAGACCGATTAGCACTAATGTCAGTGAAATGAAGGAATCTTTCTTGAACTTCACAGTTTTGGTCAACAAAACGAAAAACAGTAGACATCTGTGACTTATTAACTACATCGGACGTCTCATCTAAAATCACAGACACAAAGTCAGTTTTCACAATATCTTCCTTAATCTGTTTCGTGATTAAGTAGCCAATTACTGTTATCAAATCATTCTGAATGGCGGGGGATATGTCTCGAAAAACAGTGGACTCTTGCATGCGAATTTCCAGCATCGGATCATAATGGCTAATCAGTGCAAGTAGCTTCAAGTAATTTCCTTTATTTACAGAAGTATCTGACTCGTCCCGGCCTCGAAGAGGAAGTTCTTGCTTTGATAGAAAGCAAACGGCATCAATCAATCTTTTCAGGATTTCTCTATTTTTCTTAACATTCTCATTGTGCATTTCGTCACTCATAGGTTGGTGCTCCTTCGTCTGATGGTCATTTGTCGTTCTTACGAAACTGTTATACTGCAGAAAACAACTTATGTGATTAAATGATTTCTCATGCCTAGCAACTGCCAATGTTAAAGTGTTCAGATTATCAAAACCAGCGTTTGACCATATATTGTCTTCATTTGAAAAGAGCAAACAAGGCCAGCAGAACAGCTTGTTCAACTTGGGTGAGCCAGTTAACCAATGAGTAGTTTCATATTGCGCAAAATTGAAATGCCTCATATATTCCTTGTTCTTCTCCTTGTGCTTTTTTGTTAGTCCTGGCAGTGGTGGGCAGGGTCTGCACATTCTTATGATATAAATTTTCTCAGGAACGCTTCTTCTCCAAAATGGCTTTTCCAGTAGTTCATTAACTAAACAAATGTCCTCTTCTTGAGTACCAGTGGTTTCCATCACATTCAAAATACCTAGAAGCTTTAAGCTAGTCCCACAACAAACCAGTGAAATCACCAGGACACATACAGAAGCGAAAGGTTACAAATAACCACCTTTCACAACCTCACAGACACATCCTGCTCAACAACTGAAGCTACACTGCTTGGCGCATCAAATAAGAATCCGCTTGATAATGAAGGACGGCAAGATTGTGACGTCAGGGGGTTTGCGTTCGCACGCCTTCATGGAGACGACAGAACCTGCTCCGATGCGCCACGAGAGGAGCTAGCGTCACTTAGCTGCCTAACAACTCAATGAATTTTGAAACACATGTATTCATTGTACTGCACTGTGTGTGTTAAGAAGATTGTATGTTTATTTTAATACTTTAATGCCTGTAATTCATACAATAGACATTTAAAAATATTAATGTATCACCAAGACCTGGTGATTCGCCAGTGACACGCACATAAGCACACACTACATATATATATATATATATATATATATATATATATATATATATATATATATATATATATA
>NC_089763.1:15045994-15193494 GCF_040412425.1 Macrobrachium rosenbergii | reverse complement strand
TACTGTATATATATATAAATATAATTATATATGTATAGATATAGATATAATTATATATATTATATATATACAGTATATTAATATATATATCATCTTCTTTTAACATGCTTTTTTCCCATTTTTGTATGGGGTAAGCACGATGCCTTCTTTTGAAGGACTTTTGATTTGGCTTTGGGGTAGACCATAGTCTCGATCGGCTGCCCTGCCTGACATCGCTTAGACCCCGGTAACGTATGGTACATGTATCATACCAGACCCAACGCCCTTTCCCCCAGCAGCGAGAAGTTGGTGCGCGGGTAGGTCGAGAGCTCGAGACGTGCGAGATGTTTGTTATGTTTTTAGAAGATGTTGGTGGCTTTGTTTTGTGTGTGTATTTAGTCTAACACCCATTTGCTTTTAAGCAAACCTATCCGTTGATTACATACATAATCCTGGGGTGTCTACACGGATAGCAAAGTGTCCGCCTCTCTGATCAGTCGACTGGATTTGAACCGAACCACAGACCTCACGAGTCCGAAGCTGCTGCTGTAACCGATTGCCATCGAGGCTCCATATTTAATATATATATATATATACATATACATATATATATATATATATATATATATATATATATATATATATATATATATATATATTTGTAATCCTTTGAAGTATTTGATTTATGAGCATGAGTCATGGTACAGTACAGTGTCTTCGGATAATAAACTCTTAGCATTTGAAAATAAGTTGCTCAGAAGAATATTAGGAATTAACTGCAGGGATAGGATATCAAATAACATTCAATTAGAGAAGTAACAGGGGTGCAGCCGGTCGATGAGTATGTTAGGTTCTCACGCTGGAAGTGGCTAGGCCGTGTGTATAGAAGACAGGGAATAGTACGAGATACACTGGGTTGGGTTGCCCTTGGTAGAAGAGGTAGAGGGAGGTCAAACGAGATGCGGTTAAGGACACTGAGGCAGGAGACCTCTGTTGGGGAGATCTTAAGGAGTTAGCCCAGGGCAGAATGTGGTGGCGTGAGTTCATCGAGCCCTATGCATCACTGTGGGTGCCACAGGAAATGATTGATTGATTGTATGGGATATGCAAGTGCTGATTGCACCTGCTTGTCTCATACAAAGCCAGCAAACTCACCTCAAATTAGAATAAAACGAATAACCAAAGAGTAAAGAAAGCTTGTTTGTCAGGTCAACTAGATCTTCCATTTAGTTTCCCTATTCCTTGCCTAATAACCCCCTCAAATCTTAATCCTCTTTTTCCTGGAAACAGTGATTCTCACTCTCTCTTCTCTCACAGGACACTGGTATTGGGATTAGCCGATTAACTCCACCAGCATAGACAGAGGACACCATTAATGAGGAGAAAGTTGATGCGAGAACTGACTGGACCTTCCAGGGCTTGGTGCCAGAAATTAAAGTGCAATGCCATGTGCAAACTGCATGGCTCCAACTCCCATCATGCATTTGTGACCCTTGGGTCAGACCCTACAAAAGGGAGCTGCTGACTGTGCCTGAGAGAGACCAACTAGAGATTTCGAGATACAGACGAGAAGCACACAGCCTCCCTTCTTTGCCACACTTTTACCTCTTAACCTAGTGTCTGCCAGTCATAGCTTTGCCTCCCCCCCTACCAAGTGCCATAGTCCGTCGTCAGTAGCCTACAGAGACATCCTTGAGGACAAGGCAATGTGAGATGATGAGATTGCAGGTCACCTTTCCCTCTTCTATCACTAATTTCTATCATATCTTTCTTTTCCATACCTGGAGTGATAATTAGTGACCTTTTTGTTGATTATTATTTTGCATTGATAGAATTGTTATTATTGTGCTTTTATTTGAGTATCTTTTGTTAATATTTATGAGAGAGGAATCCCCTGCCTTCAGCAGAACCTCCTCAGTACCAAGATCCATTCATCAGGTAACGTCTTGACTGTATCATTGCAGATCAAACCTGACGCTGTGGACCAATTCTGCCCCAATTGTATGCTGCCATCATGCCCACTAAGATGGGCATGTTCTTGCAGAATTTTCCTGCATCGAGTGCCAAGAAGGCTCTCTCACCCATAAAAGTAATTCAAGTACCCCATCAGCTGCCTTCAATATTACAGACTCATGTTTGGCTTGTGTTTTGTCCCCTTTTAAAGTAATTGTAATGAAGTGTTTTCTAAGTATCACACATTGTTGTAATGTATCAGGACCCTAGTGGGCCTCCACAACCTTGAATTTATCAATACATTCCTGTCATTATCTTGGGATTTTCTCTTATAATTACCTGTAGAATTGATTAACTGAATGATATTGCTGCATGTGGAAACATGGTCAGATGCAACCTTCTCCCCATCCTTGTGCCAGTGAACTCAAGAGCCCACATTCACATGTAGCACTTGGCGACTTGGCCTAACACATATCTCACACGTTACATAATAGTGCAAAAGATTGAACTTGCAATGTCCTAATTAGCATTTGCTAGAGGAATATTGCAAGACTGAAACAAACCTGATTTTTGAGTGAAGAGCCATCATACACATACAATTGGACAGAAAGGTACACAGTGTAAGAATTTAATTTCATGTCATACCATTGATAGGACCATTCATGAAAGGGAATTTGTAACTAACCAGAGTGAATTGCATGCAACTGAAAGTGTATGAAGTTCTATCAGCCACCAAACGAAGAGTTGCCATTCACACATGAGTTTGCTGCTATGCATGTTAGCAAATTTGCATGTCTTAAGTGATAGGACTTAGCTAGGCAGTGCAATGAAGTGTTTACAGAAGGGAAAGTGTGACTGATTCCTGCATAAGTGTTTCTGACAATCTGGAGTCTGAATAGATAGGAACACAGAATCTGGCAACCACAGTTAGGAACAACAATTAGGGAGCTAGGAATACAGAACATTTGGCCTTGCTAATATTGAATTTCCCAGTTCATTTACACAAGTAGAAATTTTGCATTGAAGATTACTGAATTGATTTTCACCGCTTGCCCCATTAAGGTAGAAGTAGAGTTGTGTTACTGGAATTAGTATAAGTTCTGGGCATCTCAGAAGGCAGATAGGGTTCGAGACAGAAAAACTGTGTCAGCTCTGAACAAGGTGAGCATGTGCAGAAGCCCAGTCTGCTGAGAGATTGTTTGCTAAAGTTCCAAAACTCCCTGCACGAGACTTGGAAATTCCGTTACACTCTCCTACCAAAATGATCTTTCAAACGTTTCATTCATCCCATTCATTCAATGTACAATTCACATTTTTACTTGTATGCAAAAGAAAAACTATTTCATTTAAGGACTCCCTTTGGTTGATTGATTTTAGTTAAGAATGTACATGCACATGAACTAATGAAAAAACGCTAAATTAAAACCCCACCAACCACGTGTAAGCCACTCACGGTAATTTCTACACGTCTCTCATTTCTAAAACTCCATTGAGGCTTACACCCTAATATTTTGATTGATTATTGACTGATGAACACACTCATGACGAGCTGCTTTAATTGATTGACGAACACGCTTATGATGAGCCCCTCTTGATTGATTGATGAACATGCTCATGACAAGCCCCTCTTGATTGATTGATGAACACGCTCATAATGAGCCCCCTCTTGATTGAACCTTGATTGAATATGTTCGTGATAAGCCATTTTAATTAGCACAACAGCAGTGAGTTCTGTAGTAACCCCCCCACAAAAGAGTTACTCCTCTCGCACTGAGTGCCAGAATTGATTGTTCAAGAGTTCTATGGAACACCCCCCCCACACAAGGCACCTCAAAGGGCCTGGGTATTTTGACTGATTGATTAATTGATTGATGATTGATTTAACCTACAACCTCTACACTATAGCCAGTACCGTCTGTGTGCACATTATCCTCGTTCATTGAACAAAACTTGAGCTCTCTGAACACGCACCCTGAGTGCCATTTAAAGAAGTGCCAATGCCTGTGCCTGTGCCTGCACTGTCTAACTCCGAAGCAACATATCGCTCATAGAACACAAATCCATCATGGAGCTTGGGAAGAGTGCAGGGCTAAAGGGAATGAGCTCCACCAGTGGGCTGATGAGCAGCTTAAGCTCCTGAAGGAGGAACAATAACAGAAAATGAAGAAGAAAGAAAGAAAATGGAAGAAAGACAAGCAGGAGAGGAAGAACAAAGACATGACCTTGCCCTCAAAGAGAAGGAACTAAAGATTGAGCAAGCGAAACAAGCTGTGCTGACGCCCAAGTGGGCACTCCCTCGGCCAGTCCAACTCCCTCCATGAGTTACCATTCCTTCCTACCTCTCATCCATCCATTGGTCCCAATGTGGGCTGAGGACGAGCCAGAAGCATGGCTTGATCACATGGAAGACCTCGTAACGACGTACTCCCCTTCTGCTGCTAAAATCGCCTTGCTGCTCACTAAACACCTGGACAGCAAAGCCTTGGCCACATTCCGTGCCTTAGATAGAGGGCACAAGGGCGACGTGAATGAGGTACGGCAAGCCGTGATCAAGGCGTATGAGATTATAAGAGGTGCAAAAGAAACGAGCAGGTAAAAGTGAACTGCTGCTTTATTCAAGGTCCAGGCGGATTATATAGCGGCTGACTGGCGTTGGGCCATGGAAAACATGGAAGCAAGGGTGACCTGAGGTCAATAACAATTTTAATAAATAAATACAGTGAACGAATACAATTTACAATGTAAAAATAGACAGAATTAAAGTTGAGTATAATCCTGATGCCTGCGAAAGAAGAAATACATGGCACATAGTTGATGGACAGATAAATAATTACATACACAGTTTAAACGATTGAATTTTACGTGACCTGGCCCGTCAAGTGTGAGGAATTGTAGGTACAAAGAAAATGGGCCATCATCAAAGAAAACTTGCTTAGCGGGGACTTTATAAAAACAACATGATCAGCAGAGACTGCACAACATGGCTTTACAAATACTCCCCGCCTCCCCCCCCGCAAGACGTAGGTAACGTCTGATTAGTCGGCATATCTGCTGGGGCGTTGAAGGGTGCCCCGGTTGCGTGAGGACAATGGAGGGATGTCCTGTGTGCGAGGGTGGCTGAATGTGGGTGTGGGTGGCCTTTTCTGGGGGCGGCCGCGTTTCCGCTTCTTGCGAGGGCCCGGTTGCGGCAGTGGCTGTGCCGGCGGAGGGTGTGGTGTGCTGACGGCTGTGTCCTCCTCCAGGAGGGCGGGCTTGACCCAGTCGATTGACACCCAATCATTCCTCCAGTGGAGTGCGAGCAGGAATGCCTTGCTGGTCCGCTCCAGCATGCGGAAGGGCCCCCTGTAGGGCCTGGTCAGTGGTGGGCGGATGGCATCATCTCTGACGAAGACGTGGGTAGTGGAGGCCAGCCCGTGCGGCGTGAAGGTGGCCGATGTCGGTATATGTCCTCTTGTAGGGGGCAAACTTGCCGACAATTTCTCGAAGCCTCTGGACCGATGGGTTGTGGCGATCCTCTGTCACTAGTTCGCCCGGGACCACGAGGGGCTCGCTGTAGGTTTTCTTGGCTGCGGAAGGGGCGCCGTCGGCCCTGGGGGCGGTTCTCAACCCGAGGAGGACCCACAGCAGATGGTACTTCCAGTCCTCGGCGGTACAGCGGGCCATAAGGGACCAACCTCAGGGACCTGTGAAAATGCTCGACCAAGCCGTTGGCGGCTGGGTTGTAGGCCGTGGTGGTGTGATGAGCTGTCCCCAGCAGCTGGGCCAGGGCGGACCACACCGGACAGGAAGGCGGGCCCTGTCGGTCGTGATGTGGTCAGGACGCCGGCGCTGATCCAGCTGGAGAGCAGGGCCTCAGCGCAGGTGCTGGCGGTGGCTTCTTGCATTGGCGTGGCTTTGGGCCACCTTGTTGAGCGGTCTGCCACCGTCAGGAGATATCTGGACCCACCTGACTGGGGAAGGGACCCGACGACGTTGATGTGCACATGGCGCGGAACTGCGGGAAGTTAACCCAGGATTTGGTGTACGCCCCACCTTGCTGGTTTGGCAATGCAGGCACTGTCTCGCCCAGGTCCTCGGGTCCTTCTGCACCCGTGCCAGACAAACTTCTCTGACAGCATTGGCCTGTCGTTCTGCCGGAGGGTGTGACAGGCCGTGGATGATGCTGAATACCTTGGCGGCGGGGAGGCTGGCACTAGGGGGGCTGACCAGGTGCTGACGTTGCAGAGGAGATTTGGGCCCCCGGGTTCGAGGGGCACGTCCCTCCACTTTAGGGACGTGATGGCGGTGCGGTAGGCTGGGGTCTCTGGGTCGGCGGCCTGCTCCCTGGCGAGGTCTTCGTAGTTGATTCCCAGCTGCACCGCATTCAGCTCGACTCTGGAGAGGGCGTCCGCTACAGGGTTTTTCCTGCCGGGGAGGTATTTGATGGAGCAAGTGAACTCGGCGATGGCCGAGAGATGCCGTTGCTGCCTGGAGGACCATGCATCCCCTTGCTTGGTGAAGGCGTGGACCAGCGGTTGGTGGTCCGTATAGATTGTGAAGGGCAGGCCCTCCAGGAGGAACTTGAAGTGCCGGACTGCACGGTACACTGTGCAGAGTTCCTGTTGAAGGTGCTTTAGTGGGCCTCAATGGGGTTGAACTTCTTGCTGAAGAAGGCGATGGGCTGGGGGGGCGCTGTTTATGACCTGCTCCAGGACAGCACCACAGGCGACGTTGCTGGCGTCCGTTGTCAGCTGGAGGGGGGCGCTGGGATCCTGGTGGGCCAAGGCGGTTGCCTTGGCGAGGGTGGCCTTTGTCAGGAGAAGGCCTGCTGCTGGCTGGGTCCCCACAACAAGGATTTTGGTCGGCCTTTCAGGGTCTCCATCAAAGGGGCCGTGGTGTGTAATGATTTCGGGGATGAACGCCTCCCAGTAGTTCACCATCCCGTGAAATTCTTGGACGGCCTTGACGGAGGTGGAGATGGGGAACCTGGTGACGGCTGCGACTTTGGATGTGAGCGGACGGACGCCATCTGGGGATACCTTCGTGGCCCAGGAAGTCGGCTTTCTGTACGCCGAAGGTGCATTTGTCAAAACTTATGACAAGGCCGTTCTCCCTGCAGGTGCCTTTGGACTGCCCGGATGTGTTTCTGGTGCCTTGTGGGACCTGGAAAATATAAGGATATCATCTGCCTCCGTAGCAGACAGAACTTTAGGTCCCCAGGATGCTGTCCATGAGCTGTTGGAAAGTCGCCCCAGCGTTCCTCAGGCCGAATGTAGAGAAGGCAGAGCACATAGGACCGGAAAGGCGTGATGATGGCAGTCTTTGCATATCCTCTGGCGTGACTGGTACCTGAAAAATAGGATTTCAAGAGATCCAACTTAGTAAATATTTTGGCCCTGTGGAAGGAGGCCATGAGGTCCTGTCATGTTCGGCAGGGGATAATGGTCAGGTTGCACAGGTTGAGTCGCCTGTAGTCGCCCAGGGTCTCCAGGAACCATCGGTTTCTGCACCATGTGGAGGGGGAGGCCCACGGGCTGGAGGCCTTCTTGCAGATTCCCATCCGTTCCATTTCAGCGAATGCGTCCTTGGCCTCCTGAAGGCGATGAGGGGGAAGCCTCCGGAACTTCGCATGTGCTGGGGGGCCCTTTGTTTTTATGTGGTGATATATGCCATGTTTGGCTGGGGCCCCGGAGTTTTGGCAGAACTCGGGCCTGAACACATCAGGGAACTCCGTCAGCAGCTGCAGTACTGGCGGGGGCGGCAGAGCAGATGGTGGGTGCCTTGGGTCTCGTTGCCAACAGGGGGACTGGCAGAGTCTGTATCTAGGAGGCGTTCCGACCAACGCGACTGCCAGCCCGGCGCGCCAGGAAATCCACATCCAGGAGCAGGGTCCTAACGTCCGCAACGACGAAGTCCCAGGAGTACCTCCAGCCAAGGATGGAGATCGACAGGGGCCTGGTTCCATAGGAGAGGATGGGGGACCCGTTGGCGGCCGTCAGGGTGGCAGCCGGGTCCGGTTCCTGCTTGTGGTCCTCTCTAGATGACGGGAAGATTGATCTAATGGCCCCCGTGTTGACCAGCATCATCCTGCCGGAGACGGTGTCGTGGACGTGAGAAGCCTATTGGTTCTGGGCCCCAGGGTTCTTCTGAACCATGGCGACCTGTCCTGCTGGTTCGCCACCTCCCCCGTTTTTGAAAGGGCGAATGAACAGGGCGGCAGGCAGTTCGGGCGCCCTGCTGAACCGCCTGTGGTAGTGGCTAAGACCCAGGGAATTCCACCTGCTGGGAGGCGCTGGGCGCCTCCCTGGTGACGGTGTTGACCTCTTCTTCTGCGCCCTCCTGCTGGATGGCGCTGACTGGGAGTGTGGGTGCTGGTCTTCAGGGGCATCGAGTGCAGAGCCAGGGCCTGGAATTTGTGTGCGACCTCCGGGAGGAGCTGACGGAGGAGGATCTCCGGCCGACAGGCTTATCTCATGCTTTTTTTTACTGCCGTCGGTGTCTGGGATGGTGAGGAGGTTTTGGATCATGCCCCATGACTCCTGACGCTCTGATCCTGCCGGGTTGATGGCAGGTCTAGGGTACGGGCGCCCGCTCGGCAACCAGCTAGGGGAGCATGTCTGGAGGAGGGTTTTCTTCAGGAGGTGGTAGGTAAGGGGGGCATGCGTCAGACACCCACAGGATGAGCTTTTACTGTAGATCTCTCCGGTGAATTACAGGGCGTTGAGTACTATATCCGCCTGCAGCACCTCATCGTTAAGATCCGCAATCCTGAACTGGCTCTCGACCCAAAAGAACCAGGCCGACGGATTCCCCTGCGTAAACGGGCAGCTTTATGGACAGCCTCTGGCCTGGGGATTGGCCACGCTGGGCTGGGGAGAGTCAGGGGTGCAGGCAGGGGTGTGGAGGGCGCATGAGAGCCCCGCGCCGGGAGGGGGCGTGGGTGATATGGTACTCGGGAGGATAGACCTCCGAATCCGACGAGAGTCAGCATGCCCAAACACTGGTTCAGCGCCGTGATTAGTCCGCTAAGGGCGAGAGTCGCCGTATGGGTCTGCTAATGGCTTGGGAACCACTCCAGGGTCATCACTATAAGAGGTGCAAAAGATCCGAGCAGGTAAAAGTGAACTGCTGCTTTATTCAAGGTCCAGGCGGTTTATATCTTTGACTGGCATCGGTCAGCGGAAGACAATGGAAGCAAAGGGTGACCTGAGGTTGATAACAATTAATAAATAAATACAGCGAACGAGTACAATTTACAATGTAAAAATAGACAGAATTAAAGTTGAGTATAATCTTGATGCCTGTGAAAGAAGAAATACGCGGTACATAGTTGATGGACAGATAAATAATTACATACACAGTTTAAACAATTGAATTTTACGTGACCTGGCCCGTCAAGTGTGACGAATTGTAAGTATAAAGAAAATGGGCCGTCATCAAAGAAAACTTGCTTAGCGGGGACTTTACAGACAACATGATCAGCAAAGACTGTACAACATGGCTTTACAAGATCACATCCAAACACCGGAGACAGCAGTGGCGCCAACTCCTGAAGGAGGCAGGTCAGACCTGGTCTGAATGGGCGTATCATAAGACCAGAGCCTATGATCAATGGTTGGAAGCCCTAGAGTGCAGGGACTTCCAAACCTTGAGAGAATGGATGCAGCTTGAGGACCTCATGCCCTATGCCCCTAACAACCTAGTGACATTCCTGTGTGGGCAGCATCAAGACTCTCAGCACCTACTGCACCTCGTGGACAAGTGGAACACATTCCACCCTGATTTGAGTTCCCTGAACCGAAGATCCACCCACAGAGCAACGCCTAAAGGTTGCAACGCCCAAATAATGGCACCCTCGGATGCCAGCATTGTAAGAAGAGTGGCCATTCCACCGAACGGTACCACTCCAAGGCCAATGTGTCCCTGAAGCAACCCTCCAAGCAAGCTGATGGAACCCCTCCCAACATGAAGTCTGCTCCCAGCACTGCCACATCCTCCTATAAGGTCCGTCCAAAAGCCGCCCTGGGTTCTAGGTCTTATCGCCAAAATCGACGCTCTCTGCATAGACTGTGGTCAGAAGGGCCATCGATCCGCCACCCTCTGAGGATGCAAGTACTCCCCTCCGAAGGCATTTGTAAATCTTGCCCTAGGTGGCCAACCCGTTGAAGGGGCAACCATAACATACGTGCTTATTGCACCCCCTGACAGCTCCTCGCTGCCCCAAGAATGGCTGCAGCTAGTTGACATGGGTGCGTCGGTCAATATCATTTCTAAGGATCAGGTGCCCCTGGATACCATTATCAACGAAGATGAACAATTGAGAGTTGGCTGGATGAATGACGCAATCTGGCCGCAAAAGCGAACACCTGCTCGGGGTGGTTATGTAAAGTCCCGGCTCAACGCGTTCTCTGTAATGAACATCCCGTTTTCTGTGGTGCCTTCACATTCAACTCATTATTATGAGTTGTATATTTTATTGTCTGTTCAATTGACCATGCATTATTATGTATATGCAACAGAGTATTTTTATATTTTTCCAGACACCAGATCATTATGTTTTAATCATTGTGTTGTTTTGTAGAGAAATAAGTTTGGACTCAGGTCACATGTAAATCTTTTGTACCCTGCGGTCTCTGTGTTATACACAGACGTCTGCACGCCGCTTTATAAGTGGGTTGCTTCATCAATAAAACCAGCAGTACTTGTCTTCCTGCTCATTATTTCGAGATCTCTCTCACAGTGGTGACTCCTGAGTGGTTCCCGGAACCCATTAACGGACCCAAACGGCGACTTAGTCTTGGCCCGATGAACCAACCCACTCCCCTAACGGACCAACTGAGGCGCTCTAACAAAGCATTCGGGCATTACCGACCCTCGTTGGCAAGTCACCGGTGTCACTAGTGGACTCACACAGCACGCTCCCAAGTGTGTATTGTCGCGAGTATTCCCTCACACTCCAAGTGAGAGCGCAGAATGAGCATGGACACAGACATTCTCAACCACATACAAATTACCGCGAACTTCTCGGAGGCAGACGTCTCCCTTGCGTAACCCCCTCCCACGCGCTCCTCCACGCCGGTACCTGCACCCCGTGGGATGATCCCCCTGACAGACCAACCAAAGGCGGCCCTCAGCATAAGGCTGCTGTCATTCACCCATCAAAATGCAGCGTCCTGGTTGTACAGGGTCAAGGGGCAATTCAGGGTAGCAGGCCTAACCGACGATGTGTTGAAGGCGGATATCGCCATCAACGCCCTCCCGGAGGAGATATACAAGAAGATCGCCCGTGGTTAATGAGGACGCCGAGCCCTGCCACCTTCCAGGAGTTAAACCACTCGCCGAGACCTGCTCCCTGCCGGTCTCCAGAGAGCTGCCCCCTGCCCTCGACCTCGCCCTCAACCCCAGCAGGAGGAAACCTCTTGAAATGCGGCATGCCCTCCAGACCTCCTCCTCCCCCGAGACTGACAGCAGCGGCAGGCGCAAAGAGATCAGCCTGTCGAGGGAGATCTTCCTGCGACAGCTACTACCAGAGGTCCGTGGGCAGATCACAGAGGCGTACACCCGGCTGGTCGAGGACCTGATCAACACCTCGTCAGTTAGGCCTGCTACCCTGAATTGCCTCTCAACCCTGTAGAACCAGGACGCTGCATTTTGATTGGTGAATGGTGGCAGTCTTATGCTGAGGGCCGCCTTTGGTTGGTCCGTTGGGGGGGGGTCATTGTGTGGGGTGCAGGTACCGGCATGGAGGAGCACGCAGGAGGGGGTTGCGCGAGGAAGGCGTCTGCCTCCAAGAAGTTCGCGGTAATTTGTACGTGGTTTGGAATGTCTGTGTCCATGCTCATTCCGCGCTCTCGCTTGGAGTGTGAGGGAACACTCGTGTCAATACACACTTGGGAGCGTGCCGTGTGGGTCCGGTAATGATGCTGGTGACCTGTCGACGAGGGTAGGTAATGCCCCAACGTTTTGTTAGAATGCTGTAGTTAGTCCGTTAGGGGCATGGGCTGGTTCATCAGGCCAAGACTTAGTCGCCGTTTGGGTCTGTTAATGGCTTCCGGGAACCACTCCGGGGATCACCAATGTGAGAGAGGTGCAGAAATAATGAGCAGGAAGACAAGTACTGCTAGTTTATTGATGAAGTGATCTGCTTATAAAGCTGCATGCGGACGTCTCTGTACTTCACAGAGACTGCGGGTACAAAGATTTACAGGTGACCTGAGGTCAAACTATTTCTCTACAAAAACAGGACAGGTACATACAGAAAACATAATAATTAATAACGTCTGTTGTGTTACAAAAATACTCCGTTACATATACATAATGCATGGTCACTTGCACAAACAATAAAATATACAATTCACAATAACAATAATATCGTGTTCGGTCGACCCTAGGTCGAATGTGAAGGCACTGCAGAAAACGGGATGTTCATTACAGAGAACGCGTTGAGCGGGGACTTTACAGGCTCTGCCAACCCGCCTGCGGCATCCACCTCCTAGTCACAGGGTAGGAACTGATAAGGGCACAGAAGGAAGACCCTCACATACGAGGCCTCCGAACTGACGCTCACATGACAAAGGAGGAACTTATGGGTCCAGAAGTTTTAGAAATGAGACATAAGAAATTATTGTGAGTGGTTACACATCGTTGGTGGGGCTTTAATTTAGAATTTTTCCAGTAGGTCGTATGCATGTACTTTCTTAACTAAAATGTGCAGAACATGGAGTTCCCTACATGAAACAGTTTTTCTTTTGTGTACAAAGTAAAATGTGACCTGTATAATGAATGAATGAGATGAATGAAATGTGTGAAAGATCATTTTGGTAGGAGAGCGTAACAGAATTTCCAAGTCTCATGTTGGGAGTTTTGGAACTTTAGCGAACAATATGACACTTTTCATTCAATCTTTCAGCAGACTGGGCTTCTGCGCAGGCTTGCCTCGTTCAGAGCTTACACAGTTTTTCTGTCTCAACCCGTATCCACCTTTTGAGATGCCCAGAGACTTATACTAATTTCGGAACAAGACTCCCGCTACCTCAATGGGTTGCACATATGCAAAATCAATTCTGTGATATTCAAGGCAAAATTTCTACTCGTGTAAATGAACTGGGGAATTCCATATTAGCAAGACCGAGTGTTTCTAACTCCCTAACTGGTTACTTACAGTATGATCAAACCTAGATATCCTGTTGTTCCTAACTGTGGTTACCAGATTTGGTGTTCCTATCTATTCAGACTCCAAATTCTCCAGAAACACTTATGAGGGAATCATTCGCACTTTCCCTTCTGTTAAAACTTCACTGCACTGCCTAGCTAAGTCCTATCACTTAAGAAATGCAAAGTCGCTAACATGCAATAGCAGCAAACTCGTGTGATTGGCAACTCTTTGTCTGGTGGCTGATAGCACTTCGTACTCTTTCTGTTTCATTAATGGTCCTATCAATGGTATGACGTGAAATTAAATACTTACGCCGTGTACCTTTCTGTCCGATTATATGCATATGATGGCTCTTCGATCAAAAATCAGGTTTGTCTCAGTCTTGCAATATTCCTCTAGCAAATGCTAATTAGGACATTGCAAATACAATCTTTTGCACTATATACAACGTGCAAATACTATCTTTTGCACTATATGCAACGTGCAAGATATATGTTAGGCCAAGTCGCCAGGAGTTACATGTGAATGCGGGCTCTTGAGTTCATTGGCACAAGGAGAGAGGAAGAGAGAGCAAGAATCACAGTTTTGAAGAAAAAGAGGTTTAAGATCATGCTTGGGGGGCAGGGGGTTATTAGACAAGGAATAGGTAAACTCCAAATTTGGAGGGTCTAGTTGACCTGACAGACAAAATCTCTGTGCTCCTTGGTTATTCGTTTTATTCTAATTTTAGGCTTTGTACGAGATATGCAAGTGCAATCATGCCGTCTGCATCATCTTGTAGCATAGCTTCCAAAACAAGTAGCCATATTACGCCTTTAATTGGTCGAGCATGTCTGCCTAAGCAGGTCACTTGCATCAAATTACTCCTCGTCTTACTCTGTTCCTCTGATGTCTTATTCAGTTAAATAAAGTTTACAAACTTCTGCACTGGACATTAATGGCAATGGAATTACGTTAAATGTAGAAAGGGTTGACTATTACTCAAAGTCATATGATCAGTTGTTTTTACAGAGCAGCAGTTGCAAAGTATTTAATTCTAACATCTTTATGAATTTACACTATATGTTAAGTGCCACTGGTAATGGCTCGATCAATCACCAAATACACAATTATGTGATGAGTCTTAATCATACAGTCTAAACTAACGTTAGTTGGTTAAGAAAATTTATTCATTATTTTGTTAGTTCAGTTACATCAAGATTGCAAAAATCATGCTGTTAGTTTTGCCTTGAGGAGGCATCAATTTGGGTATACTGTGTGGGCTTATGTTAGGGGATGCCACGGTACTCAATGTACCTGGCACTGTGCCACGTGGCATGAGTGCCTGGGAGCTGAAGGCTCAACAGTGTTCACGATTGCAATTTCATTAGCATCAAGGAAGGAAGTAATCTCAGGGGTTATGTTCAGAAATGGGAGGCCTGGGCACTGCTCTCTGGAAGTAGGGCAGGCTACTCCATGGCTCTGGGTTGTCACTTTTTTTGTCTGGATAGAACATTGCCAAACTTTTTGTCAGGGTCTTTGATATGCTCTGTTTTCCAGTTATAGTCTTGCAAATCTAGGCACCAGCACATTAAGCACTTGGCTTCAAGGTAGTGGGCGAACCTGTCAATATGGTTAGGCAATAGGCATTGCCACTTTTGCTCTTGATGTATTTGACGTATAATATTCGATGACAATGTCCTTATAGGGGACGCTAACGGAGGGTATGTTTCTCATAGGAGATGAAAGCCCTCACCGACTTTCTCATGTCAGGCAAGAAAAACTTCCCCGTCATGGCCTTAAGAATATGGGTGGCCCAGAAGTGTCCGATCCTGTCATGAGCCAGTTGGAAGAGCTTTGGCTGCAGGGCATGAAGTACTACCACCAACCAATGAATCACTTGGGCTGGCTCGTGCCATCCCCGGATTACCTGGTAGAGTATGTCGTCATCTATCACAGGACCCTGGTGTTGGGATTAGTGGATTAATGCCCACCAGCATAGCCAGACACCATTAGCGAGTTGAAAGTTGATGCGAGAACTGACCGGACTTTCCAAGGCTTGGAGCCAGAAATTAAGGTGTGACGCCATATGGGAATCGCATGGCCCCAACTCCCATCATGCATTTATGACCCATGGGTCAGACCCCATAAAAGGGAGCCGCTGACTGTGCCTGAGAGAGACCAACTAGAGATTCCGAGAGGGAGACAGCCTATCTCCTTCGCCCCTTGACCTAGCATCTGCCAGTCATACCTTTGCCTGCTCCCCTCCTCCAAGCTCCACAGTCCAACATCAGTAGCCCACAGAGACATCCTTGAGGACAAGACAATGTTAGACATTGAGATTGTAGGTCACCTTTCCTTCTTCTATTACTAATTTCCATCATAACTTCCTTTTCCATACCTGGAGTGATATTCGTGACCTGTTGTTGATTTATTATTTTGCATTGATGATAGAAGTGTTATTTTTGTGCTTTTATTTGAGCATCCTTTGTTAATATTTATGAGAGGAATCCTTTATCTTCAGCAGAACCTCTTCAGTGCCAAGATCCATTCATCAGGCAACCTCTTGACCAAACCTGACGCTGTGAACTGATTCTGCCCCCATTGTATGCTGTCATCACGCCCACTAAGACAGGCGTGTTCTTGTGGAATCTTTCTGCATCGAGTGCCAAGAAGGCCCTCTCACCCATAGAAGTAATTCAATATTGTAGACCCACATTCAGCTTGCGTTTTGTCCCCTTTTAAAAGTAATTTTAGTCAAGTATTTTCTCAAGTATCACCCATTGCTGTAATGTATCAGGACCCTAGTGGGCCACCACAACCTTGAATTTATTGTCAATATATTACGGTCATTATCTTGAGATTTTCTCCTACAATTACCTGTAGAATTGATTGATTGAATGATGTTGCTGCATGCGGAAGCATGGTCAGATGCGACCATCCCCCACTCCTTGTGCCAATGAACTCAAGAGCTGCATTCACATAGCAATATATATATATATATATATATATATATATATATATATATATATATATATATATATATATATATATATATATATATATTTATATATATATATATATATATATATATATATATATATATATATATATATATATATATATATAATATATATATATATATATATATATATTATATATATATATATATATATATATATATATATATATATATATATATATATATATATATATATATATATATATATATATATATATTATATATATATATATATGCTGTAAAATATATATATATATATATATATATATATATATATATATATAATATATATATATATATATATATATATATATATATATATATATATATATATATATATATATCCTGTATATATATATATATATATATATATAGTATATATATATATAATATATATATATATATATATATATATATATATATATATATATATATATATATATATATATATATATATATATATATAATATATATATATATATATATATATATATATATATATATATATATATATATATATATATATATATATATATATATATATATATATATATATATATATATATAAATATATATATATATATATATATATATATATATATATATATATATATATATATATATATATATATATATATATATATATAAATATATATATATATATATATATATATATATATATATATATATATATATATATATATATATATATATATATATATATATATATATATTGCTACATGTGAATGCAGCTCTTGAGTTCACAAGAGTTAGGATGGTCGTGATCTGACCATGCTTCTCCATCATGTAGCAACATCATTCAATCAATATATGTGTGTATATGTATATGTATTTATATATATATATATATATATATATATATATATATATATATATATATATATATATATTATATATATATACATATACACACATATACACAGGCAGTCCCCGATTATTGGTGGGCTCGGTTGTCGGTGATCCAGTTTTACAGCGCTTGTTTAGCGACAAGATTTTTGGTGCCGATTTTAGCTTATCGGCGCCAATAATCAGGTATTGACACCGATACCTGGTATCGTTGATCTTCACTCATCGTCATGCCTTCAGAACAGAACCCAGCCGATAACTGGGGACTGCCTGTATGTATGTATGTGTATAACATATTCTGTGACCAAGCTCATAACTCAATTTGCTAGTAAATCTAATCAAATTTCCCTATTAAAATGAATGGAAATATTATTAATCCATTCCAGCCCCACAAAAACACACCAATTTTTGTTGTTACATGTTTTTATATAAGAAAAATGTACTTTATAAATAACAAGTATCTAAAAAAATAATACATAATAAAAGTGAATGTAAAGAAATAAATTGGTTCTATTAAGTTTACTTTACCTTGAAGATCACACGAAGTCCATAACACGCAAACCTTGATCGTGTTTTTCTGTGATTTCACGATTCATATCCAAGGTAATCAATCTTTTCTTCTTCTCAGTACTGGTCTTAACACTCACTTCCTTAGGACCCACGGTGAAAACTAAGAAATGTTCTAAAATACAGGAGCACAGTGAGAAAACAGAGCAAGAAATGCTACGAGATGCTGTGGAGATGCTCGCACAGTAACATAACCACATGAATTGAATGAGATCACTCGGCTAGAATCTCGGTGCTGGAATGGCAGATGCATTGGGAGATGTCTCCCAGGCTCTCTGGCTCGTAACTCAAATCTCGGCTCATTTCTTACAGTAAAAAATTACTCGTGCACCGGCTTGTATCTCGGAAAACTTAGTACGTTGGTTCAATTGTAAGTCAAGGTTTGACTGTGTATATATATATATATTATATAATTTAATGTATTTATAAAGGTGTAAACTAATTTATACCATCACACCCCATTACTATTAGTAAGTAGTTTAACCAGATCCACCTACATTAAGTGCTACTGTTCATGTGTAGACAAATTACATTGAAAAGTTTCCTTGCGACCCATCTCACTAACTACAATGACTCTCTCCAGTCATGGACAAGTCCTCCCTAATTATATCTACCTTATATTTCTTCACACTTTCTCTGGATTTTGACTGTCATCCATTGTTTAAAAATGCCCCAACCAAGAAGTCTCCTCCCATCTGAATTAAACATAAATCACATCAGATTTGGCTTACTCACAATCTCAAATCTGCTACTGGGAGACCACTGTATCCCAGTGGTCGTTCTCAAACAGAGGTAAAGAGAGCTCCACTTCCAGTGTTGGGGGTAGCACCCCGGGGATTAATCAATTCCTGTGGGTGGACTATTAGTTATGACATTTCTTATATTTACTTGATTTGATTTATGAACTGTGCTGTCATATTGGGTACTGGGACACTTTCAGCCATCCAACGCTTGACAGCGATATGAGGAGGTTGAAATGGACAAAGTAAGACTAAAGAGATGCAGGTAGAGGGAAAGGGACAATGCACCCTTTGTAAAGCCTATACTGTGCCGAGTGAGGTCCATTGACAGCACTACGTCTCTACGGGAACATTTTCTGATGCATGGCACTGTATTTATAAACTGACAATTAGGAAAAGGTCAGTTTCTCACAACTCTCATCTGAGTCACTGGGATTTTAGATTAGCTATAAACCTTTATTATTTATTTCAACAGCCTTTGAGGATTCTTGTTTTTAAGAGTATTCTATAATCTTTAGAAGTTGAAAGTATCAGACACAAGGCAAAAGAAAATGAGACAAATAGACTTTAGATTGATTTATTGGTTGCCATCATTAGAACATGTTACATGGATCATCAAAACTAAAGTCGGCATATGAGTCTAAATATATTAAAATATATCTCAGCCAGTTTAAAATGAATTTTAACTCTGTAAAAGAAGATTTTAAGAGATTAAAATGCTTAGTTCTTAATAATATTATTATTCTGGAACTGCCACAAAAAATCACATTTTTCCCTCTGCACAAGTACAGTACTGCTTGAATTTGTTTAGAATATTCAAGCTTCTTGTTTTAACTTAACGTAGAATATCTTTTCCCAAGTTTGTGCAAAAATAGAGATTTCAAAAAGCCCAGAACTGGCAACCAGAACCAGAACCAGGGTTTTAAAGGATGGTGCGGACAATGGACTCCGCCTTGTGTTGCCCCTCGTTTCATTGGCGGGCGAAGCAAAACTTTTCTTGCAAAGAGTTTCACTCTGCTGATATTATTATTTGGTGTTTTATTATCTATGTAGTTGTACTTATCAGATAACAAAAAATTTGTAAGTAAATAAAATATATAAAATATAAAACTGTCTACCATAGAATAATGAAATAAAATAACAGTTGAACTAGCTACGTCAAAAAATTTTCATATCTTGGATATCAGTCAACACTTTCTTCATCAAAGTCCATTTATAAACTAATCACTGGTATAAAGTATATACTGCAGGTCACTTATGTCCTAATTGCCAAGAAATAGTTACAAAAATTCCTCCTTATCACTACATTAATAGTCTTATCACACTTTAAATACTTCATACTTCTCATTCAACCAATCACATGACAACATGAGGCGGAGTCCCTCGCAGTGTCTCCAACGTCCTCCTCGACGACTACTGCGGGTTCGGGTCTCTCGCAAAAACACATCTCTTTTGAGAAAGGAACAAACGGAGAAATCTCATTGTTAACAGAAAGCTAAATTCTGTCACACAGAGCCTGAGGATGAAGCCGCAGTGCAGAATAAAGGCAATAATTCAAGGACAATATGCTTAATACATTACACAGGACACACAACACGAGATTAAAACACAATAAATAAAAAAATAAACCTGGGGCCTTCCGAAATACCCTAAACAAATGTTACGGTCATTTACAAACACACTATTTCCCAATTACCAGTAGAGTACAGAGCAACAACAGAACCTCAGATAATCATACTAGACCTCCAGAGACTACTCCAAGAATAACCAGACAACCGCACTTACATTGTAGCAGCATCTGCTCGAGGATCCGCTACATCCTCCCTAGCTACATGGAATTCAAAGGTCTAAAAGATAACATGCACATATCCTTTGGGAAGAATCTTAATAAAGCTCAGCAACATAGTAGTTTAATGTGTGCAACTCTTCTTAAGTTATCACTTTTGTTTTGTGTGTGTGTGTGTGTGTGTGGTGTGTATGCTATAGTGTAAATACATACAATACGTAAAACATTAAGAGACTCAAGGGTGACAATTTGTTCTAAACTGAAAAAACAATGTCTTTCTGAAAGCAAACCACAGGAAACAAAGAAAACAGGAGACACTACAAATGCTCTCTTGTTACTGCAAGTCTACGTCTAATGGGCAATACCTAGGTAAAATGCTTGTCAGATACAACAATATACTTGCCATATCTAGTGTAGTTGTTACAAGCATGAACTGTTCTAGCTATACCGCATGATGTATTCTTTTGTCAACTATTGTTCAAGTTATGGAGAAAGGAAATAAACTAGTACCATTTAATCTGTGACCATCTTGGTAGATTTAGCATTAGTATGTAGATAATTCTTCATTTGTACACCTATCAAAGGCAGGTCAGTACTAGATTACTGCATTTTCTAATTGCAGGTCTTATAAAAAGGCCTGTAATCTTAATAAATCAAACTTTGATAAACACCAAAAACTAACAAAGTGAATACCATAACATTCTTGACTATTTATTTTCTCAAGACAATAAAATGTTCCAAACATGGTTCACACTAAGTGCTTCATTATATTTAATTATCACACGCGTGCAGCCTGATATGCCTAACCTCGTTTGATGCCAGAGGACATTGATCGCCAGTCACAGGACTGAAAACTTCATGTCTGTTCCAGCCATCATCGAGTCAACATCTCATAAAGCAGACCTCTCCTCTCATGAAGCGTCTTCAAAGTTATAACTATTGCACTGCGTTTTACCCAAAGAAAAGTAGTGTTTCTCAGTTTTATCACAAACATCGTCGTCGATGATTTAAGGATTATAATAATATATGAATTATGTACTTCAGTAAACTTAATGCTAAAATATGTAAAGTCAAATAAATATGATGCTATTGTCTGCACGCATCCCCTCATTTAATATTCTTAATCTTTTGCTTGTTATTTTCATATTGATAGCCCTACCTATAATTTTTTGGTAGCATTGTCATCCATGACATTTAAGCTACGATATGCACTGTTAAATGCTAAATGCACTGTGATGTCATGTAAGGAATGAAAGCATAAATTTAAATTTAAAATTTCATGTTTATTACACTATACATATTTTAGCATAAAGTTTACTAAAGTACATTATTCATATATCATTATAATACTTAAATCATTGCTTGATGATGTTTAGTGATGAAATTGTGAAAAACTACTTTTCTTCGGGTAAAACCGAGGTGTAATGAAAGTCAAAACTTTTGAAAGACATATTTTATGAGGAGAGGACACAGCGTAGATGTCAACTCGGTGACGGCTGGAACAGACTGACGAGTTTCCAGTCCTGTGACTGGCTGATCAATGGCCAATCAGGAGCATCGTAAAAGACGGGGTTAGATATGAGATGCACAGGTACTGTGAATTGATAATAGTAAAATACCAAGAAGCCTATAGCTTTTTGGGCAGTCATGTGAACTTTTTAACTCGACTGCACCTGCAAGCATTTTAGTTGGTAGCTGCTCAAATCAACATTTCATTTACCCTTAGATTTCTTTGATGTTGGGAAGCTATACTTGACCGTTCAGTGCCACTGATCTTCAAACATCAGATGTCCTATCCTATAAAACTGATACGAATTACTATCCTAAGTTGTTATGTATCACAGTAATGACATTATCAGTTTTATTCTTTCACATCACTGTCAAGTTATAAATTTCCTTCAATTTATATGTATCAAGATTAAGTAAATGCCATTGTGGGATCATCAATCTTAGGATGGTTCTAATAAAAATGCACCTACGTGAACTAAGTGATCTTCAAATTTCTTTTCCAAAAACTATTTAACAAAAATCATAATTTCACTCCTTCAGCTTTTCAACAACTGGATTTTAAGCAAAAATGCCACTAAACATTCTTGGGATGCTGCAATAACCACAACTAAACAACAATTTCCTGAAAGTAATTCACAAGAAATAAACTCTGAAATAATGGGAAGTGGTCACAATGCTACCATTTTGTGTTCAATAGCAGACACAATTAAAACTTAGCTTGAAAGAACACAAAACATATAACCATCCATACACGTACAAATTTCTTGGTCACTGCTATCACAATGGGTTCAAAATAGTTTCTAAAAAGGTAAAAAGTCAAAGACCTGCATCAACAAACAGTAAACTATTTTCTGACATCATAAAAATAGCAAAAAACTCTTTGCTATGTTAGCCTTAGAAAATCCTTTTCCATGGTTACACATGAAATTTAGAAACCGATGGGTATACAAACAAATTACAGGTAGAGCTTGCAAGGTGGAAATTTGGTACACAAGACCAGTAAACACTATGGGTCTTGCAACATCACTGCCTCTTCACCAGCTCAATGACAGCTTTGGTTTAAGCTTAATGGTCTAATTAAATAATGATTAAAAAATTTTAACAATTTAGAAGAGACCTACAACAGCTCAAGTTTGAGAGTGCAACAAGATTTTCAGGAAATACCAGATGCCAATGTATCTACCAATAAGTTTACAATAAAATGACTTAAACAAGTGCAAATAACCTTCTCCAACATCCTTGACGCTAAGATTATCATTTTTGCTGTAAAACTTTGGAAAATGCATTTTGCATATATCTTTGCTACTAAGACTGAAATTATGCCTTATAAATAAACTACATTGTACTTCACTAACTTTCATTCTGCACTGAGAGGTTTCAAGTATATCAAATATCTCTACATTGTAGGTAAACTGTAAAATCCTAAAATGTACATGACAAATATTTTTCAATGATTCTAAAAAAGATATTTCAGTGATCCCAATATTTATCTAGAGATAAAAAATATCTGACAATAACAGACCAGGCAAAGTTAATTCTCAAATGCAAGAGCACAATAGGAAGTAACTTGGCAAAGGTCACTAAAAAACGGTTATTCCCTATGAATATAAATATTCATTCAGCATCTACAGAAGTTTTTGATTACAATCAATAAAAAAGCTCAAATATCTGACAAAAAAAACCCTAAACTATTAACAGCATTATGACACTGGAAACAGTATTGCCAGAGCTTTTGAAATATGCCACTAGTACACCATAACCAAGTGGATTCAAACCTTGCCAATATTACTACACATACATAAAACACCTCTCGTAAGCTAAAGCAAACCGACTTTTTACAATATAATAGTCATTTGTTATACTGTATATGATGATAGTTACACAGCACTTGTATACTGCATAATTTTAAAATATATCCTCTAACAAAAATGCTTCCTTGGTCAAACTTGGTCCACCTTCACTCTGTCAGAGGGAAGGCAAGATCAAGAAACATTTTTCTGAAATTGTGAAGAGCCTTTTGTATTGTGGGACCAGCAGAGAACAACACTCATACCATGGCTCATTTTGAAGTCAGTATGACATCTCAGCTCATAACAGAAAGGAAGGGGGAGGTCCATCTCATACTGCAAGTTGAGAGGGCAAGAATAATGACTGATGAAACTCAACAGATGATCAAGGTAAGACTGGGGAGGTTAAAGCTCATCATCTGTTGAATTAGCTCGTAAGTTGGAAAAAAAAAAATTTTTTTTGCAATCTTCTGTTACAAAAAGATGACTGAAACTGTAATGAAAGCTGATGAAAGAAATTAATTACATTTACTTTTAGTTTCTGTGGTCAAAATTTTTGTGGTCACAACACTACTGTCAAATTTATTATAATCTATATTTTACAAACAAACTGTTATGCAGCCCTATGAGAGTTACTTAGCTCAGTGATCTAGTTAAGCTATTAATAATAATTGTATAATAATGTGCAACTTGAATATTCCCCCAAATGTTCTCATAACATCTGCCTCAGCGCTGAAGTAAAATAGATGATTTAAGAATTCCCTGCATCATTCTCCCCCCAAATTCTTCTTCTATCAGGGAAACGTAGTCCTACGATCCCTTAATAACTTAAGCAGCCAACCTGCTAAAACTTGCAGAGTTAGTAAAGGGACATAACCATTAATACCACAACATGGTTTCGCAGTATTTCTTCCAGATGCAATCAAAACATGGTTATTCTGCTTTATTCAGTATCCTTGGCAAAAAGCATTAAAGTTATGCAGTCACATCCACTAGTAGTTTACGAAGCACTAGTAAGCTACCAACAACAATGGTCACAAAAGTTTGAGGAGACCACTGAGCTACACTACTTGGCTCATAGGGCTCGCTTGAAGGGTATGCTCTTGAATAAGGGTGGAAATTGGAGAAAGGTAAGGTAAAAGTGGGAAAGGACAAACAGAAATAGATGAACATTAAAAGGTTGAGAGCAATGCAGTGAGAACCAGGAAGGGATGCTGCATAGAAGAACCTGTAGTACTGAGTGCACTTCACAAAACTCACTGTACTGTAAGTGGTACTCTGCCTCTAGCATAATGCTCTTCAGATAAAAAATAATGTTCATATGAAAATAATTACCAATCACTTAAATAACAAATTTACAATGATAGTAACATCCTAGTGGCAAACTTCAAAAAAAAAAAACAACTAAACTGTAATATTCTTTTTTGTAATTATCTATATTAAAACACTACCAAAACAGCATACAGTACTAAGAAAGACAAAAAAAAAGGGGAAGATATGCATTTCAGAATAAAAACAACAAAAAAATTCAAGCAAAAGCCATACATATAATCATGAAATTTTCCTTTTGAACGTACATAATGAACAGATTATACATTAAGTAACTTAAGACAAACTCAGAGCCTCAAGAAAATGCTTCATATCTCGATCTCTGGCAATACTGTGGCCCATATCACAGATGACACAGCAGAACACTTAAGAAGTACATACAACACTACACTAATAATATAATTATGATAATAAAAATGCATCAATCATCCTACCCTACTGAGACTTTCATTGTTGCATTCTTTGTACTGTATTCGCCATCATTTAAAGGTACTCAGCAGAAACAATCCACCTTCCAGCAATAATGATCTGGCAGTGATGAGGAGCCTTTACCAAATTCTTTTGACATACACACTCGTAGTAGTAGCTTTTGGTCAAGAAGTACACTATATTTATTACTGTTTAGCCCCAACTAGCATTCATGCACAAAAACATGCTTTCTTTTCATGAAAAACCTGCTGAGTCCTTCAAATGATACTGAATTAAGATTCCTTTTATGGTAACCTAATGATCAGACATCACCTTCACTATGTGGCTCCCTGCAATACATTAACACATTCTCATAAGACGAGACTTCTGACAACTCCAGCAAATGTCACCTGACTTTTCCTTGTATTTCTTGAGCTAATAACATTAGCCCAGACATTCACAAGACAATCAAATTCTCATCACATACACATAAATCTTCCTTGCACTTGACTAAAAGAACAAAGGTCAATACTTGAGGAAAAAAATCAAATACTGGGCAAGACACACTTATGGGGGGATCTCTTGATGAAGGAATATCATCAGTAAGCGTCCATAATGAGGTGACACTGATAGCGCAGCATTAAATAACAAATGTTCTCTCAAAGGCCCCTTATCCAATGCAAGTAAATTAACTAAATATTTCAGTACATATCTTAACAAACCATCAGTAAAAAGTATTCACATGTTGATATTCATCATGCTATAAATGTAAATTTTATAATGGAACTAATGAAAAAATGGCCATCCAAAAAATAAGCACCACACTGATTTGAGGATGTTTCAGTAAGACCTTACATATATATTCAAAATTGTTTAGTAAAGTAGACTTGTAAATTCTTACAAAGATTTCATTTGGACCCACTGACAAATGAATATTAACAAATAAAAACCAAAATAATAAAAAATCTTTCTCAATGGTAGAATCTGGACATAATCCTTTATATAACTTCTTAAAAATGCTCTTAACTTAAGCTTGTAAACATTACAATACATGCAATTCTTGCTTTTATTAAGCACTCTTCTTCCACCTCAAGATCTGGTAATGTATTTTTGGAAGACACACACTAATGGTGTTTATCTAATGTCTTGCCATAAAAAATATGCTTTTTTCAAGCTTAAAGCCTGTTTATCTTCTATCTTTAAATTAAGTGTGTAGTGAGCATTGCCTTTCGGCCAAACAAATAGTGTAAGGCCTCCAAAATAAAGACTACATTAAAAGCTAATTAATGTATTATCAAAATGACCCTAGGCCATAAGCTATGTTATAAACTTTCATACTCTTGACCTGTTACATTTCATGAGCTTCCTAGCTTAGCTCATATATACTGTTAACTGGTATATATATTTAAAGTAAAGAGGCAATAGCTCTTACAACACCAATACGTAGCTTTCCTTACACACAATCTTTTTAAAAATCTATTAAAAGAACACATTCAAGTATTAAGAAGTTTGTCCCAAAATACCTGAAGAACATGTAGTTATTTGCAGCAGCTTTTTTCACTTTGTACCTGACTTCTAATAAATACCACGGAAATGTTAACACTTAGAAATAACCCTCAAGCCATTCTCTGTTCATCTAAATTTTGAGAATCACTCTCCTGGATTATTCACCAGCGATGGCATATGCAATATGAAAGATATCATTAACGTAACCATGAAACATTACGTCTTCTCTACAAAATTCTACATAAAAGAACCTCCTCAAATTCACTTTGTAATACTGCCTTGATGAACGAAGTTTGCCAAGCAATCTTTACCATACTAAACACAACTGAGGGATAAATGTTTAGGTCTAAGTAATAATAAAATCTTTTAAAAACCTCGATTTAAATGGGTCTTAATCTGATTTCCAAACACACTGAAAACCATAACACAACAATTATTAGAAGTTTTTACCTCTTAGATACCATTACTTCATATTACCTTAAAAATAAAATGCCTAACGATACACTTTAAAAAGAATTATATGTCTAATGATACACTTTAAAAAGAATTGCAATGGAACTCCAACGAAGGTCATAGCACTAATGTTTCTATTTTAACTGATTGAGACACCATAATATCCCTTGAATTTGTCATACATACATCATCCCCTCACTACCTTGTCAACCATTAAAGGACAAGAAAATCCCTAACTCTACCTGACTATACAAGTGTGCCACATAATACCATTTTTTAGAGACCATTCCCAGCATTTATATCATACAGGACATACCTACACCAGGTAAAAAAATGTCTGGCTCTGCATATGATCTGTGAGCAATCAAGAGTAATCCCATGTGAATATTCCAAAGTTGGAGCAATTTTCAAACTGAGGCTACATACCACAGTTAGCATTACCTAGTTAGTGCCTGCAACAACTGAGTGACCAGTCAGTACTGCAAAAGTTGAGAATTTAGCTGTTGTCTTGTTTAAATATCCTTTATTTTATAACAATTAACTACTGAATAACAAGAGGAAGTTTTAGCTAGGTGTCTTTTTATTTTTGATGCAATTAATAATGAACAGTCAGGTATTACTTCCAGAGAAGAAAACTGCCAGCATAACATACAAACACGAGTCATGAATTTGTTAGTGCTCCTTGATTAGTAAAACAGCAGTTATAAGGAAAAACAATAAAAACACTAAAAATACAAAAGGAGAAATGGCAAAAAACTTCAAGTCATGGCAGAAATGCAAAGAAAGACTAATATAATCAAGAAGGAACTCAGAAGTAGTGATGTAGATGACCATAAGTAAGGATATCCGAAAATACGTTGGGTATTTGGCATTAGAACAGATAACATTGAACAAAGTGTACTCTTACATCACCGGGATGAAAAAAGTACTGCAGGGAGAAGAAATAAGTTTCTCTCCTGAAATTATGGGAAGTTTCTTTGGCCAAATGGAATTTAAATATCTTCTCAAAAACAACCACAATTTCACACTTTTAGAAAGAAAGGAGATCAAGAAGTAGATACATAAATAGGGAAAATCTTTTTGAATGTGTCAATGTGCAAAAATAGCGTATCAACAATTGTTGCTGCTACAATACTAACAACTTAGGCTGGTGAAAAGCAATAGGGCACCAGCAATCATTAAAGACACACAAAATGCCTTAGGTGTCCTGGAAAAATATAATCTAGTTCCTAGTTCTTACACATTTACCAAGTTGTCACTGCTCCAGGCCACTGTTCACTCTTTACACCATAATTATTTATTGCCTGCAAAGCAAAACAATATAGAATTAAATAACAAAAACATAAATTTTTTAATTTTTTTCTTGCATGACTGGTCATAATTTAACAACGACGCACATCAAAATACAAAAACGCCATTCTAATGTCAGCCAATTATTCAACCAGAGAGAGATTACAGCTTACCTTTTCTATAGTTTCTAAATCTTGACGCAACTGAGTTTGTATCGCTTTAAGGGTATGTAAAGGTAATTTCTCTAAGTCTGTATGAGGATGGAGAGCCTGCACGTAGGGTCCTAACCGTCCAGCTCGTAAATCTTCCATTTCTTTCTGCTGTGCTGCTATTTTGCTTACATACTGAAAGACAAAATGTCAAATCAAAATTAACAAGTAACCATTTAAAAAAAATACTTAAAAAATACTACTAGTACTCAACTTACTCGGATCCGACTTAGGATATTTTATACCTCTCAAGGGCTGGATGGAATGGTTTGTTTTAATTACAACTTTCAGATTCCACCAGACAGATTCATTCTTTAAAATGTTATAATTACATCAATAAAAAATTATTCTGCATTTCAATAACTGGTTTCCTTCCAAAACTTTTGTGTTCACTATTGATTAATTTGAGAATTCATGAGGGCTATTCATCAAATATCCATGGATAAGAAGTATCATCACTTTATACCATTTCAGATATGACCTCTTTTTACTATGAAAAATAACATTGTCCAACAATGGGTCTGATTTATTTTCATCTGCTTTCATCAGAATGATTTTTTTATAAAGTCTGACAAAAATAGCTACATTTGGTCTGATCATAGTAGCTGCAGCTCTGAATGTTTTATTAGCATCTTCATTTCCTTTAATGTTGACAAGAGCTGTTATCAGCCTCTTCAATATTCACATTTTTTCCATCAGCTTCCTATAATTAAGGCACATGCAGTACTACTAACTAACAACCATTTTCTTTTACACAGAGACTGAAGAGTTTGAGATGACTTCATATGCAAGACAAGGACTAATTACATGGCGCAGATTTGTATGAATCAAATATAGGTTTCCTGCATAAGAAAATTTTATATTTTTTTATCCAAAGACCTCTCATCTTAAAACAACACTGTGCTTACTATAAAAATGCAAAACTATCCTCTGACTAAAATGGAAATTTAACAATCATATGCTTCATTTGGAAATGCACTGACATCAAAAATAGTGTGCCATGTTCAAATTTACTATATCAATTTTAGGAAAACTTTCTTATTCTTACAAAGTTTTCAGAGACCTTTGACTTGACAAACGATCACTCTCATCTGGGTACAAGAATGAATTACCTGACATTTTAACAAATTAGCGACTGAGAACATAAGGGTGCTAGAACAAAATACAAACCTTAGCTCTACTTGATGCTAGTTCTTCTCTTAATCTCTGTACCTCAGTAGAGCTTGAATTGCTACTAGGGGTAAAAGATGTCACAAGAGGTGACTGCGATAAAGGATTGCTTAGTGGATTACGGGTGTGAGGTGACATATTTGCACCCAGGTCAAAGAGACACCCACTGGCACCGCTAGAGGAAGCAAAACATCCACTCCCACTTAATTTTCCAACACCATTGGCACCTAGAAAAGCTGAAGCTCCCTGCAACAAATGTAAGTATATATACTTATGTATAAAGTATGCAGTACAAATTGTAGAACAATGTAAAATACTGAAAATATAATCAATCAGTTATAAAATACCATCAGGAGGCATGTGGAAGAATAATTACAAAAAAATAATACAATAACATTCAGTAGCAGAAGAAGGGGTACATGGGAAATTACTTTATTCACATGTTCACTAGTAAAGGCGCACACACACACAAAGTAAAACTTGGGCTAAGGCTATGTTGTTTTATGGATAACTTCTCTAGGTTGTTTTATGGATAACTTCTTTAAGCAACAAAATAACATTTTTAACAATTTGTATTTTTCCTAGGTATATAAACCAGACCGTTTTATTTAGGAGTATCTTTCAGCGTGAGCTGGAAACCTATCAAAACTTGGTAACATGATACTTACCTAGGTGGTTACCAGGTGGAAAGGGGGTGAACAGGGTTTGTATACCTGGGAAACATATAAGTTTTTATTCAAAATTTGTTATTTGTTCCTAATATACGAGTAATAGAAACCAACACCTTTCATGTAAAAAATTCAATCCTTAGAAGGTGGTCAGTCTCCTGTAATTTCCTGTAACTGACTGGAGTTGAAAGCCACCATGGAATTTCCATGATCTTAGTTGCCTTGCATACATAGGAATGACTTGTAACCCCGTTGGTCCAGTAAAAAAAATAAATAAAAGTGGACCAGATCAATAGGGCCCTGGGTCTGAGTGCTCCTTCTAAAGCAAAACAGGTTACTAGAGCAGGAATGCTTCAGAGAACCATGATGTCTTCAGCAGGAGACTTATGTGGAAGGCAGTTTAATTCCCCCTTGTTATATGAGAGGACAGTGGGATGCTTCCCTATTCCTGACAGAGAATAGATACCCAAAGTGTACTCACCTGTAACGTGTTTGACTCTGGCAAGTACTTTGGCCTGGATGCTGCTGCAGAGGGAATAAGGGGTTGGATCTTTCCTCTTTGACACCTTTCAGACTTACACAAAACCTTGGATACAATAGATGAGATACTGACCCTCTCCAAAACCAGAACTCTGGTGACCAGGACTTGTTGGGCAGCCACCAAAGGTCCCAAGGAGAATTTGTCTAAGGACTTGTGGGTGACATCCCTCAGGTAGAATGAGGTAAAGGAAGTTTAACATTGCCAAACACCTGCCCTCATGAACTGGAAAACTCGAAAAATTCTTTAAAAAAGCAGCAAAGCAAGGGACACAGTGAGGGAGACCAACCTTCTTGGAGGAAGAGGCATTGGCTTATCTGATTGCTCCAAGTAGCCATAAAGAAAGGGTGTTCCTAGATACCTTCCTGTGCCTACCTATACTAAAAAAAAACAGGTGACTAAAGTCTTTTCACATAGTACTTAACAGCATGCAATGAGCAGAGCAACACCCTCATCCTGGTCAACATCATCTAAGTCTCGAAGGGAGGGGGTCATGAAAATTTCGGTCCTGGGTTTTAGCCACTAACTCAGATACAAAGGAGAATGAGACAGACCCCCATACTTCCAAATGCCTGGCAAGATGGGACAGGCCATGCAAATCTCCCACCCTTTTCACAAAAGCTAGAGCTATGAGGTCACAGACTTAAAAATAATATCTTGGCCTGAGGACCAAGACAAGGACTCGAAAGGTACCAGGGCGCCACATCCCACTTGTCGGACTGCATTCCAGAGGAGAATAAGCCTGCTCAAAACTCCTCATCAGCATAGACAACTCCACTGGGAAGAGAGAGGTTTACCCAGTATGAATCAGAGCACCAGACCTCTACTGCAGCTACTGGGATGAGCCTGTCTTGGCGAAGGTAGCAGAGGGCTGCGATCTGCAGATGATGCCCTGACCAGAGAGGTTTCCCCTCTACATCAATTGTGGATGGTCCATTTCCCCTCCTATGCATCTGAAAAGTGGAACTCCCTTTAAAAAGTTTCTGTTGTCCAACCACCAGGCTAAGACCTCCCTTACTGCCTCACTCAGAGGGATGAGACTGGAAGGAGGATCCCAAGAAGCATTCCAGAGCCACTTCAGTCGTCACTGAAGCAAGCACATATGGCATCGGGTGTGAGGCGCACAAGCTTTTCTAAGGAAAACAGATGACCCAACACCACATGCAAAGCTGAACCAGTTGCTACTGCCAGACAGGAACTGTGCCGTTACTTCCCTGAGATTGCTGTCCCTGAGACTGCTGATACAGGAGGAAATTGAGTAAGAGGGTTAAGTATTAACGTCATAAACGGAGGGAATAAATGACACAAGGTGAGTAAATGACTGAACAACTTAACCCTTAAACGCTGAAGCCCTATTTATAAAACGCTCTCCGGTATGCGGCGTTTGGGAGCTAAGGCGTTTAAAAAAGTTTTTTCAAAAATCACAGCACGCTTAGTTTTTAGATTCAGTTCATTTTGACCCTTTTTCTCATTGCCTGAAGTTTAGTATGCAACCATCGAAATGAAAAAAATATCATTATCATATATAAATATTGGAATATATGACAGCGAAAAAACTTCGTATATAACCATACAAATCGCGCTGTAGGCAAACGGTTAAAGCTAACAGTTAATTTTTTTAGTGTATTGTACACTAAATTGCGATGATTTTGGTATATAACAGATTGTAAAACGTTTAAGCAAAACACAGAAAATATTATCACAAAATGATGCATGAATTCCTGTACGGACGTAAAAAAATTTTTTTCAAAAAACCACCATAAATCGAAATATTGTGCCAGAGACTTTTCCAATTGTTTCAAAATGAAGGAAATTGATTGAATATTACTAGATTGTAAGTTTTTAAGCTTACAATTGCATTTTTTGACCATTTCGATCTAGTTAAAGTTATTGACCGAAGGTTGATTTTTTCTATTTATCGTTATTTATATGAAAATATTTCAAAATGGTAAAAGCTAAGAGCATGATTTATTTTTGTTGTATTCTACATGAAATTACACACATTTTGATGTATAACACTTTATGTAACGAATAATATAAAATGGCGAAAAAAATTACGACAAGGTGACTCAAGAAATGCTAGGATTTTTAGCGGAGTTAAACGCGGATGGAAGGAAAAAGTTTTTCAAAATTCACCATAAATCGAAATATTGTGCCAGAGACTTTCCGTTTGTTGCAAAATGAAGGTAAAGGATTGATTGTTACTAGAATGTAAAATTTTGGCTTACGATTGCGTTTTTCAAGCATTTCGATCGAGTTAAGTTGACCGAAGGTTGATTTTTTCTATTTATCGTTATTTTATGAAAATATTTCAAAATGGTAAAAGTTAAAAGCATGATTTATTTTTTGTTGTATTCTACATGAAATTGCGCACATTTTGATGTATAACACTTTATGTAACGAATAATATAAAATGGCAAAATAATCACGACAACGTGACTCAAGAAATGCTAGGATTTTTTGCGGAGCGAAGGAAAAGTTTTTTTTAAAAAACTCACCATAAATCGAAATATTGTGCTGGAGATTTTCCGTTTGTTGCAGAATAAAGGTAAATGATTGATTGTTACTAGAATGTAAGAATTTTGGCTTACGACTGCGTTTTTCGAGCATTTCGGTAGAGTCAAAATTGACCGAATTTTTAAATTTTGTCAGTTATCGTGATTTAAATGAAAATATTTCAAAACTGTTAAAAGCTAAAAGAATGATTTATTTTTTTGTATTCACATGAAATTGCTACATTTTGATGTATAACACTTTATGTAACGAATAATATAAAACGGCTTGAAAAAAATTACGACAAGGTGACTCAAGAAATGCCAGGATTTTCAGCGAAGGAAAAAATTTTTTCAAAAATTTACGGATGCCCCTCAGGACCTGATGCTTCTAGGGGTCGTAAAGGCACAGGATGTGGTCCTTGGTCCCCTTCGGTCACACGCGGGCCCGACAACACGGCAGCTGAGAAAGCTGGGTCATCTTGGAGTGCTTGGTCCTCTCCAGCATCCCAGTCTAAACCCTTCGTCTCACACGCTCACTACTGCGACAGGCAGTATCGCGCTTTCACGGTCCTGACGACGTTGGGACATCTCTGCAAACGTCCTGTTGCCTCACAAATACGCAAACATGAAAAGTTCTGCAAAACACGGATGCATCAAAAAATCGCTCTCGGATGATGCGCGTGATGCTTTCTGGTACTGGAAGGAGGGTCGGCGCATGCGGCGTCTGGGTGATGCTTATAAGCAAAACAACAGCTTGATCCGTGAACTCCCAGCATCCTCAATGGCGTGATTTAAAACCTCCTTCGCAAACTAGGCCTATAATTATTTTTTCACGAATATTTAAAAAAAAGCATTTTTAGTCGCGTATGTTTAAGTCCATTTGACACCCAACAGACAATTTTAGTCGACGTATGGTACGTCCAGTAGGCGTTTAAGGGTTAAGTACTGATAAGTAGTTAAAAAATTATTGAAGTAATTGGAATACTACATCTAAAATCCCTAGATAACTCAACCAGGTCACGTCACTGTCGCTCTTTCCAGTTGAGGATAATGAGTGAGCTAGCTGCCACAAGCTTTCAACTCCACTGAATAAATCCTTCGGAGAACACATCGCTTTGAGAATGTAAATAATTTTGAGACAGGCAGTAAAGGGCAAAGACCAACACCCTGAGATATACTTTGGTTCCCTGGCAGAGGGGAAGACCTTCTGATACTGGCCAGTTCAGGGAATAGGTTACACGTAGATGAAGGCACCGACACCTCTCTCGTGCAGAAAACCAAAAAAGGTCTATCACTACAGGGGGAGCCACAGCTTTACCTACAGTATACTCGGTCAAATACCTGATACAGTCCAACCTCTTCAATCTGGGAACCTTGGGACCAGGCCACTGCTGGACCACAGAAAATGCCGGAATATAGAATACACCCCTAAAAAATGAAGCCCATATGTACACATTATCTTGCAAGCTAATTCCACATACAAATAGCCTAGTTACTGACTTAGCCTACTACTTGGCTAAGTTCTGATCCCACTTTTTATAATTTTATTACTCATATATTTTCACTTTATCATTTTATAACTTCATAATGTATAATTTTCTTTAAAATAGTGTACTTTATTCCCCTACCTTGTCACTACACAGCACCATACACACTATATATACTTAAAAACAACAAACAATAGACTTTACAGTACTGTGAGGATGTAAAACCAAATGTTTCTGCCTTTTTTTTTTTATTTTTTAACTTCACAGTACTGTATACATATATGTAAGTTACTGGAACCTAGGTTATTTTAAACCACTGGTTAAAACCTTTTGTAAATGTGTAGAGCAATATATTTATTGATTAACACAATTATATTAATTACATTCCATTAACTGTTATTAAATTTATCATGTATTTTATACTGAGTTTGCACTTTGAATATGAGATACTTTTGGAAACAAGATGAAACATGCTGAGTTCTATAAGGCATTAAAATCAACCCATGAATACTTGTAAAGAGAGAGAGAGAGAGAGAGAAAGAGAGAGAGAGAGAGAGAGAGAGAGAGAGAGAGAGAGAGAGAGAGAGAGAGAGAATTACACAATCTAAACTGTTACAACTGAACGAACAAAAAAGCAAGATCTAAATACAATACTTAATCATTTTATTGTTTTACTGGATGTGCAATACCCATTGTCCCCAAAACACTTTCTAATTTACCAGTTATCTATTGCATTAATTTCCTTGGCTTTGTTTCTGCGTGTGCTGTGTGTGTGTGTATTCCCATTCCTCCCACTTCCCTCTCCTCTCTCCCCTCCAAAAACTGGTTTAAGCAGGGTGGTCCCTATACACCAAATGGGGCCCCGCCTCTCCCCAGGACCTCACCTCCCATACCCATACCATACCATTCCCATACCTTCCAGTCATATACAAACATCATAAAACATGGAAAAGGGATGAATGAAGGGAGGGGGAGGGGGAGGGGGAGGGAAGAGGAATGGGAAAGGAGGAAGGGGGAGGGGATAGTTGTTTTTCCATCCCTCTTCCCTCCTCCCCCCAACTTTCCTTCATCCCTTTTCCATGTTTTATGATGTTTGTACATGACTGGAAGCTATGGGAATGGTATGGTACAGTATGGGTATGGGTATGGGTATACATATGGGTATGGTATTGGTATGGGTATGTGTACAGGTACGGTACAGATATGGGTATTGGTTTTATGATGTTTTATATTAAATAAAATGTGTTGAGACTGAGTGCTATTAAAAAAAGGTTTATAGATTTGTAAGGACAATTTTTTTTCTCATAAATGTAATGTTCAGGCTTTTCAAATCAAAATACAACTTGCTTGACCTTTAGAATTTATTATGAAGTGTTTAATTAACCTCATGTGGTAACTATAAACCACCTGCATTCCATTTAGGAGCGGAGGATGGCTTCACAGGATCCTGGGGTCTTTAATAGTTGGGAGAAGAGACATTGTAAAATCCAAAGGCAGCTCTCCAGGAATACTTTTAGGCCGATTCAAACCCATTGACAGCTGCTCCTAAAAATTCAGTTAAAAGTATATGACCATAAGGTATGGGTATAAGTGTGGGTATGATAAGGATACGGGTGTGGTAAGGATATAGGTATGGGTATGGGTAGGATACAGATAGTGGTATGAAGGCGGTATAGGCATGGATATGGGTAAGCAGGTATGTATGGAAATGGATATGTATGGGTATAGATATGGGTATGGTTATAAGTATGATACAGATATGTGAGTGATAGCGAGCATCTGCTAGTGACTGAATGAAAAGTGATTAAGAACTAAATGCAATAGTTAGTCTTTTGTTTGTGAGTATGGACAAACAATACCTTCAAGTACTGTACTTTGTAACTAAATTTACACTGAGTTAAATTAATATGTTGATTACATGTAAACTGCATACCTGTAGGCAACAGCATTAATGTCTGTCTACTTCCTAACCCTCCATCTCTCTCTTGCACTGTGCATGATTATCTTATAACAAAAAAAAAAGTTGCCTAATTATGTTTAGCGTTCAACATACTGCATTACCTGTTTACCAAAGGTTTCAATCAACGACATAAGGGTGTATAAAGTTGATTCATGATAAGTTTTGGACAAGTAGGATTCGTAAGATTCCATATGTCATACCACATACATAGTAATACAGAATAACTCTGGGAGGGAAAGAGAAAAGGAAGCAAATGCACAGCACGTGTATACTGTAGTTTAGCTCCAAGTGATGCATAAGTGTACTTATATACATGCACACATACATGGTGTATCTATACACATGCACGCATACAAAGACGGACAGGACAATTAAAGTTCTGATGCAACACAGCTGGGCAGTTTGATGATGATACACTATTTTGTAAACTGTTCAAGTTTTTCACTTCATAGGTATTTCAACTTCATAAAAGCTTACTTAATATTGAAGTAATTTTGTTTACAAATTTAAGCACTTGTAAATTCATTGCCACTACCCAAGTTATCCAATGGAGGCAGGGAGATGGATGGGAATAAGAAGCAGAGGACACACAAGAGCAGCCAGTGAGAGAACAAAATTTTTATGATGCAGTCATGACATATCTTTCTCAGCCACTCAAAAGCGTTAAACAAAATGACGTGTAATGACCTCACTGCTTCCAGCTCAATAGTAGCCTAAAAAGGTCCTCTGGCAGGAAAAGGTCTCCACCTAACCCTTCCCCACTCTAGCCCTCCACCTGTAAGCCCTGATGTAGCTAATCCCTCTACAATACTCTGCCACTCAAAAGTGATAAACAAGATGGACATATGGATGGTGATTTTAAAAGCTGCTTTGCCATTAAACTACCCTAATAGCCAAACGCGAGAAAGGCCCTCCCAACTCAGCTCCACTCCCATATGCTTACCCTGACCTTCCCTCCTCCCATAATACCAGCTTCTCAGAGTGCTCATGACTGGAAACAACGTTACTATCATCTTTTCCCGCGAATATCCGTTGTGGTCCGTAATTTCAGACTACTACTTATTTAAATATCTATCAATATGCTTAAGCAAAAGCACAAACTGGTGACTGGTCCAACATTCTGGGTAGCTGGGAGCCTTATGTAGCCTATATTACAAGGTGATTTTAATAAACCGTTTAGCAATGAGTCCTTACCTGATCCAAAGAATTTTCTCGGTGTAAAGAAGACTGCAAAAAAGAATGGGGGAAAGCTGGTGACGATGTTGATGAAGAATTATTTACTAAACCACTTGACCTATCTTGAAAACTTGAACCCGGAATATTAACAGGTGCACTAGATCCTAATAAACCTGTCAAAAAAATATCATCTTTAAGCAGGTGTTTGAAGTTATACATTTATCAATAATCATAAGCAACAGCAGAAATAAGTAAATGGTGATCATCAATCTTATCAAAGTATATTTTAAAAAATGCTGCCAGATTTTTCTCAGAAAAAAAGAAACTTTACACCTAAAAAAGAAACAAAAATTCCTGCTAATACACGAGTGTTTCATTCTGCTAAAAAAAAAAAAAACCTGAAATATTTCACTCTACCCAAATTGCGTATCAATGCATGTTTCCAATATCTGCAGTGCACTATACTGTTATATACAGTCCACTGCCTAATCATTAACTCTAGAGTGACTGTCCTGAATGGCAACATAACACTGAGGTCCATGAATCTGTCAAAAATATCCATAAAAAATCAAAATGTCTCAAATACATGGAGTTCAATTTTCTCCCACTAACTCAGTAGTGTTATTTGTCTCTAGAGGGCAAACTGCAATAATTAAATGGGTAGAAACAAGGGCCATCAAACACACACTACAGCTTTTAACATCTTGACAACAAGGCAACAAAATAAACGTTTGAAGCATTGAAGCAACTTGTATTTTTTCTGGGTATGCAAACCATAGCCTTTAATGCGGAGGGTCTTTAGCAGGCATGCATGAACTTGGAAATGGGTATGCCACAGTGGAGGTGGGGGGTGACTAAGGAAATACCCCTACTCTACTCACTGTACCTGGTCACTTTTTCCTTTGGCCACAGAAACAATACAAGGTGGTTGAGGTGGGTCAAGGTCACAAAAGGCTTTGGTTGGTATACATAAAAAAAATATAAATTACTTAAAAAATCTATTAATTCCTACCGGGGATACAAACCATTGCCTTTTATTTGGAGACACACTTTAAGGGGGGTTCAGTCCCCCCCAACTGACTGGAGTTGGATCCCACCCAGAAATGTTTCACTCCTGGTTGTGTATGCAATCAAGGGAGACATGACTCCTTAACCTCCTACCTATCTGGCATAATGACTGACCAGAGTAATGGGGCTATGTATACATGAACATTCTGGTGAAGGAGTAGTTTGGAGATCCATGGCATCTCCCTTAGGAAACTCCATGTCAGTGGGGAATAAGCAGTTTATACAAATTATTATCAAGTGATGAATTTAGAATAAGTTCTACTAAATCTCTTGTTCCTCTTGTTAAACTAGAATTGGTTGCTTGTTATGTGCTCACCTGTATCTCATCCAATTGCTTTTGCAAGTGGGGAGGATAGAAGGAGTCTAAATACCAACATTCAAACTCCCTAGATTCACACAATGCTTAAACATTCACTTAGACTATACAATGCTTAAGTACTTGCAAAGACAATTCTCTGTCTGAATGGAACTTGGGTGACTACAAAATTTGTTGAGCAGTGACCACACACCATAAGAAGGTACCCGATAACTTAGGGGCAACATCCCTCAAGTAGAATGAGGTAAAGGTAGTCTAGAATGAAAGTTCTTACAATAAGTGAGGGAAAGGTCCAAAGAAGAATCACAGGCTCATTTTATTACCTTAAGAGGCCAGGAGAGGGTGTTCTTGGAAACCAACACCTTATGCCCACCTTTACTAATGAAAACCTATTACACACTGGCCTCAAGAGAGGAGGTCCTTTTCAGATTGTAATTCAACGTGTGAACTGGATAAAACATCATCTTGTCTAAGTTTTCACCAACAATGTCTCGCTGGGAAGGAACCAAGAAACTTGAAACTCCTGTCTGAAACTGATACGTGATGAACAAGGTATGACAGACCATGTAACGTTCCCACCCTATTTGCCGAGGCCAAACCCAAGAGGAAATAGTCTCAAGTTAGGTCTCTGTCCAAAAAACTGGACAGAAGCTTGAGGGGAGACCTTGTAAGGAACTCAAGGACTGAGAAAAAATTCTACTCTGGAGAATGAAGCTCACATGGAGGGCACGACTGTTTGCAACCTCTGAGTAACACAGAATTCCAACAGAGTGGAAAGATCTGGTCCTTTTAGTCTGAAGTCTGAAGACCTGTGACAAGGATAACATTAACCTCCTAATCTAGAAACCAAGAGAAACTTGTCTCGGCGAAGGTAGGTGAGGAAATTGGCAATCCAGTGATCAGACACTGAACAGAGAGGTACCCTTTATATGAAACCAATTACCAAAGATCCTTGATACATACTTGTACAGGATTGGTTAAGGTATCCTGGCATCTACCTTGCAGCCATGAGAAACCCCTCTCTTGCAAAAGATGCTGGATAACATCCAAACACGAAACCTAAGAGTGGATTTCCTGTAGACCCGCAAATGCAGCTGACACATGATTGTAGGCCATAGGGGTAGTCTCTTGGTGCCTTGACCAAGAATGTCAAACAGATCTACACACCACTGAGCCTTCAGCCAATGAAGAGCTCCCAAAGCATTCCAGAGCCCCAGGAGTGACAACACCCAATCACCTGCAAAAAGACTGAATTAGGAATGACGTCCAGTTTGTCCCATGGATGATGGAAGGCATCTTCCATTACTGCCAAAGAGTCCTGGACTGGCAAACAGAAGACTGGAAACTTTCTGTTCAATCTGGTTGTGGATGAACTGAGGGTTTAAGGACCATTCCATCCTCATGAACTAACTTTGACAACTGACTTATTCTACCAGTACGTTCCTTTTGCCCAGAGTGTACCTGGCTAACACCTTGACAACTTGATGAACCCACCCAATCACGTATCAGCACTATCAAATGATGGGATCAAAACACCGTTCCCCCGATGTAATGTATGCCACTATAGTGGTACTGTCACTCATGAGTGCCAGTGAGTGTCTTTTTAACTGCTCTTGGAACTACTGTAGTATCAGCCATGCAACTAACATTTCCAGAACAATTATATGCAGACAAAGTTTGTCCTGAGGTCATGCCTGTGAAACACTCTCCTCCTAAGGTGTGTGCCCCATTCCTTCTTTGATGCATCTGAGAACACAAAGCATTCTGGTGGAGGGGAGCTTAACAAACTCCCTTTAGGAGTCTGTCGTCCATTCACCAAAACAGGTATTCCCTGACTAGCCGACTCAGATTTTCTAGGGACGACAGATGCCCTAGGACTACATGCCAAAGACTGTCCCTGTTGCAACGAGAACAGTGCCTTTGGTTCCTTGAGCCTACTTACACAAGACTCCACTGGGAACACTGTCACCGCTTGTCAATCCAATAGCATGCCCAGGTATTTTGACAGCTGCTTGGGGATGAGATCTGACTTCCCCCAGTTGACCTAAAAGAAAAAAAGTCTGTTTCTGTCCTATAACTGCCATTCTCTGAAGAAGTTAGAACCAACCAATGGTCCAGGTATTGTTGCAACTGAACATCCATTGAATGAACCCAGCTGAGACTAAAGCAAATACTCTGGTAAATATCTGAGGCAAAAAGAAAGATGCCAGTCTTTGCCCAATATCAGCCTTTCTCTGGAAGAAATCGGGACCATGGATAGCGATATCAGTGCAGGAAAGGAATCCCGTGATTTTTTCCAAGACGTCTTCTGCGAGATTAGCCTGCTCCACCTGTTTGAATACAGCTCCCATTGACCAATCGATAAAGCTGACAATCTCTAGGCGCTTGAAGAGGTTCCTGGAAAAATGTTCTACATCTAGGGCAGAAAAGAAGGTCTTGGCTGCCTCGAATGAAATGCGTCTTGAGGGGTCCACAAGGGAGCCGAAGTCCCCTTGTGCTGAAATTGCGGATCCCAGTGAAGGAGAAGCTCCTGTGCTGTAATAATTTTGCCTCCTTTTCGACAGCTTTGAAGGAGGGTACGCAAACGACGACTTACCCGAGGACCTCTTAGCTTCCAACCACGCCTCTACCTCTTTTAATGCTTTCTTGGAGGCGGTGGAGAGTACCAACTTGGGAAGTGAAGTGGCAGGACCTTGTTTTCCCAGACGCAACGTAGAAGTCGGAGAAGAGGGGGCTGTCGGCTGAAAATGTTGCGGGTACGACTGCAGCAGAAAGCTGAGTAGAGAAGCGTGACAGAAGAAGGCGCCGATTCACCTGGGCCTTCCTCTTCACCAGAAAGAATCGGTTCCGTGCCCAGACCGTCCAGGAGTTGAGGAGGAACGACTTCTTTATCCTTGGGAATACCAAGGACTTTGCGGACTACCTTTTCTAGCTTCCCTTCCAACAGAATAGACTCCTGGGAGGGCGAGGATGTAGCCAAAGGCGCAGACACTTCGTGTGTAGGAGGAGGAGTAAGAGGCCCGGGCACTTGCGGCGGAACTTCCTGGAGAGGCCTAGGCCTCTTGACTGCACTAGGTGACCTGGGAGGAAGCGTCTGAAATGTATCTTCTTGATCGGATCCCCACGCTGAGCAACCAGGTATAAGGCTGGCTGTCCTTTTCTTGAAGAGTTTAGTAACCCTAGGGCAGGAATTATCCAAGAATGCCTCTTTAAGGGCCGAGAGGTCTGATCCCACTAGATGGCGACGGGAGGAGGGGATCCAAGAGCTGGAATATGAAGAGACTGAAGATGAACTGCTGCTACTCTCACCTGAAGAGCTTAACCTTAGGTAGTGCCGCTCGACTGCGACTGCCTTGATGAAGCTTCTGGGGACACCATCCTGCGATGTCGGCGATGGTGAGAAGATCGACGCTGCGTCGATGGATCACTTTCACGCCTCCCCTGAAGCTTTTCGATGCTTCAAGGCGAGTCAAGCTTACTACTTCCGCCACCAGGACTAAGGCTTTCCTGTGCCTTAGAGGACGAGCCTGCTCGTGGGCAATAATTTCTGACCTTTTCGCCAGCGCCGACTGTCTTCTAGCCTCAGAAGGCGGCGGGACAGATGCCTTTGCTCAAAAGATTCAGAAAAACGAGCAGACTCGCCTGAAACGCGATCGCGAACAACCACATTGTTATCACCAACACCAACACTGACGTCATCACCAATGCTAACGCCCGGACTACGGTGCGAACGCACTAAACTTAAGACCAACTCCATGAAAACCGTTCATTTGCGCTTCCATTTGATTTCTGAAAAGAAGGAATTCTGATTTATCAGCCTCGAGGCTGGGCTTGGCTTTAGGGAAAACATACTGGGAAGCTGGTGAAGAAGAGGGGGAATATGAGAGGGGGGAAAGAGCAGCGGTAGAGGAGGGGGTAGGAGAGGAGGAAGGAACAGCCGGTAGAGGAGGTGACGCCAATGCCACCACCAAGAAGAAGATAGCCTAGCTTCCTTACGCTAAAGGCTTTCCTATCCCTATCCCTAACCAGCTTTATCTGATGGGAACTGTATGTTTGCCAAAACTCCTGACTCCATTCCATACATTCACTGCATGTTCTCCTGGGAACACTCTTGACCCCTACATGCTGTACACAAAGAATGGCGATCGTATTTAAGTTTAACTAGTTTGGCGGAGCACAAATTCCCTGCGCAAACTCTGGATCCCGAGAAGCTTGAATCCGACATAGCTACGAATTCCCAGAGCTAGGCTAGCTAGATAAATAAACAGGCAATTGAGTACTTCACCAAGGAGAGACGCCACAACTAAGTGCAAGCAGACAAAGGAACCCAAACAGTTTGAGGCAGACGGACGCGCGATGATGCTCCCAATACGCCGAGAATGAAACTGACCTGGGTTTATGGGTATGTCTCCTGCCACGCTACCCCCACCGGCATCCGGTGGGGTTGGGTCTCCCGCCAATTGTATCAGCGTGTCGATTTTAAAGAGATAAAAGCTTTTACAGTGTTTTGGTAAGTCATTATAATGAAAAAATGTTTTTCTCAGTTCTGCTGGTTGCGGGTCTCCCAGAACGTTTGTCACTATCGACTTTTTGTCTGCCACCTTGAAAACGTCTGAACCACTTGTAAACTCGTGCGGCTCATATACTCCTCTCCATGCACTTTTTGCAATTTTGCCTAGGTCTGTGTGCAGGTACAGCCAAGCTTTTGGCAAAATTTCATGCAGAGTCTCTGTTCAACTTTCTCCATCATAGTCAATACGATGACCACACAATACAGATGTTCCTTCCAAGCACTGCTGCAAAGAGGGGACTTGAGCTAGGATGCCAAAAACTTAGTGTGCAGGCACAGTAGGGTCAAGGTCAACCTTGACCCCCTAAAAACTTAGTAAGATAAGGACCTTACCTCCAGACATCAACCTCCTTGAAAAGTTTTTCTCGTTGTGAAACAGTTTGTGGAAAAGCCATAGCAACAGACTCCAAAGTAGTTGACTCCTGAGCAGGATACGCAAATCCCACCTGGGACATCCTTTCCAAAGGGAGGTCTTGGGCAAACTGAAGAGTCAAACTGCAGAAGAGTAGCCTCTGCATCCTCCAGCGTGTGATATCCCCTCTGATGGGAAAGTGGTGGGGAAAGAAGAAATAAATTTGCTTCATCCACTGGAGGTGAGGGACCTGCCTGGTCCACAGAGCACGTTGTTCATCTCCTCCAAAACACCACAAGCAAACTGTACAATGGTAACCTGACCAAAGACTGTGCCTCCTGAGCTCACCTAGGAAAAGCTCCAGTGACAAGACTATGGGCAGGTTATTAGTCATGAATCAGCTCAATAATCTTTTGGAAATGTTGCTCCAGCTAGCCATCCAGGGGTTTCAGAGAAGAGAGGCCCAAGGAGAAGGACCTTCAGGCCCTACTGGCTCCCATGACACGAACTGCACCCTTGTTAGTCATTGAGGGAATCATGCCTGACTTAAGACTCCCTCGTTTGCTCCCAATGTCATACTGAACAAAACAAGCTTTTTGTCAGAGAAGATCTAGGAGAGTTACTTTCTAAACAAAGTTTAAAAAGCTAAGTTTGGACCCTCCCACTCTTAGTCTTGAAAATACCAAAGAAGATGACATACTATAGCAGAGTACATTTACCTCCTCTCTCACCCTTCTCAAACACCCATGGTGAACCACATGCACAAAAGGTGGAAGCAATTGGACACCTCTCTCTGGAAAAACAGCTCTTGGATTGCCTGCGTTCCAGAAAACGTAGACCCCCAAACAAGAGGATGGTTTAGACAAGCAATGATTAAATACCCTGCTGTTTGAGCATGCAAGGCCTGGAGACCTAGCAAGCTCAGATCAAACAGGTTGTGGTTGCTTATCCCCACACAAATCCTTAAAGGTAAACGAAGCAGAGCTACCATAAGCTGTCATGGGCACTTGGCCAGCAGACATGCATGTGATGGGCTGGCAGAATTAGCATACTCATCCTGATGAGTATACACATGGGGGGATGAGGAAGGAAAAGTCCTCTTGCCTATGTAGACACTCCCAAGAGAGACCTTTAGAGGTACAACAACAACCCATAAGCAATCTCCTACATCACTCCTCTCTTAAACAAGGCCTTAGAATTCCCCTTCTTTGCTTACACAGCAAAGGGTCTACGAACGAGGAGTATACATAAATTATATATGTATATATAAAAATAAAAGGCAAGGAGGAGGATGATGAGAAGGAATGACGGCTGCATTTCCTCTCTCTCTTCTCACGAGCAGTGCTTGATTTCCACACCAGTGGCTTGGTCAAGGCTAGAACTACAGATATCGACAAAACTTTTGAAGGAACAGCTAATGCAAGACCCACTACAATGGAAGGATCCCCTTCCTTCACAGAAACAAAGACATCAGTACAGCAGCCACAACACATACAGTATCAGTAACAGTTGTCATCTGAGATGCTGGCTTGGGAGAGAAACACTTTTTCCCCTTGCCCAGTTATCAAGAAAAGTTGTTAATGATGGACTACCTGGAATATCCAGTGTGGGCCACATCTTTCTCAAGTCCTCAACTGCCAACATCTACCTTGCTCTTCATCATTACCACTGAAGAACAAAGGAACTGCTGGATGACCAACCCAGGCAGCACCTTCGTCTCCTGAGGATAGGGCATGAACAAGTCTCTCTGAAGTAGGAGAGCTAGCCTTCCCAGATGAGGAAACTCTCTCACGAGGTGGTGAAGGAATGGAAGCCAGGGGAGGAACAAATCTAGATGGATCCAACAGCATCCCCAGTGGTGTATACCTGCCCCCAAGCAGCAGTAGCCAATGTCTTTTGTTCTTCTTTCATTTTCCAAACTTTTCTCCTTGAGAAGACCAATCAGCAGATTCCTCAAAAGGGGAAGAGGGAACATACATCTTTCCCTTACAAAACAAACAATACTTATGTGGGTCTACTGTGGTCGGAGATCTGAAGAGACTGTGGTGCTGATCAAGTCACCAACATTAGCGCTGTTCAAATTTAATCTGCAATGACAAAAACAAGGTAACGAAGATACTAAAGGCAAAAAAAACAACAACAGAACAGCAAGCAAAATAAAAATAAAAATAAGACAGTAGCAAGCTATTCATCCAAGTCCAATGGTCACAAAAAAAAGGAGCCGAGTGATAATTCCGCTTTTGTTGCCAGCTGAAGAAACAGTAACCAGATAGCGTGGGTAGAGTGGGGGGTATTTCCCGTTCACCCCACATCTCCATGGTGTAACTTTGTGCACAGCATGTGCACTCAAGATCCTTCACATAAAAGGCAATGGTTTGTACCTCCAAACAAACAAATAATGTTACTTCATATTATAATGTAAAGAAATTACCAACTGAGTGGATGTGTTTGCATTAAGAATTTCTTCCCATTAATTATAATGGTGTTAACCGCAACCAAGAAAAGGATCTGTGATTCACTATGACAAAATAAATAAAACAAACTTGTACACTATGACCTTTTCTCCAACACAACATTCATTCTAGTAACAGGGACAATGCTATCAGAAAACATTAGCTACATGAACATTCTAAACCATCACACTGTTTACTGTTCTGATTATGAATTTCTTATTCTTACTATCATACAACATTCATAAGACTAACTTCAAACCACTGTATTCAAGTTCTGACTAGAAAAACCTTCTAAATGTTCATCTTCAAAACCAAAGACATTATCAGTATTTACACATTATCACCACTGACAGGTTTACTGGCTGACTGCAACTAAATCTTACTTTTGAATCTCAGCAATGAACACTTCTAAACCATTTCATTTTTATTTTTACCAATAATTTCCTGAACTTCTGCATAAGCTGGTTTTAAAATCATAATTATACAAAATTATATGCTAAACATATTTTCAAGAAATTAGATATCTGCAAGAGCCTACTAAATATTTTCCTATGATTCTCTTTTTTAATTTGAAAGTATTTTTAACACAGAAAATGTTGGGGCCCTCAGTATAACATTTCTCTACCTACACCTTGTTTTTCTGACCCAAGCAAACATATTTAAACTTATATCAAAACCTTATCCATAAAGACAACATTCCTGTCACTTAATTGTGTTGCTAAACTGCTTAAAAATTAAAGACAAACCCACTCCTCCAAATATATCTGTGCTGCTAAATAACCTTCACAAAAACCCAAATCCAAGAAAAATTGAAGCTAGAAAAAACTAGCAGGTTTTGCTGTGGCCTTATTCTAAATAATCATAAAAAAATCTTACCTGAATTAGCTAAACCAGTTGATATAGAATTACTCTCTTCTAAATCTCTATCTAAACTTGCTGCGATGTTTAAAGGTTCATCTATATTTAAATCTTCTAATGCGCTGCCTGTTAAAAATGGAAAACACCAAGGTTAGCTCTAGTGGTAGCAGGCAAACTAGTGTAGATGTGAAGAGGAGGCTGACATTAAGTTATATTCATCTTAGTTTCACAATTCCCTTTCACATGGCTGGCACACATACACACACACTTCTACTCCTTCTATCACACATTGCTGTACAGTGAGTTTAATCATCAATATTTTAGTTATATTGATATATCAGCAAGTATTCTCACCTTTCCTCTCTTTCACCACCTTGTAACTAAGAGCAATGATTGAAACTTATTGCAAAAATGAAAAAATTTGAAAGAATTTAAGTCTTATCACAGAAGACAAAGCATATTAACCATAAAACATTTGACATCTACGACATAAAAGAGCAATAATGTACAAGACCCATGAGAATTTGCAAACCCTTGTTTATCATATCCAACAGTTCCTTTACTTTATGCACATCCATATGCACATATGGATATAGTCTTTTTCAGTAATTTAAGGTACATCACTGATATTAACACAAACATTCAAGGCATGCATTAACTTCTATTAAGACGAGGTTGTCTGAATATCAGAACTTCTTATGAATAATACTGTATTTTTTAACACAAACCATTTTTTTATGCAGAGCCAAATAACCAACTGGAAAAAAAAGTAAAATGTCCGGATGAGACATACAGGTTTGCAATCTCTTATCCAAAACCGTCAGGGCAAGCTGTGTTTTGGTTTTTAGATTTTTTTCGGATTTCGGAACTAAGGGTTGCTCCAAAACACACAAGCACTTTTCATTTCTAACAATAACATTCTGTAAACCTAAAAAATATGAAGCATCAAAATAACCACAATTTGCGTATATATTCATGTATCATCTGATCTCATGCATCATGCAATCCTTAAAATTTTGTCCAAAAACATGATTTCATCACATATATACATAATATTATGTAAAGTGAGAGATGCATTTCCGGTAGATTACATGAGGATATACTTAATGTAGAGTTTCTTTTTTTGTCGATTGTACTTGGCTAGGCTTCCTGTTCCTGGCTTGATTTCGGTAGATTTCACTGATATGGCTTATGTAAGTTAGCTTTAACTAATTAATAGGCCTTTGAGCAAAAGTTCAGTAGGTTAAAAGCAAATCATCATACACTCAACCAGGCTTACCAAACTTGTGGCTTGAGTAAGAATTCATTACCATTTCTTGTAGTTAAGAACCAATTGCTACTGCATGTACAACACTGGAATAAACAACAGTAAGTATTGACATAAAACAACTGAATCGAGAAACAGCCATTTTCCGATGTTAGTTAGCGTAACTAACACACGTTTATTAAAAGATGCATTTCAGTTGTCGACTTGCTTTTTTTTCAATGTAACTCCATAAATGAAAATACATTATATTTTTATTTACCTGTCACGCAATGAGAAGGTGTTAAGAAAGTATACCAATAAATTTATGCTGAAGGTATTATGGCTGTGGCTAAAGAAACATACAATAAGCAGGCTGCAAAATGCTTTGGAGGCAAAAGCAATGTCTGCAGCTGGCAAAATCACACATACTTCATTTAATCTACTGTGTTTATAAATAAAGTGGTTCCATTTTTAAAACCCAGCTTTGATAATTTACGAAAGAAATGTATCTCTGAATTAAGTTTCATCCAGCAACTAAAGACACTGATGACATCAGCAAAATGCAATCAGCTGATGATTTTAAGAATGTAAACAGAACCAGAATGCAACTGGCGCAGATCACTCTCTTCATGTTTTTTTTTAATACAATAATACATACAACATAACGATTTGCAATAAAACAAAGTTTTATTAAAATTATTTTTTTCTCAATACAACTATGATTCGACTTTTGTAACTCTCTCTCTTATGCCCATGATGATGCTCCATCCACCACTACAATCTACCAGTTTTCAGAATTCTGGGTGAAGGATTGTAAACCTTCACTGACATAAACAACTGAACAGAGACACAGCTGATTCCAATGTCATTTACTGTAACTTTAAAGCATTTATTAGGAGTTGTGTTATAGTTGTTAAGTTGTTAAAACTTGCCGATTCTCAACAGTGGCTTCCCCAAGTAAAAATAAGATACTGTATGTTTTTATTCATTATTCAAACAATGGAGAAGGTCTTAAAAAAAGTAACACTAATTAAAGCTGCAGGTTATAGCTGCAGCTGAATAAAACGAAAAACGGGCATGCTGCAAAACATTTCGGAATAGGCAAAACTGATGTCCACAACTGGCGAAAACACACTTACTGCTTTTAAAATTCAAGTAATCTGCACGTTTTAAACCAACTTTGTTAATTTTTAAGGAAAAGTATCGCCGAGATTTTGAGAATGTAAACAATATCAAATGCAAATAGCAATAGATCAGAATGTTTATATTCTGTAATATCACTAACAATATGACAATAATACAAGCAATGCACTGTAATTGGATACAGCTAGCAAAACAACTTTTATTTAAACCATCATTATTATAAATATAGTTGTACTGTTTGACTTTGAAAATGATTACTTTTCTCAAAAAATATTTCGGTTTTTAGAATTACGGACAAAAGATCGTAAACTTGTACTATCATTTAACGGTGCAGTAATAAGCTGTTGGATTTGTGAAATCTATCTGAAATGGATAATACAAAGGTATACCTTTCATGATTCCAAACAATTTAAATTGCCACACAGTATTTGTTCCCAAATACAAAAGCTTTCATCAAAACTCTCATGTGAAAGGCCTATCTTTACGAATATTCAAGTAAAAAAAACCTGACACTTTTATGCCAGTTCACCTAAGGATGATAAAAATTCAAGCAGTGCACATAATCATTACGTTGCTACAGACAACCACAAAGCAGGTACCCTCTTAATTTACAAGATAGATAAATCATAAACCTATCCTTAATCTCTCAAATGTTCATTATGCCTGCATGGTCAGCAGAAATTCTGCAATCAAACTTAGCTATCATGGGCAGTGTGGGAGGGGTAAGGGTAACACACATCATTGTCAGATCTCAATTAAAATGACATTTTTATAATAAAATAAAAGTTTTATATATACTTACCAAGTAATTACATAACAATAGTTTCCACTTTAACAGCAGATTAGATTCAAAATTTGTGTAGGTGATCAGCCCATCCCACTAACGGAATATTGGAATGACCTAGCAAACAATTCTCAATCATTTAAGCCTATGTCCATCAATCAGAGGGGAGGAGGGTGGGCTCTGATTCTGTAATTGCTTGATAAGTATATATAAAACTTTATTTCATTATAAAAATGTCATTTTTATATAAGTAACTTACCAAGTAATTATACAGCTGAATCCCACAATGACAGGAGGGGGATACATGGACATAGTATTCTACTCCAAAAACATTAAGTCATGTAATGAATTTGAAATAGAAAGTTGCTAGCATTGAATACAAAGCTTGTCGTTCCTTATTAGTTAAGAGAGCCTGCAGTATAAAACTATAACTGGTTGACGCTCAACTTAACCTGTAGTGGCATGGTGGTAGAGCCAAGGGTCACCTCTACTTAAGTGAGGGCTTTGTAGCGAGGAGTACTCCGATGGCTACTAAGGCATCAGTGGAAGTTCTGCAGCTAAGGAGTTATCCAACAGTGCCTTTAATAGTGCCTTTGCCCTGGGCACAGTACCAACGTAAAAACAGTCAGATACACTGTCACCTACACTGAAATAACACCACAACCCATCCACTGAGAGTGGTGGGTGCTCCAGGTACTTTGTACCTCCTGGCTCCTAAAAAAACTCTATACCTCACCAGAAGGTGAAGAGATAGTAGGAGAAAATCTTATGTTTCCTTCTGCCATACCATGCCAGTCACTATCCTTTGGTGCTGCAGATTTTACACACTACTTAGCTGGCACCAGTCTGGAGTTGGCAGTCTGGAGTAGGCGCCAGGCGAGCTGTGGACTCTCGCAGATTGGTACAGTTTAAATATCACTGGTGCCAGACTGTAGATGGTGCCAAGCGAGCTGCTGGGAGATCACGAAAGTCTTAAGCTCTAAAGTTGGCGCCAGACTGTAGCTGGTGCCAGGCAAGCTGAGCACCAGGGGAGCCCAAAGCTCTGGGCGTTCTATAACTGGGGCCAGACTTGTAGCTGGCGCCAGGCAAGCTACCAGCTCGAGGCTCTGGAAGCTCTAAAGCTGGCAACAGACTGTAGCTGGCACCCAAAGAGTTGGGTGCCAGCAGAGCTATAAGTTCAGGTTTCATTTCTTCAGACAGTAAGATGTGCAGGACGATTATACTTCCAGCAGGTCGATGCAGAATGGAAGTAATGGCCATGTGTGCCTGTGAGACATGAAGGATGATATACTTCCAGTAGACTGATGCCAAATGGAAGTAAGGGACATATGTGCCTGAAAGCTGAAAGCTAAAGGAGTAGAGGCTGCTCTGATAACCTTAGCTTTCACTAAAAGCAGGCAAAGTTGTTGTTCTGAATCTGAGTGTTTCAGATTCAGGACAAAGGACAAAGCGATCTTAATCCAAGGAGAGGGGTTCTTGACCAAACATCAAAGGACAAGAAAGCCCTCTAGATTATCAAGTTCTGTTCAGGTAAATACCTAAAAAACTCCAATTGGACACAGCGTTCACTCTTTTCGTTCACTCAGAGTTGGTGAGCGCTCCTGGGTGCTTGCAAAATGTACTGGTGTCAGGCGAGCTACACACCAGGCGAGTTAGGAATTTGGGAGCTGACCAGAGCTCCTGGAAGCCAAGGATGTCCATTAAGCTTTAAGGATCCTCGTTCTTGGTTAAATTCAAAGGAAAAAACAAGGATAACACATCTCTTGCTTCCTAGCTGGGTTTGAAAAAGGCTTACAAGGTCTTTGAAATGATAATGAAAGATCCAGGTCTCTGTGCTTAACCAGAGATAAGCATAGATCGGTACCTCTTCAAGGAAAGCGAGAGAACCTAGATCTTCTCAGAAACAAAGAGGTAATCTGCACCAGGGTCAGAGGTGTCTAAAAAGAAGAGACGAAGAATCTGAGACACCAGCTTAGGAAGAGGTGACTTCGGAATCTTGTAATAGCCTCTGCAACACGTCTTGAAGACTCTTCGAAAGACAATCCTATGGACAATCCAGCGTCTGTCTGGGCAAGAGTGGACCCCTGTGGTAGTATCTCTGAAGGTTGGTTGTCTGAGGAGGCACAGTTTTGGGGAAAGATCTTGAAGAGTCCACCAGTAACTGGAAACTAAGCCTGAGACTGTTCAGCACTTCCTCGCCCATGTAGAAGGTTCCTTGAAGAGGCAAACAGATTCTGACAACTCGGGATCGAAAGGCCATGATGGGAAGGACAAGCTTCTGACGGCCCAGTACATCCTTCAATGCTCAGTCCCTGATTAAATCAAATGAAGAACTCTGCTGATTGGTCGAGAGGAAATGCTGGATCCAGTTTCCCTGCTTAAGTAGATGTGTTAGGACTGAGGTCTAATCCAAACACACTACCATAGAGCTAGGGTCATGCAGTACTAGGACCATAAGAGTAACACTTTAGATCTCCAAAGTACAAGTGAGGTTCCGTTCTTCTTGGGGACCGACCCCTGGACATCTTCCCGGTTCTTCAAATGGGCTCCTTTGACCTAGATCTGAGGTGCTGAGATGACTGGAGCTAAGCTCAGCAGAAGAAGGAATTCCCTTGCACATGTCATGTTCAGGCAGCCACCACTGGAAATCTGACTAAAGAAACCTGGGCTAAGAAACAACACAGAGGTGTATGACAGTGTTTTCCTGTCCTGGTGAAGGTTACTGTTAAGACCCTCCGAGCCCCTTTTCTTCCAAGATAATGAAGTTAGTCGACATGTAAAGACTGAAGTAATGCCCAGACAAAAGGGGAAGTCAAACACAGGAAGAGCTAGTAATCGGGAGGTCGAAGCAAAGACTCCCGATTAGGAAGCCCTGTCCCAAAAGGCAGAACTGAAAAAAACTCTCTGGGGTTCGGATGGGGATATGGGAAGACAGCTCCCTGCATATCCAAGCTCCTATCCAATCGCCCCGGTGTATGGGTGAAAGAACTATCTGGATTGTCTCCCTCTTGACCTTCATCTACTGTCTAAGAGAGAGAAATGAAGCAGCCCATCGCCAGGAGGAGCGATAACCCATTGCAACTGTGTGAATCTCACAGTAGAAGAGAGCACCATAACAAAAAAAGCAATTATAACCCGCAATTAACAATTAATCTGCTTAAAACAGGGTCAAGTGGTCCACAGTTAAATCCTATAATTTACAGGATGGGTAGAAACGGTTAGTTTATCACAGGGTATAGGGCATAAATATAGTATTTACAGCTGGTTTTCTTCATTAAGACACTGATTGTCATACATAAACAAAGGAAGTCTCTTATTTCTATCTGCTTCAATATCTTTCAGTTTTAATAAATACCTTTCCTATTTTCTGAAATATATGTCCTGCTTAATTTCACAGTATTACTGACCACATATACAAAATACAAAATTTTGCAAAGAATGAAGATTAAATTTGAGACAAAACGCAACTGTGCAGTCAGGGACATTTAAGCGAAATTCAAGAAGCTGAGAAGGAAAGGAGGATTATGCAAGATAACTAATGATGTGTACCAACACAAGAACTGACTTAGTTTTCCAGAAATATGGCAACATTTGTGCCAAATCTCTCTCTTTCATTTCATTATTTACAGGTGGTGTAAAACATACAACTGTACTATAAATGGTTTAAATCTATTAGTATAATCTATCTTATGACCATCTTTTGGTTTCATGATTAACATTCGTATAAAATGAACTATCCACCCATCTGTTTTAAGCATTGGCACTGCAGTTTTTTTCCCCCTAAACCTCCATGCACTACCACAATAGAGTGATTTGATTATAGTGGGGTGGGTTGGAAGTAGCCGGGCCTCCACACACACTGGAGAGTACGTTTTAAAACATTTCTTATGAAAATATTATTTTTATAAAATTAATTTTTATATATATTTACCAAGTAATTACATAAATATAGTTTCTAACTCGTGCAGCAGCTTAAGTACAAAATTCGTGGTAGCGCTTCAATTGTTTAGTGTAGGTGACTAATCCCGCCCACTAATGGGAATACCAGGAACGACTTGGCATACACCTCATTCTGTTCGTGCCTTATGTCCATTACAGGGGAGGAGAGTGGGCTCTGATTCTGTAATTACTAGGTAAGTATATATAAAACTTAAATTTCCCACAAAAATAACATTTTTATATACATAACTTAGCAAGTAATTACATAGCTGAATCCCACATTGACAGGAGGTGGGATACATGGACATATTCTGCTCCAAAACATTCGGTCATGTCATGAATTTGAAATAGAAAAGTTGCTAGCACTGAAAACAATGCTTGTCATTTCCTTATCAGTTAAGAGAGCTGCTGCAGGAGAATACTGCCTATGGTTGGTGCTCATCTTAACCTGTGGTGGTGTGGCAGAACAGCCGTGGAGTGCCCCTACTTAAGTGGGAGCTTTGCAGCAAAGGGGTATTCCGATGGCTAGCAAAGCATCAATAGGTGCCCTTGCCCTGGGCGCAGTACCAATATACAGAAACCAGATAATACTGTCACCTACACTGAAATAGAACCACAACCCACCCCCTGAGAGCAGTGGGTGCTCCAGGTATCTTGTACACCTCCGGTTCCCCAAAACCCGATATCTTACTACAAGGTGAAGAGATGTTAGGATAAAATCCAATGCTTCCTCCCATGATACCATGCCAGTTACTAATAATGGTCTCAAAGTACTGCAATATTTCAACACAGTTTTAACTTTCATTAAAAATAGTGAGAAGCGAAGGTCTATTACACTTAAGTAGGTCGATTGCAGAATGGAAGTAAGGGGCATATTGTGCTTGCAAGCTAATGAGGTAGAAGCTGCTCTGACATCCTTAGCTTTCACTTAAAGTAGGCAAAATGCTCTCCTGAATCTGAGAGAGGTCTCAGAAATAAAGTCCACTTAGGATGAAGGACAATGTGTTCTTAGTCAGAGGTCGTAACGGGTCCTTGCCAGAACACTATAGGTTACGGATGGCCCTCTGCTTTTCTGGTCCTGCTCAGGTAATACTTGAAAATCCCAACTGGACAGAGGGCTCTCTATTCTTTCTCAGAGCCACGGATTCTGTAAGTTCTTAAGGGAGAAAGAGTGGATCCAGGTCTTGGATAGGTCCTTGTTCTTGGCTAAAACCCAAGGGTAAATGAGAAAACCGTGTCTCCTTGTGAAAAACCTACTCTCGAATGATCTTGGATCTCAATAGTACATTCTAGCAAAAGCCAAGGTAGCCAGGAAGATAGCCTTCCGGGTAAGGTCTTTTCCGAGAAGAGGAGCGTAGTAAATCAAAAGATGGACCCGTCAGTCACTTCAACACTAAGTCCAGGTTCCATGAGACTGGATTTCCTTCCTTGCTTGGACTAGTCAAAGGCTTTAATGAAGTTGCTAAAAAACTTAAAAACCGAGTTAAACCAAAGCTCAAAAAACCCTTAAAGGAGAAATACAAGAGATTCTAGATCTCATTAGATTATTAAAGAAGCAATCTGCAATTTAGGTCACAGATGTCTTGAAAGGAGAGATGTAGAGTCTGAGACACCAGCTACATAAAATTGCTCACTTATTCCGTTAGATGAAGCTAGAAGATTGACGTCTGCATTTGCAGTACAGGTAGTGCTCGAGTTACGATAATTCACCTTATGATAATTCGATTTTGCAATGGGGTTAGGAATCAACACCGATGACAATAATTAGAAAATACTTTTAAATTTAGCGCGAGCACAGGCAGCAAGAGAGACCAAATTACAATAGACCAACTTCTTTTCCTCCCTCTCTTTATTCCATCTTCTAGTTAAAAAAGTAAAAGAGAATGATAAAAGTATTGTTAGTAACGTTATACTCTTGTGTAAATGCATACAGCTATAAACAACTGAACGAGAAACTGTTGTTTTGTTAATAACTGAATCGGATAACAGCTCTTTTGCTTGTATTTCAACCATCATATGGTAATAAACAATTACCGTACTTATGTTACAAATGACGTTAAGTATGATAGAACTGATATGTTTTTACATTTTGGCAAGGAAATATACTGCATAGTTTAATCTGCAAGTCATAGATGAAGCTGAGAAAACAATGTTCAAGCTGCTAACGACTATAAATTATTGTGCATTGGCAACATGGATGAAACTTGACCATAAATAAAATTGAAGAGAAAGTATTTTAATCAAAACTACTGGGCATGAAAGAACACCCATTACTGTACTGCTGTTTTCACACCGATAAAAGATAAATACGTAAAGCTCGTATTATAATGAAATCAAGAGGAAATAGCGAACGGAATCTTATCTTTTTTTTACACAAAACAAACATGCCCCCACATGGCCAGCTGCCAACGCCATCTATAAGAAAAAAATAGCTAAATTAATTTCACGAGACATATTCAAGTTATACTTCGACTTAAAAACACTTCGTATATTGAGAAATATCGTTGTCCCATATAAATAAAGTATCTAGAGATTCATTTACGCTAACCAGAAGCAAGAAAAGCGCTCTGAACCGGGTTAAATGCGGCGAAATAAACTTACTGTGTAATCGATTTCCAAACCAAAACACTGATCGCAACTCATAATACAAAAGCAATATGAGAATATATACAATATTATTGGATACAGTGTAGTAAAGCATAACTTTTTAAAAGATCCATGGAAAAGATGCACAATTGTTATGTTGATGTTTGTATAATATGATGTTAATATGTGAATATAGGGTACAGTATAATGTAGGCTAGGCTACCATATATGTATACGATAAACCAAAGTGTAGGCTAAGCCTTGTTTGTTATTCACTTTCTCTTTACACCAAATTATCATAAGCCAATCTGCATTGAACCTGCAGAATTGGCTGACATTAATAATTACTACACTGTATGTGTATAGAGTATACTGTACTGCGTAGTGTAGGCTAGGCTACCATATATGTAGAGATGTTACTGATTACCCTAGTGTAGGCTAGGCTATATTCGAGATATGATTTTTTCTACAAACGATGGGTTTTTTGGAACCTAACCCCATTGTAAGTATAGCAATACCTGTAGCCCCTACAGTACGTCTGGGAAAAAACCCTTTGTTCTGACAAGCTTCCCGACAGTCTGAGGCCCATCTGGATAAGAGCAAGCCACCCTTGGTGGTATCTTTTGAAGTGAGGTTGACTGAGTGGACATGGATTGGGGAAGGAGCTTTGTAGAGTCCACCAACAACTGTGACAGGTTCGGAAATCATTTTTTCATGGGTCAGGATGGGGCTATGAGGTCATTGTAACAATGCCATGAGCCTGAAACTTGTTCAGCACTTCCTTAACTATGCTGAAGGGTAGAAAGACATGGGGGTCCAAACTGGACCAAATTTGCAGCATGGAATCTGCTGCCCATGCTAGAGGGTCTGGGGTTGGAGAACAAAAGAGAGGAAGGCAAAGGTTCCTTAAGGTGGCAAACAGGTCCAAAGTCGGCCTGCCCATAGATTCCACAGATCCCGACAGACCAGGGGATTCAAGGTCCACTCGGTGGTAAGAACAAGCTGCTGACAGCTCAGTTCGTCTGCCAGAACTTATTTGTTGGCCTGAAAAAATCGAGAAACTAGAAAACTCCACTTGATCATCCTCAGTTCTCTTGTTTGGTGGAGAGAAAATGAGTGTCTCCTTGTTAATGTAATAAACGTTAGGACTGTGGTCTGGTCTAACTGGATTACAGTCTAGGAGTGAACTAGGGTTGAGAAGCACTGAAGCCCTAAGCGAACTGCTCTCAGCTCCCTGACATAGATATGAAGGTTCTGTTCTTCCGGGACACGTCCCCGAAAATTCCTGGTTCCCCACGCAGGACTGTCTGGTTCGTCTGCCTTGAAACTCCATTCTTAGTTCAGACAGCCACCACTGTAGGTCTGACTCGAATTTGGGGGCTTTGGAAAAAAAATGACAGGCAGCTGTAGCAACCTGTTTCCAGTTGGTCTGTGTTCAAACCTTCAAGCATTTTTCTTCAAGGGATCACTAGCACAGTCATCCAGGAAAAACTGTGAATCATGGCTAGGAAGTCAAATGTAAGAAGACTTCTGACAGCTGTGCAGACACGTGGATATCTGTGCGGGCTTGACTTATCTGGATTTGATAATGCCTCTATGGACCTTACAACACCTGCATAGACTGAAAACACACGCGGAACTGTGCGTGGTCAAAGATAAAAAGGGGGCTGGGGCCATGCAGGCTTGCTGACAACCCTGCGGACTAGCAAGCAACTGAGCGAACTTGCAGATCATCGTGCAGACCCACAGACAACTGTGCGGACAAGCTGCTGACCCTGCTGACTCTTGACAGCCTTGCAGACACGTGGACATCCATGCGGACTTGACTTCTTATTTGGACTCGATAACGCCTTGCATGGACTTGACATCAACTTGTACAGACCAAAAACATATGCAGAACTGCCCATGGCAGAAGCTAATATCTGGCACTCTTATAAAAAGCTTGAAAAGTCCATAAGAGACACAAAAGCCTGGGCACGGGATAGCAGTGCCTGTGTCCAAAACCAGGTGTGACAAATTCTTCTGCCATCAGAAACAATCCTAGATGTTCAGTGGCGGGAGCTTAGTGCTGGCTAGATAGTGCTGAGTGCTCTGGAACAGGAGTCGGGCGTTCAGGAATGGGTGCCACTAGAAAGCACTGGTCCAAGGGGGTTCATGGCAGTTTCTCTTCTTGCTTGGAGCCCAAGTAGTCTTTCAACCAAAGAACGCTCAGGAGAGAAGGTATTGTCATTCCAAAGAAAGTGACAGAGGGAACCACAGTGAAACTGCAGGAAGGCTGTGAGATGAACCTAGCCTCCTTACTGCTTGACAGGAAGCAGAGAATAGCAGCCATCATCTGTGTGTATCTCCAGTGGCCGATGAATAACCAAAAAAGTTACGGTGCTTACTGTCTGCACCGGAAAACTCGGAACTGGATGAAAACTAGAGGAAGAAATGCAAAACTTTCATATGAACTCTGTCTAATTTAACTAAAGTCTTGGTGGACGACAGCATCCCCAGTAGACTCGTCCAGTAATGTTCCGAGTAAAAAGAAAAAAGGGGCTAGAAATTAGTGGACCATCTGAAAGTAGCTGTGATTCTCTTGCCAGACATAAAACCCAAAAATTCTGAGTTGAGACCAGCATTCAAAATGCTGACTCTTGCGACGGTGGTTGTGTTCTGGGGAAGAGGTGATGTAGGTCTGTAAGCGAAAATAACAGGGTTGATTGTGACTGTGTGGTTCTCACAGTAGTAGGGGAGCACCATAACTCTCTCTTCTTGAGATTCCAAAGAAAAGAGCGGAAATCTCTAAAAACCATCTCAACTGTCCTTGTCCGCACAGGACAGGACTAAGAGACAATCCATGGCAATGCCTCTCAGTAAGCACTTGGGAATCCTGTATCTTCTTAGCCCACGCTCCTGCTGCCAGTCAAGAAAAAACCTTACTTCAAAAATCTTGACAAGATCTTCGATAAGGTCTAGCTCTGTCGAAGCACCAGTGGGAGGAAAGTCCAAAGACACTTGTCTTGCTCCCTTTCAACAAAAGTCAAATTCGCCAACTCCCTGAGAGACTTCTTGGAGGATGAAGAAAATGCCAGAGGCGGGAGCTTTCTTCAACAAGCTCATAAATTTGGGACACAAAAGTCCGTCTGCAAAGGACAGGACTACGAGACATCAATTGTTGCTAAAAAGGGAGCAATGTTGGCTCAACTTGAACTCTAGGCAAAGGTGGAACAGACTGAAGAGAGCCAAAACACTTGTGAGCAGTCTGTATGGCGCTTAGAGGCAGGATACTGATACTGAAGAGTTGGAGCCGAGCGATCAGGGACTGGCGCTGGCCACTTGAAAGCCGGAGCCAGGAATTCAATTGGAGACTGGCACTCAAGAAAGAATAACATTGTGTTCTTAGCAAAGACGGGCACCAGACACTAGTAGGCTGGCACTGGGGACGTGAGAGTGGGCAATGGGAGCTCTGTAGGTTGGCGCCGTGTACTAAAGAGGGTGCAGAACACCAGGGAACTGGTGTCGGGCTTTCAGGAATAGGCACTGAGAGAACAGGAACTGGCGCCGGACACTAGTAGGATGGTGCCAGGTGCTCAGGAAGATGTCAATTTGACAAATGATGATAACACTACACACCTATCAAGACGCCTTTCTAGTGGATGTCTAACACTAGACTTCCATCAAGACGCCTTTCCCGTGGCTTTCTGCCGATACCTGGAAAAGTACTACAGGTTCTACTGAGGGGGCAACTACCCGGGGGCAAACCCCCTTGGACTTCCTTGGACCACCAGTATGTCTCCTCCCAGGTTTAGGGGAGTATGGCAGGGACTTTAGGTCTAGGAGATCCAGTGGGCCGAATAGCCACCTCCTCCACTACACATCCATCAAGACACCTTTTCAGTGGCTGTCTGTCCATACCTGGGAATGTGCAACAGGTTTGACCATGGGGCAACTACCTGGGGGGACTTCCCACCAGCCCCCACTGGACTTTCAGTATGCCTCCTCCCAGGTTTAGGGGAGTCTGACAGTGACCTAAGTATAGGAGAACCAGCGGGCCAGATAATCACCTCCACTGCACAACACTTCAATGTTACAAGGTTAATTTTCTGTTAACCTACACACAGGACTGGCAATGGCGTGGGAAGGAAGCGAGGGAGTCAGGTGCAGGAGAAAATGGATAAAAGTAGGAGGGCTAGTAGCAGGAGAGTGAGAGAAAGGAAAAAAAAATGGATGTGCGGAGAGTTGGCACCATGCGTTGGGGCACGAGACCGGTATCTGGGTGCTCTGTAACTTGGCGCCAGGCTGTAGCTGGCACCAAGTGAGCTGGGAGCTCAGGAGCTGGTGCTGGGAGCTCAGAGCACGATTATCAGCTCTCGAGAACGCCTCCTCTCCTTAAGCTTATCCACCAAACCATTAAGCACAAAATCTCTCCTTACTACATTCCTCTTAAAAGGGGGGGAAAAAAAGTGAAAAGATAATGACAAACTTGAATCAGATCTCAATAATAGCAAAAAAAATAAAAAACTTATCCTGAAAGCTATAGGCTTGAAGGCTACTCGCAATCAGCAGTAATACTTCACCAAATTCTGGTTATACAACCGGCAAATAATGAACAAAGCTGCTGAAAACACCCATGTTTACATCAGGCACAGCAGAAACAAAATGAGGTTGCCTGCTAAGTTGTTCTTGGTATTCCCGTTAGTTGGCAGGACTAGTCACCTACACTAAACAACTGAAGTGCTACAGCGAATTTTGAATTTAAGCTGCTGTGCGAGTTAAAAACTAACACTATGCAATTACTTGCTAAGTTACATATAACATGTAATTTCACAAATATAACAAACCTTGTGCACAACTGCAGCACTTTTATTTACTAAAAGTGCACAATAATGAATTAGCCTAACAAAACCAGGGTTCCATAGAGGCCACCCAAAAGATTTGTTCTTCAATGATCACTACAGTAAAGTAATGTTGAAATAGTTTGAGTGGACATTAGGTAGTAAGAGGTCAACAGGAATGAAGAAAATTCCCAAAACATTATGGTGTATTGGGCACTCTGAAACCAGTAAGCCCCTTAAAGGGAAGATGAGTGTCTAACACAATGCCAGTGACCATGTTTTTCTTTCACCATCTGCATGTCTTGTGTGTGAATGAAGCTATGCAATCACCAGCTGGTAACTGAGGCTGATTGGCTGTTTTCTGTTCCAGTGACAGTCCATAAACTGCATGCTGTAGAATGTCTTGCCTAGCTTGCCATGATGCACAACTACCATATGAGAAGATACAGATAAGACTTGGCACAATGAATAAGACTTGTTCATTACAACCCACAAACTTAAGATGCCTTATTCTGTATACTGTAGTGCTATCTTGGTCACACCAACCTGCTAAAGATTGAACATGATGTTCCCACTAAGTATGGCCATACTTTCTGTCATCCTACATCTGCCCTCATTCCATTGTACAACTCCATAGCGTCAACAGCTCTTCTTGTCTCTATCCTAGTTTGCCTTTGTTAACATGATACCTTGCACAAGGTTTATTCTTGCTGTGTGACTGTTTCCATACCCTTGCTTCTGTGTTTTCCATATTTTCAAAAAAGAATTACACACTTGTAAATATACAAAACCACTATGGAATTTGAGTAAGTACCCACAGACTAAGTTCAGTGTAGGGCAGGGCTTCATTTTCCTCCTCTCTTCTACTTAGAATGTTAAGATATTTTTGGACTTTGGTACTAGTTGGAATAATTTATAATGTTCCAGTAACTTTCACTGTACTGGGCAAATAATTTTTTCCAACTTGTCAGTTAATGTTCAATTTTATTTATGTAAGCCAGATGCATGCAATGTACTTCTTTGAAGAAGATCAATTATACTTATTAAGAATTAACCATTCTGGTCAGCACCATGAGTTTATATTTTGTGACCTCTGTGGCCCAGTTAAAATTTCAGTAATAATAACTTATCTCAAAAGTTTTTTTTTTTTTTTTTGCTGGCAAGAGAGCAAATGTTTCATTTTGTTAACATTTTTTATGGTCCTTACTTTCTGCACCATGAGCAAGGCTGTTAATCTTGGAATACTCTAAAACTTAAGCAGTGTGCTGCTTTTACCTTCACTGAAGATAAACCATATGGATACACATTGTTTAAAACATAAATGAAGCTCATAAATGGTAATACCGATGGGCTGAACAAAACAAAAGGTGATCCAAGAGAGGCACGTGTGTATGCCCAATATTTCCCACCCTGATTTTAGGCTATTATTAGTAATGGATTTTTGTGGAGGGTTAATTTTGTTAAAAAAATCTCATACACGGTACCTCTCCAGCAATAAGTTTGCTTTGAAGAAATAAAGTTCGCTGTATTTACACAGAGTAAAAGTACGACACCATTCCACAATAATTCTACTTACAGTACATGTACATCACTTTACCAATCTTTAACCATCTGAAAGGATCCTGATTAAAGCCAAGTCTTTGATGACAACACAAAATCCTGTAACATTACCTGTTTACAAGTTTTACATTTATAATCGGATTCAGAACAAGCTAACTACTTGTGCAATCTGCTATTCCAGTGAAATGCATGGTAACAAAAGTATTTAAGATAGGAAGAGAAAGATAATAATATAATTTAAAGTTGTGCAAGTGTTATGGATCTCTACACTCTTCTTGGTTAATGAAGAAAATTAACAATTTTCATTCGCTTGGGTGGATCCAAGAAGCCGATACCTTTAAATTTAAAAAGATGCTACTTACTAAAATATAAAATAAAATACCAATTCTACTTACCAACAACAGACTCAACAGTATCACTAGTAGGATAGAAGGGTGGTGCCAGTGGTGACACTGTTGATGACAAACTAGAAGGTAAAGACGACACAAATGATGAAGACGGAGTTGCAGGTACTGAGACTGGGAGACTGACAACAGGAGGCTGACTTGGGATCATATTAGATAGGAGTAAATTTTGTTTCCTTTTAGCTTTTTCTATAGGGTCTAAAGTTTGGTCATTGTCAATTGCTGCTAACTGTTTCTTGAAGGCTGATTCCCTATCCTCTCGTTCAGAACCTGGAGCCTTATTGTGGTAGGAACTAAGAGCTGCCAAACCTACTCCAGTTCCACTACCTCCTAAGCTGCTACTTAGCCCTAGTGTTTCCGAAGATCCACTTAATGTAGTACTTCCGCTATAATGCCTTGGTTTACTTCCTATTGGAGCTAAAATTGGGGCTGGGTGGCACTGACCATTACCAAATACTGAATCGGAGTTATTGCTAACACTTGTACCCTGTAGGAAAAAAAAAAAAAACTCATAATACACATTCTTCAAAACAAAAATCTGCATTAGAATTAAAAACAGCAAAACAGACAGCTCATTAAGTACCAACTAAATAACATATCAAAGAGAACACTAAAAAATGAGAATAATAGTCATAACAGGTCCTTCACGCACACAGAACTTACGTGATTAGATTTACAGATTTCTATAGAATTAGACTGAGATGTTATTGTACATGATGAGGAAGAGTGAGAGGGAAGATGGTTGTCTGCTGGAAGAGCTGATTGCAAAATATCTGCTAAGCTAGTCCCAGTGCAATTTTCACTTGCAGCAGTTTCTCTGACTTGAGTCATTTCCTCTGAAAAAAATTAAAATATATTACTAACACTGCTAAATCCAATGAGACCATACCCAATTCGGATTTAGAAAAGACACTAACCAAATTAATAATACTATATAATGGTTTTCTTTAAAACAAAATATGACATATGCAATTTCTTAGGGAAAAAAAAATCAAGTCCAGTAACAGTACATTAGCTGACTAGTTTCAAGGTTACCCTTCAGTAAATTATCACACCATAAAAATAATGCTATAAGGTCTAGATACAGCAATCAGTAAAGGAAATTATCCTGTGAGGTATAATATCAAATTCAGTCATGGATTTCACAATAGCTGTATTTCTCATGCATTGTTCAACTCTTTCAAAAAACAGGAAAATTTACAACTGTAAAACACAGGAACAGAGGACAGTTTTACACACATTGACACATGGTTTAAACATGAATTAAGCTGTAAGAAAAAATAAGGTTCTATAATGAAAAGTCAAAGCACAAAACCGATTGTCATGATCACTTCACAGCCACATAATATATAAAATTCAACGGGCAACAACAAAACTAAAGTGAGAAAAATACCCTTACAAACTGCTTTTGGTGCAAAGTACAGCCCAACCTCTCCAAAACTACTTACATTGATATATGCCACATATCCTTATCCAACAAATCACAATACTTCTACCCTTACAGCGCAAATAGGACACACAAATGAACATCATACACAGCATCCACACAACCTTAGGAAGGTTTCATCTATATACCAAACGAGTGGCTGTAAGAATGAGAGAGCAGGAAGCAACTCACGGTCTAGATGGGCAAAGGCACAGAAGGCCCCTCTAGGGCAATAGCCATTCTGCTGAATATCGTTGCATTTTGTTGACTTGTAGATTTCAGGATGGAATTGTTGTTCGGTGCGGGTGTGACAATACTGGCAGGAATCTCCATTATCGCAGTTGCTGGGCTCCCCCCACTCATCCCCATGTTTTACATTAGGACATGCTGTGGATCTGCAAAACGAAAAAATCAAAGGATGGGTTCTTTTTATCGCCTACCAGTAATGTCAGAGAATACTTGTAATCAAGCACACTAATTATCACTCTGTACCAATACCAAAGAAAAAAGTCATTGCATATAATCAAATAGGGGTCAGATAGCTTCCGAAACTGGTCTTCCTTACTATAAATTTCTTGAAATCCCACAGTCAATGTGGTACACAAGAGCACATTCACAAGACTTACTCTCAACACTGACAGCACTGTTTTTCACCTAAATTTGTGACCTAGTTATGCTATTACTGTTACTACAATGTATAGCAGTTTAACCAGGCCAATAAATTAGATTTCTATATGTTTGTAGGGCTGGCATATCAGTATTTTTCTCTAATTAGTAAAAAATTAGGCCAAAGCAGAGTTAAGGATATCAGCCAGGTTTGAGGAATGCAATGTTGAAGAGAACCTTTAATACTGACATCATTGTGGGGCACACAGTAAACTATAAATGGCAACCTGTTATAAGGATGAAACCCTGTAATTGTTCAATTTTTATGAAGAATCTATAACTTATTTTATTTTTAAAATAACATTATGATGACTGATATGATTTTTAATCTTCTTATAAACTAAGTAATTTTTAATCAGCTCAGTGGTCTGGTAAAACTAAGGTATACTTAACTTAACTTCTCTAGTGTAACAAAGGAATGGAAGCTTCTTCATAAGACTTTGAGTGAAAGGTCAGACGACTGCTCAAGTTCTTTTGTAACACTGAACTTCGAGAGAGTATTTACTCTTCTGTAAAACTGTCAAAACTAATTACAAACTCCTGTAAGATTTTATGCCCCATAATTATTTGAGAAAAATCACACAAAACTAAATTCTAAAACAGTCACAGTATCAATGCTTCCTGAATAAGTATGATTCACTCACCGATATTTAAATTTCTTTGGAGATCTTCTTCTATCCCTAGAATTATGATACTGAGGACACGCATAGCCTTGCCGACATAATCTTGGAGGACGTTTGCATTGTTCTGTCTTATAATTTGCTAAAACATAACTTGTATCTGTAAAACACAGCATAAAAATACATGATGAAATATATGACATAACTACATCTAGGCAAAATACTGCAACATCTGATTGGCATAACCTCAAAATACAATTGTTTTCCACTAAAACCATACATTTTTATTAATGAAGAGGTCACATAATGAAACATACCTTGCCATTTGGGATCATCATTAACCATATTCCTTTCTTTATCCAAATTATTTGGTCCCGATCCATTCAATCCCTCCTGTTCCATCATTTCTAATACCTGAATTTCACGTATATCATATACTGGTGGTCTGAAAGTGAGAGAAACACAATACAGATTTGAGTTCTACATGGTCATAAAACAACAGGCGTTGCATCCTCCCATTTATTTTACTGGTAAACCTGATTACCACACTTGTCCAAATAGCTAAACTCCAAACATGGTGTTTTAGTAAGATTCTTATTGCTGGGTACGCTTCATGACTGGAAACTGACATTACATCCAAAGACACAATACAAAATATATAAAATTCTACTTTTAAACTTGAGCACAAGGTACTTTCAAGCCTTACTAATATCATGTCTATACTACACCTAATGTATCTGATATGCATATGGAATAAAATAATGTCCTTCCCAAAAAATAAGAATTTTTTCCAAAAGTCCTGAAGCATTTTCACTTACCGAACATCCTCAACACCATGGGCAAAAGCACAGTGTGGACCATTTTTAACACACATTCCTCTGGTATCAGTGTCATGAACACACATCCCAGTTTTATAATATCTTAGGTGATAACATGTGTCACCTGCAGTGCGATCTTGCATCTGAGCCTTTAGAAAAAGTGACACTAAACCTATTTTGCACGAATATTTTACCGTAATAAACTAAATGTATAAACTCTTCAGACTTTCTAGTTTGTTGTAAAGAGTATAGTACTGTAGTTCTCAAAAACACCAATCTCATAAGACACCATTTATATCAAAGAAATACAAATGAAATCAATAAGAAAACATTCAGACAACAAGCTTAAAGTGGTGTATTTAATATTCCTTTCAGTTAAAACCAGGGAAATTATTAAATGCAATTAAAAATTCACTTCTGCTTAAATACACTCAATACAAACAAAAGATCAACAACGCTGGTTTACTGCAGTTACGTGACTAGTGAGAACACTCTTCAATGACTAGTTTAGCAAAAAAGCTTCACAAGTAGTAAAATCACAAATTTTTTACCTATTTTATATTATTTGGAATAAATCTCACCTATTGTTAAAGACTGCTATATCTTTGTGCTGGGAGATGGTCAGCATCCAAAAAAAAAAAAAAAAAAAAGTTGGCTGGCCTGGATGACACTAGTTTGCTGTTCTCTACCAGGTGCATAAACGAATGTTTAGTTTTCATTATAATTCTTATTGCCATAAGTCAGGATGGTAGCTGATGATTTGCCAGTTTCCGTTGGCTATTTTTTCAAGGTTTTGTGAGTTTTTTGTTTATTCACTCAAGATATCTTCGACCGACAGCAGGAACATAAGCATCAGGAACATTTCTTGCATTACCAAAATGTATTCTATAGAATTTGATACACAATGTATTCTATAGCGTTAGTTACGCAAGCAGTTTGTGCTGGTTGTAGGGATCACAGGAGATGTGTACTTATATATATATAGGAAGAGGAGAGAGTCAGATACTGTAATTAAGGAAGCAATAAATGAGACAGGAATAGACCTTTTACTTCCCTTCCTGCTTCATCGCCGGCTCCTTCATCTCCTACTTTCCTCTGTCCCCTACTCTCATCACTACCTCCTCTGTCTAGACCTGATCCTACATCCTCAGCTCAGTCTTCTGCTCCTTCTTCAGCTCTGGAAAAGTATATTCTGGTTCTGAGTAACCAATTCACATTCCCCCCCAATAATGTACATTCTTTTTCAAAGTCCTCTTTGAGAGGAAAAGTTATTCTCTGGCTTACAACACCTGCCTCTCATCCGACTCAAGTGGTTAGGCTTTTGGCTCTCTCACCAAAAGATTATTTCAGAAAGTGTAAACAGCTGCACCAGTTACCAAACCTGCCTTCATCAGACTCCAGTGGCAGGGAGGTTAGCTTAGGCTCCGCTCCTAATTTAAGTGAGAATAACAATTATGATATGTTCAGCATTCTTCTGTTATTTGTTCCAGTACTGATGACAATATTGTTCAATTTACTGTTAAGCCTATTCCATCAATGTCGGTACCTCGGTCTCATTCTGTTCATTCCACTCCTTTTCTCCTGTTAATCTATTTCTTCTACCAGTAATAACAGTTTCTGCTGTTAGTGGCTCTTCTACTTTTGCAACCTATAATGATCTTTTTTTTTTATTTTGGCTTCATTAGCAGGCACCCCTATTAAACCTAAGGAATGCCACTTTACTAGCCTTACTGGCTTGTGATTTCTCTTCTGTTGACAACTTGGTCTTGTGAGGAAACTATGAGTGAGGCAGATGTGTCAGCTATTGCTGGCCCTCCTCCCAACCATGCTCTTCAAGTGGAGTTGTCAGTGTTTTCTCTACTTCCTGTTGGTGCTTCCAGTGTGGCAAAACAAGAGGGTCTGTTACTATATTTAGTGGTGACTTACAAGTCACCACCTTCTCCGCTGTTTCTTGGTCCCTCAGGTAAGGTGCATCTAGAGGGTGTGCTTCATATGCTTAGGGATATATCTCTTATATTTCTCTGTCACCTCTCAGTACTTTAGGAGCAGCATCACAAGAGGTTGTGCTTCATAAAATCCGTGGTGCTATCTCACTACTTTCTCCACTGTCTCGTGAAGCTTCAGGAGAAGTACCACATAAGGTTACATCTTCTGCTGCCTTTTCTTTCACATCACCTGGGGTTTTTGTTTAACGCATCAGTTCTGCCACTCTGTTTCATTCTTTTGTCCTGGAGGAGGAGGAACTTGGTTTAGAGTCATCGTCTTCTATGTTTCCAAAGTTCATCATTCACGGTGCTCCCCATTATCCTCAATTGGTTCAAGAGATGGATCTAATAAAGACTAGGTCTCTGTTATACTCAGGTTTGCTAGCACCTGCCTGGTCTGTTGAAAAACTTACGCTTTCACTCTTGGTTAGAGCACAATTAAAACATTTTTTCTTGCATTCTTGTGTATTAGGCATCGCTCAAGACCATCATTGGCAAATTTATCAAAAAAATTTTAGACAAGTCAATACCCGTCAAAGATCATTCCTAAGCCCTTTGTTTTTTATCATACTAAAAGAAGACATTATAAGTGTGCAAATGAGGATTCTGGGAACGGTAACAGAAATTCTCTTTTACTCATAATGGTATTTTAAAAATACACACATTACGTCAACTTGATGTCTACACTGCAGCAAAGCACATACTACTTTATATATTTATCAGGCTGTAGTCAAGCATTTCACAAAAAATTAATAATTGCTCTTATTATAAAAGAATGTAACTTTTTGCTTCTCAAGTCTTTAAAAGGTATGTTAACCTTCTTTCTTAACATGTTGCCCACAACATACCTTTCTTGGAACTAGCCGTAGCACCATAACTTCATGCTCTCATGGCCAGTATGATGGTGGCAGCCAAATGATAAGGATTATGGCTGTTTGTCTACCAAAGGACAATGGTAAGAGGCAAAGAAAGCCTTGTTACACATGTGGTCCAAAAGGCAACATATAGGTGTTTTTTCTAAGACCAAATGAATCACCGATGGCTCAAGGATCCTTTGGTCACTGGTGGCTCAGATGGCAGTACCAATGAAATATGTCTAAAGTTTTTTCTTTTGTCCTCCAGTGGTATACAAAAATATTGTACCAACAATTTCTAATTGTTGCTGGTACTTTTCAAGGTAGCTTCCTGTAAATGTACAGTTTTAGGTACCATTAACTTTATTTTTGCTGTTAAACGTAATGATAAATGTATATTTATATAACCATATATATTATATTATTTACTGAATATATATGTATATCTCTATATATATATATATATATATATATATATATATATATATATATATATATATATATATATATATATATATATATATATAAAACAATTTATATAAAAATAATTTAATTGAAAAATTCACTCCTGGCAAGGAAACTAATAAAAGTATGGTTTTGTTTTGAGACAGAATATTTTACAGCAATATACTGCCCCAATAAGAGACATAAGCATGACCTGAAAACATACAAATTTTGCACAATAGATGGATACACATGGAAATTCACGATCTACAAAGAAAAAGGAGATATAGCACCTGGATTAGCACATGCAGAGTATATTACAATATCAATAATGGAAGGACTTCTCAGGAAGTCATGACACTGTATAATGACAATTTCTACTCTTCTGTAATTCTGGCTAGATACCTGTTGGAAAAATCAACATATGTATGTGGAACACTAAGAAACAAAAATATGTTCCTAAAATTTTAACAGACAAGAAGCTCAAAAAAGGTCGAGCCACAGGAAAGCAGAACCCTGAAGGTGTAAAAAATATAAAATCGAGGGATAAGCATGATATTCTTATGCTAACAAGTATTCCAGAGCATGCAGCAGAACTAGTCAAAACTGGCAAAACAAATCAAGATAGAGGAAAAGAAATGCCACAGTCTATCTTGGACTATAATGCAGCCAAAAATGGACCTGATTACTCAAGTCAAATGTCTACATACTACTTTCCTCTTCACAGTTAGAAAATGGTACAAGAACGGAGCTTTTGAGTTGCTCCTTGGAACGGCAGTAGTTGATGCATTTGTACTTTACTAGAATTATCGTGCAAGGCAACTACTATCAATAAATACATTTCACGAATCACCAAAAAATAAATTTCATGAATCTTTAGTCCTATCCCTCTAGGCAGAAGAACCAAATTAAAGTATAAAGGCTGGAAGGGAATCTCAATCCATACGAGGCAACAGATAATCTCATGTTTTGACTGAATTGGAAGGGCAATGTCAAGTTGAGGAAAAGCTGCAGAGGATGCTACGTGCTGCTCAGTCAAAATGAAAGCATGAAGTTGCAGCATCAAAAGCCATGAATAAAAACAATATGTGGTCCATGTGAAGGAAGCCTCATTGATGTCCATCATGTTTTTCAAGAAAACAATCAGATGAATATTAATGTGCTACTTGGGTATGTCTGAAATGTTTGTCTCTTTTTCTATAATTTAAAAGTTTTCAATAACCTAGCTCTTTATTTTTGTTTATTTACAAGTACACATTACCAAGAAGACAGTCAATATATTGTTATTTGTATTTAAAAAATCTATCATTAACCTTTCACTTTAAAGCATAAAACTTCAGGAAAATCCAGAAATGTACAACCACTGGTACGTACCAGCAATTAGCAGTTTGCATTGGTGTTACACATGGCAGGTGTGTTAAAGAAACTGTAAATTTTCCTTAAATACCACAACCACTACCACGAGTGTCATGTTTAGTATCATCCCAAGGGAATGAATGTTAGGACATACAAAAGGTGTTGAATATCGCAGTAACAGTTACTTACAGATAGATTGCTGTATGATTTCATATTAAGCATATGAAAAAGAGAGAAGCACAGCATAAAATTCCATATCAAGTTGTGGTATGACAACAATGAAAAATATTAAAAATTCCAAAGCAAGTCGTGGTACTAAAGAAAAATACCAAAGAAACAAGCTATACATTTAGGCTTATTTACATCTGAATAATGCAATGCAAACACCGGATAAGGCTATGCTAGCCTATATAACACTGAGAGTTAGCACTAGAGCCACGACTTGGTAGGCTAATAAGCCACCGTAAACCATTGAGAGAAGCAGATATTTCCTTGCATTGTTACGGACAGTAGCGAATGTCGATTCAATGAAACCACACCCGATAAGGTGGGAGAAATTTCAATTACAACCCAAGGTAATGACGTGGGTGTGGAAGTTTCTGCGGGATGCACCTGAGCTGGCCTTGGCTTTGTTTACAAACAACCATCGGCCAACCACTCCCCCTTCTCGAGCTCTTTGTTCTCGTTGTCACTTCTACTACATTTCCGAGGGCATTTTGCATAGAATTTCATTCTTTTTCACTCCTACAGGTTCTCACTGGATGAAAGGATGTTTCGAGGTATATAACGTAAGACAAATTATCGATGATATACGCTAAATTAAGTATTATTTAGAAATAGACGACAACAAGGAGCTACGTGACTTACTCATCCCCATCGGGGCAAATGCCCGTGTTTTCGTCGAATTTGTTGCAATAGGCATCTGGAGAATAATTAAAGGTCCCATCTCGCTTCCGCATGGGCCGCCTCCTACGCTGATTTAAGAAATGCCAATGAAAACACGTATAGGGCCGATGCTGTGTGCATTTGTGTTGAAGGAAGAGAGTGCATTGCTCCACTCGGAATTCCTTTAAGTATCTGCAAGAAACGAATAGAATCAGCACTAACATCTACACTCAGTCTATTCTGCATTAAATTTCCCACCTATTAACACTATTTATCATTGTTATCACTTTCACATACGTGTAATGAATGGGTTTTTCCGTCTGAGTCGCCCATAAAGCTTTAGTGTCTTGCGACTTCATTTTGTTTGTTTTCATGCGACTGCGCACACCTTTTGCGCAGTTCATGACGTCACAGAACTGCAGACAACTGTAAAACTAATGTTATTTTAATTTCATGAAGAGCTGTTTTGATACCGCATATATTTAGGCAGATAATTGAATATTTTATTAATTTTATTGAACTTTTTAATGGTATTTGAGCAAAATAAAATTTTTATGATCTCAAACGAAACAGGAAGACAATACTTTTTTGTAACCCAAGGGGCGGGAAGTGATGGAATTGCGTCTCTGATTCACATTTTGCCCTGTATAAATGGAATAACTGTATAAAGTCTCTAAATCCTAATGAAACTGTAGTTTTTAATAAGTGCATGATGCTACTGATAAATATCTTACCTTACTAGCAAATATTACTGTGCGAAGACCTGATAATACATTGTTGTGATTTTAGCTATAATGTCATTTATATGTATTACCACCTCGAAAAAGGCATTTCATCTTTAGAGCGGTGTATGTAAACTATGTCCCGTCATCGTCTATACAGATCTACTTGTTTGTATCATTCCAGACTAATTGCTCCAGACTGCGATTCCTTTGTCTTTCTAATCGCTGTATATTGTTGAAGCATAGGTTGGCAACAGCAGGTCACTGAGTACATCAGTTGCCAACCATTCATTAAATAAGGTTTTTGTTGCTATCTTCCGTAAACTACAGACAACATCGCCTCTATTTAGCTCCACGAAAGTATCGTTTGGGGTGTGCGGTTACCGAGGTAATAAAGGCACTGACCTATACATGCGAATAGTGGTTGGGAAAACATTGCTCACGCTCGAGAGATGCCTTAAAGATGCATGGCATAACAGAGTTCCTTCTGTAATACCTGACTTTGGCAATGACCTTCATTCTCAGGACCTACCAGACGCGCTAAATTTAGAATGGCCCATGGCCTTGGGCCGGTTCTCGATTTAATGACATTTGTAATTTTTCAAGTATTGTTGCTTGAGCTTTCACTGAGGTAGACGGTGACCTTTTGTTTTCATAGCAGCAGCTGTGCAAGCGAGAAAAAATGGGGCACATAAATTAAATGCATCACTTAACAGGATATGCCAGTAAATAGTCCAAAAAGAATGTGTTGAAATGCAAAATGTTAATAGGCCCCATTTTTTTTTTATAAAACAAGGACCTGAAACGTAGTAGGGGAGACATTACCATCAAGCTGGTCTTTTTTTTTTTTTATTCTTCACCGTAGTAACAAGAAATGTCACTTGCATAGGTCTTGGGCGATATGACATGCATTCTTAATTACGAAGACCTGAATCTCACTTAATCTTGTGAGGTTTTGGTCATTATTATTATTATTATTATTATTATTATTATTATTATTATTATTATTATTATTCAGAGGAGAAACCCCTTTTCATAAGAAAAAGACTACGGGGGCCATTGACTTGAAATTCAAGCTTCCGAAGAAAATGGTATACATTTGAAAGAAGTTACAGAAGATAATAGGGCAGCGAAAGAAGAGACCAGTTATTAGAAAATAAAAAAAGGATATACATTAATAAATGATAAATAAATCGACCAAAATATAAAATATTATTAAAACAAGATGAATTTTTTTTAAAGGCAGTAATGCATTGCATCTTCGCTAAAACCTTTGAGATTCTAATTACACAGCATACGCAGGGAAACTTCCACAATCCAACCGTGCGAAGAATAAGACCCCTTGTAGCAGCTGGGTACCTGCGATGCTCTTTTAGATTAGACATGCCATTTGCAAGAGGACCTTGAGAAGGGTTTTGAGTGCGGAGCAATTCAAATAGATTTCAGTGTTGCTTTAGATTTAGTAATTCATAAAGAACTTATTTATAAACTTCAGAATCTTGGAGTGGGTGGATATGTTTTGCGATTACTTCAAGATTTCCATACAGGTAGGCAGCAGCGAGTTGCTGTTGATGGTAGTTCCTCGTTGGAAGAGTCGGTAGAGTTGTGGGCTAGCACTCACTAGGCCCGAGTTCGAGTCTCCAGCCGGCTGATGAAGAATTAGAGGATTTTATTTCTGGTGATAGAAATTCATTTCTCGCTATAATGTGGTTCGGATTCCACAATAAGCTGTGGGTCCCGTTGCTAAGTAACTAATTGGTTCTTAGCCACGTAAAATACGTCTAATCCTTCGGGCCAGCCCTAGGAGAGCTGTTAATCAGGTCAGTGGTCTGGTAACCAGCCTTAGGAGAGCTGTTAATCAGCTCAGTGGTCTGGTAAAACACGTCTAATCCTTCGGGCCAGACCTAGGAGAGCTGTTAATCAGCTCAGTGGTCTGGTAAAACTAAGGTATACTTAACTTACTGTTGATGGGACCTACTGTGTTTGGTGTTCCACAAGGTAGTGTACTTGAGCCACTGCTGTTTTTAGTGACATGGAGCCGATTAATAAATGGTGTAGTAGGTAATACTTCGAGGCTGAGCTCCAGTATAACGAAAACGCTATTGATTGATAGGTCTCGTACTGATTTTCCACCATAACTTCCCCTTCAGGTGGATGGGACTCTGCTGAATGAGTCTGAAGCTTTAACTATGCTTGGTGTAACTTTCGACTCGCATCTTACTTTTTGCATTTCAACTCATTCTTTTTGAACTGTTTACTAGCATATTCTGTTTAGTGACAAATCTAATTTATGCCCTCAATTTTCTTTTTCTCCTGCACAGCTATTGCTATGAAAACGAAAGGTCGCCCGGCATTGGCGCCCGCAGCATATTTTCCTAAGGAGGTGGGGGGGGGGGAATCTTAATACATTCATGGATAGTTTCCGGTATCAAGCAGACAACACTTTTGACCCTTTGAACTAGCGGGTTAATACCAAAAACAGTATCAGCGCCTGCATTTCTTTAATGAGTAAAGCAATTATATATATATATATATATATATATATATATATATATATATACATATATATATATGTACATATATATAAATTTTTTTCCATGATTTCAGGGGTGCAAGTGGGGCCCCCTCGCCCCTACGTGCGGGCGCCCATCATGGGTCGCCGTCACTCGGAGATTACCCTATCCACCTCTGTGAAAGCTCAAGCAACAATACTTGAAAAATTACAACTGTCATTAACTCGAGAACCTGCCCAAGTAGCGGTTAAGACTTGGACCATCGACGGATAGTCTCTTCTTTGTCAATTTTTCATAAGTTGTATTCGAACAGAGAACTTCGCAATCCCTGATTCCCTTTTCCTTCCGAGAGCTACCAGATTAGCTGAACGGCAGCACCAATATGCAGTAAATGTGCCCTGACGATGTTGTGTTATTAGAATCTCAAAAGTTTTAGCGAAGATGCAGTGCATTACTACTTTAGAAAAATTCATCTTGTAGTTTAGTAATATATTTTTTTTATATTTTGATCGATTTATTTATTTTTCATTAATTTATATCCTTTTTATTTTCTAATAACTGATCTCATCTTTCTGTGCTTCCTATTATCTTCTGTAACGTCTTTTAAATGAATGCCATATCCTTTGGAAGCTTGAATTTCAAGACAGTGGCCCCTGTAGGCTTGTTCCTTATGAATAGGGGTTTATTTTCTGAATAATAATAATAATAATAATAATAATAATAATAATAATAATAATAATAATAATAATAATAACAATAATAATAATAATAATAATAATAATAATAATAATAATAATAATAATAATAATAATAATGTATACATTGACCAAACGTATCATGTGCAAACATCAGCCATTCTGCATTCCATTCACGATTCATTTTCTTAACCCATAACTACTATCCTTCCTCAGTTTTCTTACATCATTCCATCCTTAAAAGTATATTAATCAGCAGTGAAGACTAATTTTGATGCCAAACCGACATACTCTAACATTGCTCTCAAAACTCTTATCTGCAATACCACACATCCCCAAAACGATTCATATTGCCACTGTTAATTGTGAAAGTAGAACAATTCAAGCAGCTAATTATGCCTCTGCTCACTCAAGCAGTGAAACAAGGACCTAGCGGACAGTGGCGTCAACGCAAAAAAGCTCCCAAGAAGAAGAAGAATATTGATAGCAGTCGGTGCTGCTTTGGCTTGTTATCTACAAGGAAAAAGTATCTACACCGTACAATTTTTAAACCACCGTATGGTAAATGTATAGTAGACGGCTGCACGAAGATATCGTTTATAAATGTAAATTGTCGACCATACCATATAGAAATGGATGTATATAATATTTTGATCTCCTAGGGCCTAGTACTAAACGTGAAAACGAACAAGAGACAGTGAATTTTTCGAATGATACCTACATAGTAAAACATAATAACATATATAATATAGAGAGAAAATGTAATTCAAATATCAAAAAACTTTCTATTAATTATATTCTATAGCTATGAACTGTAGATCGCATACCAAAGTAGATTCATGACATGTAGATAACAGCCAAAGTAGCACCGACTTCTGTCAATATTCTTCTTCTTCTTGGGAGCTTTTTTGCGTTGACGCCACTGTCCGCTAGGTCCTTGTTTCACTGTTTGAGTGAGCAGAGGCATAATTAGCTGCTTGAACTGTTCTACTTTCACAACTGACAGAGGCAATATGAATCGCTTTGGGGGTGTGTGGTATTGCAGATAAGAGTTTTGAGAGCAATGTTAGAGTATGTCGGTTTGGCATCAAAATTAGTCTTCACTGCTGTTTAATATACTTTTAAGGATGGAATGATGTGAGAAAACTGAGGAAAGATAGTAGTTATGGGATAAAAAAAGTCACTTCCACGTCCTTCCTTTAAGTAGCGAGAGAATAAAACACGCAGTTCATCTTGAATCCAGAATATAACAGGGACGTTTCATGCAAGGTCTAAAGAGAGAGTTGTATTTCCATAATATTTTCAAGCAACAACTTTAGTTCATGCTTATTATCTTCCCAAACTGCCTTAGAAAATTCTATTGGGATTCCGTCTAAACCAGGGCATTTACTGTTCGCAATGGTACGCATAATATCACGTATCTCTCTGAAAGATATATTCTCACGAAATATATCATCAGAATAAGTAATTTTTTTCTACATACTACATAAAAAAGTTTTAAAGTTTGGCATAGTTACGTCACAAATGTTTTTCCGGTAAAGTTTTTGGTAACACCTAAACACATAATGTTCAATGGCCTGGCTATTTGTAAGAACAGTACCTTCATCAAGATTCGGAATTATGTTCCGTTCTGCTACTATTTCTGTCATGACCTTTGCACTATTTACTGCTCTTTACTGCCCAGGAAGGTAAGAGGAGGCTTTTTTCCCTTCAATCGTGTCTTGAATTCTCGGTCGTCTTTTAACCCCTTCTAATATCTGAGATTTTAAATAGTTTATTCTGTCTGACAATACTAATGTCTGCACAATCCGCATTTCCTGACACGTTAAGTTTCATGTATTGTTTCCTTAGTTTTGCTTCGAAATAACTGATGACGCCATACTTCTGCCTACTAATCCTTTTACCTTCTCTAACAAAGAATTGCTTTATTTCTGGTTTCACCAGATCATTCCACCAATTACTGACACGATAGAAATTCCTTTTACGCGTTTTCGTTCTCGGCTAGCACTTTGCTGGGTCTGCGTTCGATTCTCCGGCCAGCCAATGAAGAATTGGCGGAATTTATTTCTGGTAATAGAAATTAATTCCTCGGTATAACGAGCTTAGGATTCCACAATAAGCTGTAGGTCCCGTTGTTAGGTAACCAGTTGGTTCTTATCCACGTAAAATAAGTCTAATCCTTCGGGCCAGCCCTAGGAGAGCTGTTAATCAGCTCAGTGGTCTGGTTAAATAAACTAAGGTATACTTAATTTTACGTGTTTTCGAAAAGGTCCACAAGCTCCTAAACTTTTCTTTTTTTTAATTTCCTCGTCTTTTAATAGTATAAAGCTTCCAAAATGAATTCCCAATACTAATGTTTGGATTAATCTTAACTTTGCAAATGACAGCAGAATGATCAGAAAATGACACAGGTAGCATTTCGCTTGAAATTACATTGTCTTTGGGCGTCTGGCAGTACCTAGCAATGCGCACTACCGGATCCCGGGGGAGGGGGAACCTGGGCACTTGCCCCCCCCCACTCCCACCCCAATGAAAAATAATGACAAAATAATAATAGTGAAGATTTAGATAATAATAACATAAATGAGATATGTAAAAATGAGGAAAACATCTATTATAGAAATGATAATAAGATTTTGAGAAAATAATGATAATAATAACAATAATCTTGATAATAATAATAGATACGGTATTTGCTGATAGAACAGGTAATTGCTGTCCATTTCATAATTTCTACTTAAATACCGAATGATATGCTGAAGAAAATATATTATACTATGATACGACAGAATTACGTCATGTAGGCTAAAGACAGCTTTTCCAGTAGCTTTTACAAAAGTCACCTATCCTCTGTCTCTTTTATTGCCAAACCAGTAGTACTTGCAAAATTAAATACGTAACTATAAGATATATATGTGTGTATATATATATGCATGTATATGTAAACTGGAGTCCATCCCCATGAAATTTTTCTGGATCCGCTATTGTCAATGCGCGAACCAACCACAGTTTGGACGTCCATAAGTATACTGGGGTTCCATGTTATGCATAAACCATACATCATTAAATCTAAGGGTTCTAATTAATCTGAGAAGTGATTTTGTCACGTTTGATTCATTATTATTAGAATTGTCTCTAAGACTCAAAACACAGTTCCAATCACCTCCCATAACAGTGTCTATTATCATACCGTAAGTAGTTTGGCAATTACTTGTCAGAGATCTTACTGCCATTCACTTCACCATGTACAGAGCATAATCTAGAACCTCCGCTTCTTTCAACTTGCTTTATTACAGATTCTAAAGTCTTCTTAATGAGAATACAGGTTCTACCCTTGAGACAAATGGATAGATTGAAAATTATATTATACCTGTCTGACAAAACCTCTAAATCTTTTACATCCTTGACATTGTGCTCTGGGACTAAAAGAATGTCTGTTTTGTTGTAGGCTAGATGTCCTTTAAATCCTGTCCGTATCAAGATAAGCCATTTTTCTTTGGGGATACTCAAATCCGGTCTTATAATCGCTGTGGAAATCCCGGGATAACCTTTTTGCATCACTTTTAGTTTGCTGTAGAAGAAAACAGTTGAGATGGTTTTTTGTCTGTCCGTCCGCCCTCTGGTCTGAAAAACTACTGAGGCTAGAGGGTTGCACATTGGTATATTGATCATCCACCCTCCAGTCATTAAATATACCAAATTGCAGCCCTCTAGCCTCAGCAGTTTTTATTTTATTTAAGGTTAGCCACGGTCGTGCGTCTGGCACCACTATTGGTCCAACAACTCGGGCCATCGCCGGGCTGTGGCTGAAAGTTTCATGGATCGCGGCTGAGAGTTTCATTCAGCATAGGGCTGTACAGAAAGCTCGACTGCGCTGATGAAACTTCGGAGCATTTTTTACTTGTTTATGTTGTTTTTACGTGTCACTGTACACACGTGCTGGAGTTTGCTCACAATGGATATTTTTTTCCCCTTTATGTAGCTATGCAGTTCGCATAAAATAAAAAATTTGTGAAAGCACTAAGAAAAATGCAAAAACTATTAGACCTATAATATTTCAGTTAGATGCGCCTTTTATTTTTGAAACTCATTTATTTTCATATTCTATAAAAAAAGTCTTTTTTATGTCATGTATTTGCATTTTCTTATTACTTTCTTTTATAATAATAATAACAATATTATTATTATTATATTATTATTATTATTGTTATTATTATTATTATTATTATTATTATTATTATTATTATTATTATTATTATTCAAAAGATGAACACTATTCATATGGAACAAGCCCACAGGGACCATTGACTTGAAATTCAAGCTTCCAATGAATATGAAGTTCATTCGAGAGAAGTAACAGAAGATAATGGGAAATACAGGACGAGGTGATAAATTAGCAAGTAAATAAATAAATAAATAAATAAAAATGTAAATAAATTATTAAAATAAAGAGGAGAATTGTATTAGGGTAGTCATGCGTTGCATCTTCTCTTGAGCTTCTGAAGTTCCAATCGCACGACATCCTCAGGGCTGGTGTTCCACAGTCCAACGATGTGAGGAATCAAGAACTTCTGGAACTGAGAAGTTCTACAGCGAGGCACATTTACTGCATATTGTTGCTGCTGTTTAGCTAATCTGGTTGCTCTCGGCAGGAAAAGGGAATCAGGCATCAACTGTGAATGTGAAAGATCTCCATTAAAATACAACTGATGAGATGAAAAATCCACTCTATCTAAAAGAGATAAATCTCTGGCAGAAGCAAGGACAAATGACCTAAAAGAGATTGCATTGGTTTTGTGGCTGTTAGAAAAAATATGAGGCCTAACTTCCATGCAGCATTTGCTGAAATTTTTCATTAGATGTTTCTCAAAAGTAATTATTTTCAGAGCTTTTCAGAACTTTATGAAATGATCCTTTGCTTCATATAAATCCTAAAATTTCCATCACTACTTCAAATCTTTTCAAACTTGCGGGATTTCTTCCAAACACAGAGGTTCATAATATTTCAAAAGGAACATTTATGGCAGTGGTCTAATTGTGTCAAAGGTGGATCAAGCGCTCTTTCAAAATGGTACCTTAAGAGAACAATCCTCAATTTCTTCTTAGGTTCATTAGCCTAGCCGTCCCATAAATTACCCGTTCTAGGTTTATTATTTAAATTTCAATCGAAAATAATAATAATGATAATGATTTAAAAGCGAAATCGATTTTAGCGTGACAGTCTACTTTGCTCGACACCACCCATTCCTTGTTTGACCTTTTAACAAGGATGACTATCTGATATTGGCTAATGATACGTCTGCATCAGCGCACTGATTCAGATCAATGGCCATTCTTGTCCTAAATTTGTCGTACTTGTCGGTTGGGACGATGATAATGATTATCCTAGTTGCAACGGAATTGCACGCCGGGTGTGTCCCTATGATGATGATGGTAATAACTGAAAAAATAAATTTCACAACTATTTGCCTGTAATATATTACAAAACTGAAGGATCTTTCCAAGGTAGTGACCACCAGGGGTTTTAACCCGGTATGTATCCACCTTTGCGTGTGTTTAGTACAAACCTATTGGGGATTACTGTAAAAGCATAAACAAAAGACTGTAAATATCATAAAGATAATGACCCCCAAGAAATATTAGTCCTAGATGCCGACCCCGAACTTTGTTGGGGGTCCCTGTCTAGGAAAGATCCAAACTGAATTAAAATAGACACAAGTGGAGACTTTCAAATACTTCCAAGTGCACGATTTGTAATTTGACACGGACACGCAATTATGAATTTCGTCAATATAAGAATCTAAGTGATCTTTAAATATACTTTTTCAGTGTGCAACAAATAGTTCAGGCATAATGAACTACACTTAACTATCCTGAAATCGGATCTTTCCTAGATAAAGACCCCCCAGCAAAGTTGGGGGGTCGTTATCTAGGACTAATATTTCTTTGGGGTCATTGTCTTTACGGTATTTACAGTCTTTTTGTTTTGTGTTTTACAGTGTCCCCAACAGGTTCTGTGCTACACACGCCGCAAATGGATACCGGTTAAAACCGCAAGGGAATCACTATCTCGGAGAGATCCCTGAAATCTTCAAGAGGATAATACAAAGGAAGAAGTCCTTGGTGCATTTTTTTAAGCATGATTCAGTCGCAGAATTACTCGAATTTTATTATTACTATTATTCAGATTTTGACCTTGATTAACCCTGATGGTCGCTCATCATTCCCACGCCCCCCATCCACGCCCCAAAGAAGGAAAAATACGCTGGTCATTCATGTCAGCCGTACAGACACGGTCCAGATAGTTCTATCTATAGACCGTGCGCACAGATAGCTTTAAAAACATTTACGTATACTTAAAATTTTATTACAGTTTCTGTTTCCTTTGCTCTAGAGAGAGAGAGAGAGAGAGAGAGAGAGAGAGGTTTACTTTGTCATAAACCTGAATATCCGATAAAGTTATTGTAATTTTAACAGAACTGTTTGCTCAGTTTTCTCATCGTATTTACTAATACTTTTTATTGTTATTTTATTATATTCAAAATTTTGCTCCTGTAGAATTAATCCTTTGTTCTTCTTACAACAGTGCCTCTAAGTACCACCAAAGGTTGGTCAGTTATTTTTTATCTTTTTTGCTGACAAGAAACTTAAAATAACATATTCATCCCTCCAAGAATTGCAGAAAATAATGAACACACAAGCAGACAGACAGACACGCACACATGTATATATATGTATAGATGTATAGATAAACAGGTAGATAGACAGATGTATATATATACATATATTATATATATACATATATATGTTATAATATATATATATATATATATATATATATATATATATATATATATATATATATATATATATATATATATATATATATATATATATATATATAAAGCCTCGATAGCCCAGTTGGTAAGTAGCAACCACAGACTTCATAGAAGCCTGGCGAGGTTTCAATCCCTTGGCACGACCAGTCGCGGAAACTTTGCTATCCGTGTAGACATCCGGGATTACGTATGCCAATCAACAGGATAGGTTTGCTGAAAGCAAATGGATCTTACAGACTAATACACACATAAACCAAGCCCTCCAGCATCTTCTAAAAACATAGCAGACACCTCACCGTCTCGAACTCAACCCGGACTACGCCCAGTTCTCTCGTGCTGCTGGGAGAATGGGAGGCCGAAGGGGTTTCGATGTACATGTACACATTCGTTCGGGGTCTAGCGATGTCAGGCAGGACGGCGGTCGAGTTCTGAAACCTACCCCACCGCCAAATCAAAGTCCTTCAAAGAAAGCACCGTGCTTACCCCATATAAAAATGGGTATAAAAGCACGTTAAACGAAAGAAAGATATATATATATATATATATATATATATATATATATATATATATATATATATATATATATATATATATATATATATATATATATATAAACGATCCCAGTCGGTTTCACGACCGGTTCCGACTTCTGGCGTTCGAGTTCGGCGCTTTTCAAATATATTCATCAGAAATTATTTCACAACTGACGCATGTTCCAGGGTTCGACCGCGATAAATGCACGCCGATCGACGGAAGAAATATGGCCCAAAATGGCAGAATAATCATAATTTGAAAGGTTTTTGATGTAAAACTCAATAATGCAGTTTACATCGTTTTCAATACGCAGAGCATTAAAGTAAGGTTTTCTTATGATTTTGACGATTTTCGACGATGTTCCGGCTTACGACGATTTTTTCGGGTTCTGACGAGCGCAAACGGAACCCCGTCGTAAAGGAGGCCTGTATATATAACTGAATCAACGAAAATATGGAAAGCGATGAATACATAAATAAAGACAAAATCCATGAAGGAAAGAGGAACAATGGAGAGCTGCAAGGCCTTTCGACTTATCGTCCTTTACATAGCAGACTGAGGAGATATAAAAATAAATGTACAAAGAAAGCTCATATAAATGACAGATGGGGATTACAAAGGAAAAAATATATACCTGGAATCCACGCATATGAAGAATTAGCAGAACTGCCAAAACAGGATTAAGTATTTAAGAGGTTTTACAAAGGATTAGGCTCAACCATTCAGAAGCAGGGACAGGACAATCAAAAGATCATGCAGGGAAGGTGACTGACCACCAAAAAAATTTTATAAATGTACAACTCAATAATTCTCTTTTTTATTGGTAAATAATAACAATTTTTGCAAGGTGAACAATTTTTACAAAGAGATAATACTAAACATACAAATACATAGAAAACATATATAAGGTAACTAATTTGTAATTAAGTCAGTGATTTTATCTTTAAGGTCATTCTTGAACATCTTCCTAAAACAGGGGTCCAAATAATACATGCCAGGGACTAAACTGTATAATAGCAGAATCTAAAAGATTTCGTGAAGAGAAATCTTTCGATCTGGCAGTCACTGAACTTTCAGTCCAATTTATCCTGTGAGAGTTTTCACTGATGACGGAGAAGTTCGTCTGGCACGGCATACAGAAAGACGTGACAGCCTGAGCAAGACAACGTATGCAGTGTCAGACAAGTAAAGTGGGTCCCAGCCCACCGAATGAGGTGAGATTTAACCGAAGAGGCGCTTTGGGCATCCATACGTCGTGTCTGACCTCTTCAGGCTATCATCAGGAGGAGCCAGATGCCTACTGACAGTCGTCGACCGCTCCACCAGGTGGCCCGAGCTACGCCCATGAAAGCCACCTCCAGTGCATGCGTGGAAACTCCTCTCCAGCTGGATCAGCCCGGTTTGGTGTCCCAGATGACATAACAACAGACAGTCCTCTTCCTGTCTGAGCTGTAAGATCGCCACAACGCGTCTAATAGGACCACTCACCACAGAGTAAAGTCCCCGCTCAACGCTTTCTCTGTAGAGAACATCGCGTTTTCTGCAGTGTCTTTTCATCGACCTAAGGTTGATCGGAATATATATTTGTCATCATAATTGTAACCTGTATATATGTTGTCTTTCTAAACAATCATGTTTTATGTACAAGTAACGAGTTATTTATGTTATATGTCAGACATTGTTGATCACTATGTTCTCTGTATGAATCTGTCCTGATTTTGTAAGGAATTAGTTTGACCTCAGGTCACCTGTAAATATTTGTACCAGCGGTCTCTGCAAGCTATGCAGACATTCGCATCCTGCTTTATAAGCAGCCCGTTTTCATCAATAAACCAGCAGTACTTGTCTCCCTGCTCATTATTTCGCACCTCTCTCACAACAGCACCACTGCCTACAACCCTGCAGCCAACAGAATGGTGGAAAGGTTCCACAGGTCTCTGAAGGTGTCCCTCATGACTCGTTGCTCCTCTGAAAACTTGAAGTACCAGCTGCCCTGGGTCCTCCTTAGGTTGAGGACCGCCCCCAGAGCCAATGGCGACCCCTCCTCAGCGGAAAATCTATGGGGAGACTCTGATAGTCCCGGGGGAACTCGTCGCAGAGAACAGGGACGACATATGAGTGCAGAGGCTCTAAGACAGAGTTGGAAAGTTCGCCCCCTGCCAAAAGACATTCACCGACAGGACCTCCCCCTTCATGCCCCCCGGGCTGTCCTCCTCCACCCCCGTCTTTGTCAGGGACAACGCCGTATACCCACCCTTCACTAGGCCCTACAGGGGATCTTTCCTTGTACTGGAAAGGAACAAGAAGACATTCCGAATATCCATCAATGGGAGGGAAGACTGGGTGTCAATAGATCGTCTCAAACCCGCATTCCTGGAGGGGGCAATGAAGGTGGACCCCAAGATCTTCTGCAGGATACGGCAGCCCCTCAAACAACCTTGGTCGCAGGAAGAAGGCAAGGGCATCCCCGGAAAACCCAGAAACCTGATGGAAAGGCACCCCAACAAACCACTGCAGAGGACATCGGGGAAGGCGATCACCCTCTCCAGTTGACATCAAGAAAGAGAGGCCTGTAAGAGACCTCATCGCGGTCTTTCGGCCGCACGTGTGTGTGCGTCATCCATCGGAGGAAACAAGACATAAGCAGGAACATCCCGCTTTCTCTCTCTCAAGGAACGCAACTTCTACCATACAATATTTCCGTCTGTTTCTCCCTAACCATTGTTGTCTCGATTTATGTACTGTACAATCACCACTACTTGCATTGCCATGCAAGCATTCCAATCATGTATTCATAATGTTCCGCCAAAACTTCTGCACCAAACTGTATGTATGTTTCTGTGAAGACGCCAAACGTCTCGCCATTTCACATATATTATGCTACTGCATTGTATTCATTAATCTCTCTCCAATCTCATGCAATCTGCCATATGTGGAATTTCCTGGCCTTTCCATTGATATATGTTTTATCATTGTACGTTTATTATGTCTCTCACAATCGCCATCTGTTTGTCTGCCGACAAACACAGATGTCTGAAAGATTACCTCTGTTTTGCCCTGTCTGTGTGTAGAAACTACTTTGCGGCTCGCACCAGCCAATAGCCAGCCAATAACAACTTCTGAAGATTAAATCTAAAACAACAACATTCATTCACTCGGTAAGGAACCACAAATAAACCAGACAACACGTCTTGGGGGTGGGGGAGTACTGTAAAGTCCCCACTCAATGCGTTCTCTGTGGAAAACATCCTGTTTTCTGCGGTGCCTTTGTAAGAGACCGTCGCCCCGACGCTGTCTCTTCCAAACACACGTGTGTGTTCGTCATCCATCGGAGGGGACAAGACAAGACAAGAGCATCTCGTATTCTTTCTCTGAAGGAACGACACTTCAACCATACAACATTTCCGTCTGTTTCTCCCTAACCATTGTTGTCTTGATGTATGTACAATCACCACTACTTGCATTGCCATGCAAGCATTCTAATCATGTACTCTTAATGTTCCACCGAATCTTCTATATCAAACTGTATGTATATTTCTGTTTGTGAAGACGCCAAACGTCTCGCCATTTCACATATATTATGCTACTGCATTGTAGGCTATTCATTAATCTCTCTCCAATCTCATGCAATTGGTCATATGTAGAATTTCCTGGCCTTTCCATTGATATATATATATGTTTCATCACTGTACGTTTATTATGTCTCTCAATATCGCCATCTGTTGTCTGCCGACAAACTCAGATGCCCGAATCAGTACCTCTGTTTTCCCCTGTTTGTGTGTAGACACTACTTTACCGCCCGCACACGCCAATAACATCTTCGAAGATTCTGTACATTCACTACCTGTGCCTACTACTCAAATTCTTCTTTTTCCCCATCTGTTGGCCTCTCCCCACTAGCCAACACTCACTGCTATCATAATTTTATCCTCATCTGATGGGTACCTTAGGGTTCAAAGAGGTTGCAACCTTGCTTGTTAAATCTTTTCACTTCAAAAATCACCCCACAAAATCACTTTCATGCACCATAATAAAGTTTTCATCTAACACCCATCTCACAGACTCATCATCAACATAGAGTTGCAGGTTGCTCTGAGCAGAGCCCGTTCTGGCACAAGAGCCAGCTAAATCTGAAACAACAACAACAATGTACATTCATTCAGTAGGAACCAACAATGGAGCCAGTCAACACCCAGCCAGTATGTCACTCAATCCCGTCCTTACACCTTTCCACGACCTAAGGTCGATAGGAATATATATTTATCTGAAGTGTATGTTTGTCTTTCTAAAAACAGCATGTATTATGTACAAGTAACAAGTTATTTATTTCGTATGTCGAACATTGTTAGTCACCTGTTTCCTGTATGAACATGTCCTGTTTTTAAAGGTAAGTTTGACCTCCAGGTCACCTGTAAATCTTTTTGTACCAGCGGTCTCTGCGACTACGCAAACGTCCGCATCCCTTTATAAGCAGCTAGTTTTCATCAATAAATCTTGCAGGCTGCTCTAGAAGCAGAGCCCCGTGCTGGCACAAAGGCCAGCAAATCTAAAACAACAACATCAATAAATCCTGAAAATCACTTTCATGCATCATAATAAAGTTTTAATGTAACCTAACCATCTCACAGACTCATCAACATAGGAGTTACGGGGCTGCTCTAGGAGCAAAGACGTGCTAACAAAACCAGCTAAATCTGAAAACAACAACAACAATCAACAAATCAGCAGTACTTGTCTTCCTGCTCACTATTTCGCACCTCTCTCACAGGTCCACTTCCTTTTTCTTGACCAGCAACGGCTCACTGGCAACACCAATGTGAGCTGAGTGCTACACTGTTCGACCATAGCAGCCATTTTGCACAGGCGTTGTCTGCGCATCTTTTTCTTTATTTGTCACTTCCACTGCTATATTTCTCAGCATCTTTATTTTTAGGTCCATCAAGCTATCCTATTTTTTCATATTTATAGTTTAAGTTCATACAGATAATACGATCAATAAAAGCTCTCTCAAATAATATTCTTACTGTTTATTTTTAAACCCTTGTATCATTAATTTAGTTTTGATATACCTAAGACTGCCTGAGATACAGTTACCCAGACAGTTTTGGTCAGTTATCATAAGTGTATCCCTGTACTTTCATTCAATCCTCTTTTTGCTTATTTTGTTCGCAATAGTTGAATATTCACGAAACTGTGACAATAAGATGAAGTCTGATGATATCAGAACTTGTGATGGCATTACTAATATGTTAGGTACATTATTTTACGCGTCATTTTGATGTTTAAATATTTTAAATGTGAAACGTGAAATATAATACGCTTGTTAGACACAGGATTGCGTTTTATATGGTTATATTAGGACTACAATCAACAAATGGCTACCACACCATTAGCATAGTACATGTTAGAATTAATATGAATTAGAATTTTTATGTAGAAATTCCAGTTTTATCTTGCACCATTGAAGACTTTGTATGAAATTATGAGACATACGTGGCAACATCATAATAATTTCATCAGACATGTGACACAAATCTAGTTTTGATAAACTAAGCGACCACAACAACGATCACAGTTTGGAGTATTTTTTGGTGACATGGTTCAAGTAAAATCTATATTTTTCTCAAAGTTATAATGCATAGATGTTCAATGGCTATGCAATAAACTATTTTAAAAAATGTGTGTGATTTATAAGTAACTAGCTTCATCCAGCTCCGAATTACCTGTAAAGACGAATTTCAGAGGTTTCTCAGTGTTGGCGTGGAACTGTGAACAGTGTCTTTTCTTATCGGTAAGCTGCAGTAACTTGAGTAATCGAACGATAAGAAGCGGTCCGGATGCACATAAAGGATGTTATACTTGGTAAACTAGAGACGACATCAGACGGTATATCCTAAAGTGTGTTAGTTTTGATGTTACTTCTGTGACATCAGGTGAAAACAGAAGTAACCTTATTCGAAGGTAAGGGCAAAGCTGCAAATCCGTTCCATTTACAAGTCGAGCGAACCATATTTTTTGTTATAGTTTTTGAGTGATTCAGACGATTTTGACATTTTTGTGCTTTGTAAATACCCTGTTAACTCATTACGTTATACAGTAATGGAGACGATGTGGCGGGAGTGTGTGGTCCTAAGGACCGCACTAGGGTTCTTCCTCTCACACGAGGGCAGTTCCATGCTGGCACGACCTAGTCTAACGTAAGCCAACCAACTGCCTGAAATGGAAGTGAAATTAGTAAGAATCACAAGAAAACCATCACAAGACCATTTGGTATACATGAAGCCATACAAAGTTAAACCAAGCCAAATCCAAAAGAAAAACCAAACGATGTGTTTGGTGGCCGTGAGTTTCATACTTTATTGACATGAAAAAACCTCAGTATGATTAGTCTCGGTTAAACCTAAAGTTGAACAGAGTGGATATACAACCGTCCATTAATGTAACCAAACATGCCGAGTGGGGGATTATAGGACGAACTTCAAACTGAGAATGCCCTTTGCCTTCATTAAAACCCAACAGAGTGGATATTTCTTGTGTTAAAAGTATCACGAAATGTAATAACTCTCATGATCATTAACTTCCTTTCAGCAGTAGTAAAATGAGGTTATGCTAAAGAGCAGAATAATAATTACTGAGTATGAAATGGACCTTTTTTATCCATATCTTTGTTAGAAGTAAATTCTAGATTATCGCTAAAATGCAAATTTCAGGACTGAATGATTCATTTTGAATATGTTAAAAACATAAAAAATGTATTAGCAGATTTGAGTTGCTAATAGAACAAAATATGTGTTGATGATGTGAAATGGCAATTAGCCTAGATGATTATGATAATAAGTTAAGTATACCTTAAAGTTTAACCAGACCACTGAGCTGATTAACAGCTCTCCTAGGGCTGGCCCGAAGGATTAGATTTATTTTTCGTGGCTAAGAACCAGCTGGTTACCTAGCAACAGCTTATTGAGGAATCTGAACCACATTATAGTGAGAAATGAATTTCTATCACCAGAAATAAATTCCTCTAATTCTTCATTGGCCGGCAGGAGACTCGAATTCGGGCCTAGCAGAGTGCTAGCCGAGAACTCTACAGATTCGTCCAACGATGAACTATGAGTATGATAATAGGTTACATCCTAACCTTACCTGGTAATTCTAAGTATTAGCTCCGCCTGTTTTTACCTTGGAAACTGGTTTTTCTACACTTTTAGGGCTTCTGATACTGGCGGTGGGTTAGTTTGTTGTCGGCCAAATGAAATATCTCTTATAGAGTGTTTAGTACTGGCCCGGGGCGCGGTTATGCGTTAACAAGTTATTGCACTTGCTGGATGGGATATGAATCGTTTTGAAACAGGCGTGCCCGTGCTCTGTCTTGTGAAGATCGGCGATGGAAACCCCTTGTTGGACGGACTTCGGGGTTAGTACAGGTTATTACATTTGTCGCGACAAAAATTGAAGGTAAATCCAATTAGCAACCAAAAACTGTAGAAAAAAAGTCTGGTTAGAAGGAAATCACTGCCGCGGAGCTACTACTTAGACCTACCCCTTACCTTCCCTAATCTAACCTAACACAGGGTGATGTATCTTACCTAGACTCTCATGTTTCACTAAAACTATGCAAGTACGTACTACACTTATACATTCTGATGCTGCATCCTCCCTGACTGGGCATCACCTATAACAACTAAAGTTGGAGCTAAAATAAGTTTCAGTTTGATATAGTTTGATATCTATCATTGTTTTGATGGAATGAGGTTTGTTTCCTATATTTCATTCCATGTGACTCCATTTTGTAAACTAGAATTTGTAAACTATATGCAAAACACAAGAGAAACAGGTAAAAAAATGTATAGCTCATGTCACTCGTGTGTGTAATCACTGGTTGCAGGGATGCATCTTAAGGTACACAACCTAACTAAGGGTACAATTTTGTATATAGCCTGAGGCTTCACCCACTCCTAGACTTTTCTTAACCCTTAAGGGATGAGCATCATCATATGAGTATCTGTAACAGGTTTTGAGTGATGGACGGGCTAACTCATATGAGTCTTAATATTACGCACCATACAATTTGGATAAATTTAGCTTGAAAGATGTTCATAGCACTTCAGTGGTCGATAAATGACTTATGACAACTGTGTAGCTCAGCACAGGATAGCGGGGGGGGCGGGCCGGCGATTAGTGTGCCTTGAGACTTGATGGGGGAAATGTATTGCCCTTCTCTATCCCATGACATCTTTTTATGTATTTAATCATAAATATACCTAGTGATTGCTGTTGGTTTTAGTTCTTGTCTTTTATGATGGTATGTCAGCTATTATTGTAATTTTGCAAAGAAAAGTGCAAAGAAATATTAGAAAAAACATGTATACCTCACAAAAGTTACTGCATCTCCCCATCTCATTAAATCTAAATATTTTACAACAAATATAATCAGAATTTGTTACTGATTTTAGTTCTTATCTGTTATGTCATTGTGTGAGCTGTAATTATAATTTAACAAAATAAAATAAAATAAATTATTAGAAAAAACATGTATAACTGTAAAATTAGCATATTTTTACGAATGTCTTGTAAAAGAGGCCCCACACTGGGTTGTAAATATTTGTTAAGAATAGAAGAGAAATCTTAGAACTGTAATAGATATTTGATAAACTGTAGATTTAAAAGTAACCAGTATCCAGATAGGACTGAGGGCCACTTAGACATAATGTAGTAAAGTTAAGGTAGGCTATGCGTACCATACCCCATGGTGATCAAAGCACAGCTAACATTATTGAAGACTAACAAAGATATCCCTGTTGAACCCTTACAGCCATTTTTGCAATTCATTATTGCCTACTGAAAACTTAGAATTAGGGTATGCTAGGCTTAGGCTATGCTAGGTGCAGTTTGTCATGAAAAATGTAAAATACAGTGCTTTTGGCAAAATGGGATTTCACTACAACCAGTTAAGATTTCACTGCCCAGTAGAGTGGGTTGGGTTGGATACAATGCCCTAGGATGGGTTAGTTTAGGACTGATAGGCCAGTATGCAATTGAGGTACAACAGCACCTTAAGAAACATGCTGAACTCGTGTCAGTATTGTATGGCTGTGCACCCTGTATTGTGGTAAACTAGGTTAGAATGTATTAATGCATCAAGCAAAACTTTGCAATTTCTGTGCATTATCAAGGAGCTTGGATATGTCTTGTGTCTTTACAAGATACATTCAGTTTAATTTTTTTTTATTTATTTATTTTTTTTGGAAGCAGGCACCATGGTGATGAAGATGGTCAGGTTGCTAATCTTAAAAGAAGTGACTGTTTCATCTTTTAAATTATCAGGGCAACCCTGAGTCTGGTGAATGGTTTTGAAACACTCAAATAGACTTTGATCGTCAGCCATTGTTAAACTATCAAAAGGGTTTGAATTGGAAATCTTTTAGACATTTGTAAGAAGGAACAATTAGTTACTGTACACTGTATGTACATATTGCATTGATATGCTACATGCAACTGTAACAAGATGTTTTTTAAGTGTGCTGCTGAGGGAAGGTACATTGTATATGTTTCATGAAAATATCTTCCCTTACCTCTGAGCTGCTTGTTTAGCAACGAGATTTCTTTATTTTTTACAAAATCTTACCGGATATGCATCAGCTTTCAGATTACTTATGCACACAGTACTGTATAGGCTAATACTGCTTTTCAGTCAAATGATTACCATAAATATTACCATAAATGCTGTAATTGTGGTGTCTTATTGATGACAGCATTTTGATTGATTGACATATAAAAAGAAAAATAAGAAAGTATTGGAGATCATCTTCAAAACATAGGTGAGGGTGTTGTTAATGGGATTAGACTCATCATTAAATACAAGTGGACATTTGGGAAATTGTTATAGATGACAGTGAGGTAGTAAGACACAGTACAGTCAGGAACTGTGTTAACAAAAGAGACGAGTGGTGGAATAAGGAGCTTGAACTCTGCTCACAGTGCTTATCACGGCACTGGCTGTTCCCAGCACTTGTCTTAGGTATGCTCCTATGCTGTCTTTTCCCACCATCAGGCTGTTTTTTTAGCACTAGATTTTGGTATTCCCAGCATATATCTACTGTCTTTATCATTAATTTTACGTTGTGTAATACAGTACCTCTTCAAGCCCATTATGCTGTCAGTTTAGTGAGCAATAACTTTCACAGCTAGCTAGCCTTGGTTATGTTTGTGATCTTGAATTTTATATTTTATTGGTATAAGAAGTTTAGTATGATTAGATTTTCTGTTAAACCTAAAGTTGGATAATGTGGATGAACAGCCGTCAGTTAATGTAACCAGACATGCAGAGTATGGGATTATAAACTTTAAACTTACAATATCCCCAGTCTTTCACAAAACCCAGTAGGGTAGGCATTCTTGCATTACAGGTATTGTTACAAAATTTTTCAGTTCCTGAAATCATAAACAATTTCAACTTTGTTTCAGGGTTTGGTACAGTATTTGTGCTAACAGACTATGAAATACAAGTTGGGACAGTATGGATGACTTAGTACCTTGTGAACACCAAGTAGCAGGATGGCACAATGGTGCTCTTTCATGTGAGTATGAGTTCTCAGAAGTACATTAATAGACATTTGAATAAATAAGGTTACCAAATGTAATGGTGTCAGCTTGCCTGCCTTATTCTCAGATATTTTACTATGTACCATATTAGAAAGTGGAGGTTGCATGTTTGATATTTTTAAATGATATGAAGATATTTTCATGAAAGAGCCTGGGATACATATATGGATAGGTTATACAGTAGCCTATATCCTTTCACACTGCTTCAAAAAGTGCTTGCATTTTGGGATTACAGTGGGATTACAGTCTAGTTCAGAAATAAAATTATAGCACTATGTTGTTAATAACCCATGTGATACTTTGTACAATTGAGCTTCGAGGTTCTCAAACTAATAAACTTGTAGACTGCTTTTGTCCGCAGATTTTGTAGCTTGATAATTTGCAAAATTTTGTGCATATTCTTGAAACTACGCTGATAGCCTATTTAAAAAGGAAGTAGCCTTCAAAATCCAGAACATCAGTATGTATATGGATTGTATCCACAAATGCAGTACTGTGTATGAATTATAGTAGATGCAGTTTATTCAAGTTACTACAGTGTTTTTAAATATTTTTAAGGCTAAAAATTAGATAACTGAATGCAGGAGTATGTTTTTTCCCACAGGTGTATTGAAAAACATGAAAGGACAGATTTTGAAACCAGTGAAACTTAATGCAAATCCTACCTATGACTCTTCTTTGAGTCAGCCTATCAAGAAGGATAATGAGAAGGAAACATATTGTGAAGGTATGGCAAATCTTTGGATTTAAATAGACATTATTATATATGAATAACTGGAAATTAGTGCATCTTAGAGTGATCATGGAGTTTCATAAGTTGTCTATATTTGTGAAGAGGTAAGAATTACCAGCATAATAAAATTGGTGTACCTAAATACCTATTTATTTTTTCTCCCGTAAAAATAGAACTAATCCCTGTTTGTCGGGATGAAAGGGAATTTTATGAGAAAGTAAGGTCATCTTCCAAACCTGATGATGTAGCTTTAATGACCCTGATTCCAAAATACTATGGCTGTCAAGAAGTTAAAAAGGAAGACGGCAGCTGTAAGTACCTGTGTTGGACTTATGTATTTGTATAACAAGGCACTTTCTGACTCATCCTCTTTAGTTGAGCACCTCAAGTATTTATTAATGCATTTAAGGATTTGTGTATACAGATTTGAAAGAATTCTGAATAACAAAATGAATTATTCATTGTTGTATGAGTGGAATGTATAATTTTTGCAGGTATACCTCACCTGATACTTGAAGATTTGGCTTATGGAATGGTTCTTCCGTGTGTTATGGATATTAAAATAGGTGCCTCACAGGACTACCCAAATAAGGGGAAAGTTACTAATAAGGTAATTGATATTATGGCACCATTATGAAAGTAAATACCAATGTAATTCACATATGTGTCCTAGGGAAGGGTTTTGTAAAAGTATACAGTAGATGGTGATGTCTGATGGCAAAAAATGATTTTTAGGGGAAAACTGAGTTCCTTCTGTATCTTTTTTGCATGCTTCGTTGGCATTTGTTTGCATTATTATTATTATTATTATTATTTATTATTATTATTATTATTATTATTATTATTATTATTATTATTATTATTATTATTATCATCATCATCCATAGCATTTTTGTCATGTACACTTCATTCATATAAAGTTTAGCTTATTGTAAATCTCCATGGTTTCATGAGCAGTTAAAACCTTCATCGAAAACAAACTCATAGTCTCAAGACAAGGTGTTTAGAGAGAGAAAGAACTGATAATTCCACCAACAGAGAGAGAGAGAGAGAGAGAGAGAGAAAGTAAATTTTAATCAAACAAAGTTCATTTGAAGGTAGCCAGTCCCATCAGTCTGTTAGTAATAATATTAGCAAATATTAGTGAAGTTTGCATACATGCATTAGCATTTTAGAATATTAGCATAATTTGTTATGTTTTTTACAGTCCAAATATGCAACTCAAGACTCCTATGGCTTTTGTTTAACTGGTGTACGTGTCTTCCATCCAATAAAAAGTCAGCTTACTCTTGATCTTCGTCCTGATTCTTGCAAGCAGTTTACAGCCAATGAGGTCTTTAATGGTTGGTGATTTTTGGGAACTTCAAACATTGTTCTACAGCAGTTTTGAATTAACAGGCAGTGTTTTAGTCAAGTTATAATGGTTATATTTTTCAGGTTTAGTTGAAGATACCATATTATCTAACATGTTATACTCTTTAGGAATTATTTTATTGTAACATTGATTAATAGGTTTCTCATTTCATTGTTATATTTTTCCCTCATATCTCAAAACCTTGGAATCACCTGGTTGTGGGAAGTATAGTCGCAACAGAGCTGCATACAGATGGAATACATTAAAAAGTGTTGTTTTCTTTTCAGCCTTGGAAGTATTTATTCAACAGAGTTTCCCGTTTAGCAAACAGTTATGCGAGTCTCTGATTGAAGGCCTCCTGAGTGTTAAAAACTGGATTCTGGAGCAACGGAGCTATACGATTCGAAGAGGTTCCATTCTTATTCTGTATGATGCCAAGGACATTTCAGATGAATCTCCACCAGCTTCGTTGGCAACATCTTTCATAAATGGGAAAGATGATCAAAAACAAAAGCCTAAACTGTTGAAAGTTAAGGTGAAAATGATAGACTTTGCTCATGTGTTTCAGGCATTTGGCGAACAAGATAATAATTATCTTGTTGGGTTGAATAAACTGATAGATTTTTTCAGTAAGTTCAAGTAGCAGAACTAAAATAAGATTTACTGGTGTTTGCATATTCGCAATTTAATCGTAGGAGTGCTTTCAATGAAAACATAATATGCTTTTGAGGCCAGTTTTGTTTGTCCATAATAGAAGTGCATACTTTTTGAGTACAAGATCTAACTTTTGTGAGTTTATATGGTATATTCTGAATGGAAGTACAGTACATATTGTATTTATAATTTTGAAGGTGTAGATATTTAATATTATTATACTGATACTTTTTAATGTGTTGGAAGTTTATAATAAACAGTATTTAATAAGAAGATTGACACTCTTAGATACAAAGCAGAACCAAAGAAAACCTTTTGACTTATGAATTATGATATTAGAATATCTCTGGCCAGGATTGTAAGAAGAGAGTGTGATGAAGAATGATTATCACTAAGTTGTTAATTAATACCAAAGATCTAGTACTGTAATTATAAAGATTTTTACTGTGAGTTGAATAGGGAAACTGGTGCTTTACCCTGTGTTCTGTAGTTGTACATATTCACTTTGCATAATTATAACTAGATCTTAGTTTGTATAACTGTCAAGTGTTCCTGGGGTCATTTTTATCTCTCTGGGCCAGTCTTGTGAAGGAGAGCAATTTTGCCTTCCCATTGTCATATGTAATTTAAGGTTTGTGGAATTTGATTCTGTAGATGTAGTTTCTGTGGCTATATTCTGTTTAGTAAGATAGAGAGGTGTCATTTCATGCTGTGTAAAATGGTAAAATGTAAGTATGTAATCTTAATGCAAGAGTTACCATAAGCCATTTAACTTTTTTAATAATGGCAAAGTATTCTAATGTTATTATTTTTTTAGTTTAGAATCCTGTAATGTGATTGTCAGGGACTACAGGGCAAAGGTAATTGACTTGGCTCATGATAAAGATAAACAGAGCTGCATGTTTTATTCTCAGTTTTGAGTGCAGTATTAGTTTTTCTGTTCTTGGCTTGTTTAAGGATAGTACAGTACAGTATAATGATAATGATATTGTTGATAGTCAATAGCTTATGGTAATGATGATAGTCTTGTGAAGACTTTACTAGAAAGACCAGACAGAGGGTATTTGGTACTGTATATAAGTGTAATTCAGAGGATTATGTCTTTAAGTTGTTAAGGATTGTTGTGAAATTTTCAACCAAAGGAATGCAGTTAATGTGCATGAATGTGATATGTAGCTTTTTAAGAAACTCAAATACTAAATGAACACATTGTGCTTAAGGAAGTTGAAGCTTTCTGTGATTTGTCATTGTTAGTGCTTACAGTGCATCACTATATTATATGAACGTGTTGTTTCCAGATTAGATGTGGCCTACTCCTGGTAGCCCAGTGAATGTAAATAACTCTCTAATACAGTACTCAGTCATGATATGAAAACAGGTTGCCATTTTCAGGTTAGATATTGCTGATTCCAGGTATAACTCTACATGGAAGCAGCCTATCAATGTGGTTGTAACCTAAAAGAATGAATTTTTTAGGTAATGATAATGAAATGCATGTTTCATATAAGTAACTTACCAAGTAATTACATAGCTATAGTTTCTAACTCGCTCGGCAGCCTTTTTTTGAAAATTCGTCTTAGTGCTTCAATTGTTTTGTGTAGGTGACTAGCCCCGCCCACTTGGGGAACACTGGGAACGACTTAGCAGACAACCTCAGTTTGTTTCTGCCGACTCTCTAGTAAACATCGGGTTGTTAGCAGCAGCTATTTTCATGGTTTTCAGTTCTCTTTACTGGATTTTGGTGAAGTATCACAGTTGTATTTTGCATAGCCTTTAAGCTTGTTCAGGTTATTAGTATCGTTAGGATCAGGATAGTGGTACAGTATTACTAATTATGTCTGATTCTAGTTCCTCTAGTTTTCGCTAATGCAGCGGAGGATGTAAAACCAGATTGACTAAATCTTGCTATGATTCACATACAATTTGCAGTAGTTGTTGGGGCCAGGAGTGTAGTAGGGAGAAAACTTGTGCTGAATGTAATGATTGGGATGAGAAAAAGTGGAAAGTACTTCGATCTCACCTAGACAAGTTAGAAAGGAAAAGGAAGAGGAAAGTGGTCTCTAGAGCTGAGAGACGAGCTTCACTTAGCCTAGAAACCACTCCTAAACCTAATTTAGAAAGTCCTGCTATTCCTTCTTCCCCTATTCCTGCCTTTTCTCCTGTTACTAGCCCTCCTACTATTAATCCACCTACTCCTGTGCCTGGCTCCCTTGCTTCCGATCCTAATACCATTGCCAGTCTCAAAGCTAGGTTTGACAAGAAAATTAACCTTGTTGTTAGAACAGTGGCAGAGTTAGGGGCGTCATTGCATGTGTTGATGAGTAAAGTGTACGCAGAAAAAGTGACAAGTGTCAGTGTTGTGCAAGTGGAGGAGGTGGCTACTTGTCCTGCGGTTCCCTAAATGAAGGTCCTTGTCCTGTTCCCCTGAACCTGGGAAAAGACATACCATAAGTCCAAGGGAGTCCGGTGGGGTTTACTCACGGGTAGTCGCCCCATTGGTTGAGTCTATTGCATGTTCCCAGGTATTGATAGACAATCACTGGAAAGGCATCTCATTGGATGTGCACCAGTTGTCATCTAGTTCTGACAGTTCCAGCCCTGACAGGAAGCACTGTAAACGCTTTCTTGATTTGTCATGTCCGCTGAAGAGACGTGCAGATGATGTTGGTCGCTACTCTCTGCTTCGTGTTAAGCGGTACAAGAAGGCTAGTCTCAACCCACAGCATTCCTGCAGTTACGTTGTGGACCCCTCTGTCCTTGCTTCAGTCCAGCATCTGCTTTCCACATGGGACAGTCTGGAAGCCTTCTATCCTGAGTGCCCAGCTGTTGAGCACCAACGAACCCTCTCAGGCACCTGTCATAATCATCCAAATGCCTGGCTCCTCTAGAGCGCTCGGTGCCAGGCTCCTGAGCATCCAGTGCCAGCTCCAAACACCCGGTGCCAGCTCCCAAGACCCTGGCACCAGCTCCCGAGTGCCCGGCGCCAGCGCCCAAGCTCCTGGCACCAGCTCCCGATTGCCCAGCGCCAGCTCCTGAGCGCCCAGCACCAACTCTTCAATTCCAGTCTCCAGCTCCTGTAGATCAAGATGAGCCCTTAAACAGCAGTTGGCTGAAATAATGAGCTTACATAAGAAAGTTCCTTCTGTCTCAAAGCCTGCTCATGATACTGTACGACCCTGTCTCCGGTCTTCTCAGAAGAGGAGTTTGAGGAAGAACCTGCTCCTCCTTCAGCCTGTGCAGCTCTGCTTCAGTATCTGCTGGCGACCTTTCCCTCCTTTTTTGTCCCAGTTGCCCCTGTCTTGCCTGCATCAACCTTTCTGATGAGGAGTCATCCAGATGACAGAGCTAAGCTCCCCAAGATGGTGCTTTTTTCATCTTGTAAGAAGGCTCTCAAAGAAATTGAGGATTGGCTTTCTGCTAAGAGGGAGCAAGAAAAAGTAACCTTCACCGTCTCTCCCTCGCACTTAGTTCGTAGGAGATATCTTTCCTATGTCACTGGGGAAGCTCTTTCTTTAGGAGTCGCTGCCTCCTCCCAAGGGGACTTCTCCGGCCTTGTTGACTCTTGCCGTCGTTCTGCGTCCTCATCGGCGAAGATGATGTTTTTGTTGGTGGAACTAGACCACTTTGTTAAGGATCTCTTCAAGGTGTTCGAGGTCTTTAGTTTCTTGGACTGGACAGTTGGAGCACTGGCCAAGAAGATCAAAGACTTCAGTGACTTAGTGGGAGACATTGCCTCGGACTGCCTGGGAGTTCTGTCCTGCGCAGACAAGGCAATTGCAGATGGCCCTCTTGAGCTCGCTGCTCTTTTCTCCTTGGGACTTTTAAAGAAGAGAAAACTTTGGTGTTCCTTTACAACTAAGAGTCACTCAGACCTAGAAATCGGCTCTTTTGTTTTCGCCATTTGATCTTGATCACCTCTTCCCTCAGGACACTGTGAGGGGGAATTGCTTCAGACCTCCAAAAGAAGTCTATTCGGGATTTTGTGTCTGAGTCTTCTAAACGCCCCAAGGATTCGTCTGTGTTGGCTCCCAAGATGGCTTCTCCACTCCAGCAGCCCTTTCGTGGAAGTAAGCCCAAGTCATAGCCTAAGTCTCACTCCAATGCCCGCTTCTCAGCCAGATCCTCCAGAAAGTTCTCAACAAAGCCTGTGCCTAAGAAATGAGGAGGAAGTCCTTCGTGCACCAGTGGGAGCCAGACTTCTCGAGTTTTGGGGGAAGTGGAAGATCAGAGGTGCAGAACCTTGGATTATCAAGGTTCTGAAAGAGGGCTATGCCATCCTGTTCTTGAAGAGCCCCCCTTTAGTCACTTCTCCCGTCATATTGCCAGCCTATTCAAGAGGCTCAGTGAAACATTCGGCCCTTTTGGAGGAGGTCTCCTCCATCATTCTAAAGAGGGCCATAGAAGAGGTCAAGGGCATCAACTCAGAGGGCTTATACAACTGTCTTTTTTGTGGTTCCCAAAACATCGGGGGTTGGAGAACAGTCCTTGATGTAAGCTCCCTCAGTTTGTCTGGAATATGAACTTCAAGATGAAGATGAACCATTCAGTCCTGTCATCCATTTATCAGGGCAATTGGATGATAACCGTGGATATGCAGGACGCATACTTCAACATCCCCAGCCATCCAGATTCCAGGAAGTATCTAAGATTTGTCTTCCAGGACAAAGTCTTCAGTTTCAGGCTCTGCTTCAGCCTCTCTATGGCATCTCAAGTGTTCATTCTGTACCTGGACAACTGGCTTCTTTGATCCCCTTTAAGGGAGAAGTGCACGAAGGACTTGCACAAGATTCTTCTCTTCACAGGAACTGGGCATTCCCATCAACTTCCAGAAGTCCCAGTTGACCTTGTCACAAGATATCCTCTATTTGGGGATGACTCAACTCTCGGACTTTTCGGGCTTATCGGTCTCCCAAGAGAATCGCCAGCTGCCTTCAGACTGTCTACAATTTTCTATCCTCTCGTCTTTCTCTGCCTGTCATTGGATGAGCCTGCTGGGGACTCCCATCCATCAAGGCATTTTTCAAGCTGGGCAGTCTGCATATGAGAGTCCTTCAATTCTTCTTCATGGCCGACTGGGACAGGAAGACAGCTGGACACTGCATGTAGTTCCTATAACTTGGGGAGATAAAGTCATGGTTTGGCGATGGTGGCTGTCTGAAGAGGAAAGACTTTTCCTGGCTTCTCAGACTCATTGGATCTAGGCTGGGGAACCCTTCTAGGGAACCAGGAAGTTTCAGGGAAGTGGTCCCTGGAAGAACAAAACCTTCACATAAATGTCCAAGAGCTGAAAGCACTTCACTTGGGACTTCAGTCTTTCTTAAGCATCGTCTACAGCAAGACGATGGTAGTCCATGTGGACAGTACCATGGCCTTAACATACATCTGAAAGCAAGGCAGCACTCATTCCTTCTCTCCCTGCCAGGCAGCAAGAGATCTTCTGTGGGCGGATCAAAATCAAGTGATGCTGGTCACTCAGTTTATTCAGGGCAAACTAAATGTTATGGCAGGCAAGTTGAGCTGTTGGAAAGAGGGCCTTCCCACCAAGTGGACCTTGGATCCCCTAGTCTGTCTGAATCTTTCAAGACTATGGGGCAGACTGACATTAGACCTGTTTGCCACCTCAAGGAACCATCGCCTTCCTCTCTTTTCTTCTCCAGCCCCGGACCCTCTAGCATGGGCAACAGATGCTTCTCCGCCCTTCAGCATGGTCAGGGGAGGTGTTGAACAAATTTGGTTCTCATTGCAACGTAATTATGACCCTCATAGCCCTGTTCTCGCCTCTGAAAGAGTGGCTCCCAGACTTTCTGCGGTTGTTGGTGGACTTCCCGAGACTCCTTCCCTAAAAACCATGTTTACTTAGACAACCCCACTTCAGGAGATACCACCAAGGGTTATCCGCTCTTCCTCTGACAGGCTTCAGACTGTCTGCAAGCTTGTCAAAGTGAAAGGGTGTTCAAGAGATGCTGCAGAGACATCTTCAACACAATTTGTGGACTTCCTCCTTTATCTGAGGAGCTCTAGGAATTTGTCATCCTCCACCATTAAGGGGTATGTAGCTATGCTGAGCTCGGTTTTTAAGCGTAGAGGCTTGGATCTTTTGTCTAATTCAGATCTTAATGACCTTGTTAAGCCCTATGATACGTCCAGGCAGAAGAAGGACAATATGGTCTCTTGGAACCTGGATATAGTGTTGAAGTGGCTGACAGGTCCTTCCTTTGAACTCCTTCGTTCCACTTCCCTGAGGAACCTTAGTCGTAAGACTCTCTTCCTTGTGGCTTTGGCTACTGCTAAGCATGTTAGTGAGATCGTAGCCATCAATAAAAGGATATGATTTTCCCTAGGAGACGCAGTTTACTCCTTTACCCAAGGTTTTTTAGCCAAGAATGAGGACCCATCCAAGCCCTGGTCCCATACTTTTACCATTAAGAACTTAATGGACATCCTTGACTCTGAGGAAGAAGAGAGAGTTCTTTGTCCTGTTAAAGCCCTGAGGTATTACCTGAACAGAGAGCCATCCAGTAACCTCTGGTGTTTGGTTAAGAACCTGTCTCATCCTCTCTCTAAGAACGTATTGTCTTTCTTCCTGAGGGACTTAATGTCTGTGGCACACTTAGATTCAAGAGGATATTCTGCCTACTTGCAAAGTGAAAGCTCACTTCCATTCTTCAGTCGACCTACTGGAAGTGCAAATCTATCTTCATGCCTCACTATTTGAAAGAAGTTGAAACTGTGTTTGAAAATTACTGTACCTGGGGCCCATTATCAGTGGCTGGCATGGTATTGTGGGAGGAATCATGGGAAGCATTGTTTTTCTCCTACTATCTTTTTGCCCTGATGTAGGGTTTCGAGTTTTGGGGAGCTTTTGGGTACACTGTATCTGGAGTACCCACGAGTCTTAGTGGATGGGTGGTGGTCTTTTCAGTGCAGGCAACTGCATTGTCTGGTTGTTTTTTATGTTGGTACTGCACTCAGGGCAAGGACACTTGTATATGCTTTGCTAGTGATCTGGCCTATCTTCCTTAAGTAGAGGCGACCCATGGGTCAACCGCCTTGCTGCTACAGGTTAAGATGAGCATCAACCAGAGTCAGTATTCTCCTGCAGTAGCTCTCTTACCAGGTAAGGAAATGACAAGCATTGTATCAGGGCTGGCAAAATTCCAATTTTAAAGTCATTACCATTCCTTAATGTTTTGAAGTAGCATATGTCCATGTATCCCACCTCCTTTCAGTGTGGGATTTAGCTACGCAATTACTTGGTAAATTACTTATACGAAAACGATATTTTCATAATAAAATTAAGTTTCATATATAACACCAAGTAATTACAAAATCAGAGCCTGCCCTTCTCCCCTCTCATGGACATAAGGGCACAAACAAATTGAGGTTGTCTGCCAAGTTGTTCTTAGTGGGTGGGGCTAGTCGCCTACACAAAACAATTGAAGAGTTGCCGCGAATTTAAAAAGAAAAGTCTGCGGCGCGAGTTAGAAACTATTGCTATATAATTATTTAGTAAGTATATACAAAACTGAATTTTATGATAATATAATTTTTCCAGGTTTCTGAGGAAGTGAAGTAGGTTGCATTGACCTGTTTGTTATTTAATCGTTCTTTTTGAAGTTGGTTCATGTATTGTGAAATCTGAAAGTATATACTGGTATTTATGAGGATCTGGGTAGACTATTATCCATTTATCTCAGATTCTGAAAATTTGGAAAATTAATTAGAAACCAATTTTGTATATTTCCCCAAAATTTCTATAAGTATGCTAAACTTTCATAATACTATGTATGCCTAAAGCTTCAGTAAGTTACAAAGACATTGTTGGTAAGACAACACTAAATGGTTTTTCTAGACATGTGTAGCACTCAAACTCTGAGATAGCTTCTGTGACATTTACACTTTGCTGTTGAGTGTTGCATAATACAGTATATCGTAATATTTAGGGTAAAGAATTGATGGGTGTGCTGTGTGATGAATAGTGTTTGGCAAGACTCATGTAGGTAATACTTCAGTGCACATCAGTAGGAAGTATACTGTCACTAGGTGAGGTGGTGTCAAAGTTAAAATGCTATAGAATATGCTGTAGAATGTAAGCTGAATGCATAGAAATTATTTAAAGGTTGTAAACATTCAGTAAAGGTATGTAAAGTCTGAATAGAGTTAAAATTGGTTGTTATTAATATTACATTATAAAGGATGTAACTTTTAAGTACCACAGTATTAATTTTTTGTGTATGAACCCATTACCATACTTTCGCTTAGTCTGAATGGGGATAATGGGGCAGGGAAACTCAAGCGATAGTTTTAGACTACAGAGTTGCAATTCTGGACTCTTATTGGTCTTGCCTAAAACGATTATTTTAAATGAATAGAGATAAAGTTAAAGAAGTAGGACAGATAGGGAACTGATGGAAAGTAAAATGTTAGAAAGTTAGACAGGACTGAAGATTAGACACTGGGAAGAACTCGCGGTACATTCTGCAGTTTACCCTGCAAAGTATATTGTAGGTGGTACACTCTTGGGGATTATGGATCATCTGTACAGATTTTTATTACATTTTATGGTTAAGCTTTAGATATTTGCAAGTTCATTCAGTATGTTTGATTTATAAATCTTGGAGTCTCCTGAAATAGAATTTTATGTACATGTAAACCTTTGAATTGACAACTTATTTTTCTTTTAATATCATCTTTATCGTAAAGGAATTCAACTACATCTGTGAGAAATATTTCTAGACTCAAGCGAATGACTGAAGGTGTTGCTTCTAAGAGGAGCAGAACTGGATTCTGGACAAGCAAAGTTCTCTAGTTCAAAGTGAATGACTTAAAAGACAGTGCATTGTATCCTGGGTCTGAAGGGTCATTGCCTGGATTACTGGTTACAGTGAGTCACATATGCTCGAATGTGGGTCTTATTTTGTAACTTTCCATGTAGTATGATTAAAGATTACTGTTGAATAATAACTTGACCAAATAAAATCCAGACTTTAAAGGATCCATTTGGATATACTATGGTATTTCCTTTCACTTGTGGAGCAGATATTCATTCTTATGCTTTCATGGTACATCTTTATTCATCAAACAGGAAATTGTCTGCTGTGATTCCTAGACTTCTAATTATTTTCCGAAAAAATCTGTTGTATGCCTTGACGCTTCATAATTTTATGATAGAACTTTATATACTGGAGCAGTATTTGTGGCACTTAATTTTTTCCCAGTTTTTTTGTACAAACAGTAGTATTCTTGCTAAAACTCAGCTACTTTATTTTACGAGCCTGTTTGGATGTCAAGTGTTTCACTTGTATTGATTGACAGTAGTCAGGAATACTGTGCAAACATTGTAAAAAAGTAATAGCATTCATTTGTGATTAACATGAGAGATTACTGCAGCACAGTACCTTGTACTGTACAGTATTCTTGCTGTCTCTTTTATCTTTTAGTGCTGTTATCTTTCCCTTTTTTGTAACTTAGTTTCATTTATCTGGGTGAAAGACGTTTCGTTTATTTATATCATACTTTGAATATCAGCCACTTTAAGATAAAATGCTAAGGAAGGATCTTGTCTATTTTTGTAATTATTAGAGAAATACTCGTAAGTGGGCCCACAGACTTGAACTCAGGGCATATAACATTCCTTTAGTCTGTGAAAATGTAAATACAGTATTGTTTGTATTTTTTGGCTCTATATTTATTTGGAAATAAAATATGTAAGACATTCTTTAATGTTTCAGATATGTGAATTTGTCTGAATACAGCTCTTGACTATGAATGTAGTTTTCTTGTCCATTTTCACAGCAGGGATTATGATATCAATTTTTCCTGTGTTATTGCACATGACCATCTCATGCAAGTATGTAACCGTTGATGCAGTCATTCATGAATAAAATTTGATTATTCCTGTATATTGTAAGTTATGAAAGTAGCCTACCTTTGAAAAGACACGTTTCTTTCTTTAGAGTATTATAATTGTAAATTTCTTTTTGGACAGTTTCTTACTTTAGAGTATGCCCTGTTTTAATGCTTTAGTGAGTTTTCCATAAGGACTTCCATGCACAAAGCATATCAGTTAAGAGGTTTCGGAGGCAATAATTATTCCTTCAATGAGAAAAGATTTACTAGCAGTCAGGGTATACTATTTTTAAGTAAAATATTATGGACCACATGAAGGAAATGGAGTTACATTTGCGTCTGCTAAAATTCAAAAACAAAAGTAGAATATAATAGGAAGATATGAAAATGGTTTCATTATAACTGAATAAAAGGAGATACAGCGAAACGAGGCCGTTATCATCTGTAAACAGCCAATAAGTTAATTTGCATATCACGTTTTATAGTGATGTATTCTTTTTGAATAAAGTTTGCATTTCAATATCCCAGAGCTGAATTTATAACAGTTTGGCAACATGATACTGTTATTGTATACTGATCTCACAATATGAAGTCTCGTAGATGGTCGGTGCCATTAGGAGACCTTATATAGTGGTGGACTATGGCATCACTAAAGGATGTTTACAGCAACCTTCCGGCCCTCAGCTGCACCCACGATTTGGTCTTTTACTCTATGTACTGTATTTATTTCCATCCCCGTTTTCCATCACTTCTTAGTGCAACTGTGGGTTTTTTTTCTATTCCACTTTAAAATCCTTGTACTTCATCTCGATTTTCTTGATCTAGGCTATGTATCTTCTTGTCCATCCACTCTAACTCCATCTTTTCGCTGTCATAAGCGCTGAAAGGTTGATAGTGCCCCAGTGTTTGCCTTATAGCCTAAATTTTATCATTCATTAATTCATAAAGACTATATTTACACATACTTTAACGATATACAGCATTGTATGTGAGTTTGTTACATAAAAAATATTACATCCCTTCCCAGCAGGGGCGTCATTTTGGGGGGGGTGTGCAACTGCCCCCAAGACTCAAGTTGTCCCTCCCAATGTCAACTTGCCCCCCCCTCACACCCCCAAACCCCAAGAAGTAACAGCAGCGGGTTTTCCATTATTCCTACCGAAATTCAAATGTGTCACCACATTAAGTTGTATCTATCTGTCTATCTATCTATCTATCACACACAATGTTTGTTTGCCTGCCTATTATGCTGAAATACCTTGCTCGCCAAACCATCTTTGCCCACCACCCCCCAAACAAAAATCTGAAATGACGCCCCTGCTTCCCAGTGACTTAATGATAAAGAATACAAATCGAGTTTCATGCAGTTCTTACTTGCCCATCGACTACAGGCATCTGAAAGAATGTACGGGAATTTTAAGTGTTAACGTCAGAAAGTACTTTAATCAGTGTGCCACAACAATCCACTGTCACATCTAAAAAAAAAAAAAAATCAATGGGTTAACTGTCTAAATTTTTTTGTCTGAAAAATTCTTGGTTAAATTTTAAACATTTGCTGGGAATATCGAAATAATTTGGCTTGAACCTTGAGCTCTTATTTCAAGCTAATAGGAAGGAAGATAAATTCGTCAGGTATGTTTGTGAGACTGAAGGTGCAGAATTTAGCACAGCACATATCGTCACTTCCCGTTTATTTTCAAGATGCTTTGCAGAATTTTAAATGAGCTTCCGTTTCAGATATGATTTTTTTTAGCCAATTTATTTTTGTTCAGAATTTGTACATAGTTCTGTAATTGTTTGTAGTTTCTCCTTATAATTATTATTCACCTTGCCCTAGAGGTCTTAATAAACATTTTCCGCGAATAGGTAACTATTGACTCTTAACGATTCAACAAGACCGTTGTGTCGACCGGCGTTAGTCACCGACACTCAACCTACTTCTGTTTTTGTCCTCATTTCAGTAGTGAATGTGGGCCATGTAAGAAAAGGACAGTAGGGCATTTCCTTTCATCCACATGGGTCAAGAGGGCAGTGTAAAAAAAAAAGTCACGTTTAAGATCTTGCACGTTGCTTCGTTCCACAAAGTGCTAATGTTTTCGTCCCATCATTTTTTACAAGAACGCAAACCAGGCCTATAGTAAAATATATTGTCGGGACTAGGGCAAGGAGTGAAATGACTGATGAAGATAGCACAATCTTACAAGGTAAATATGCTTTCAATATCTGTTTTCTTGTTTATCCTTACTCTATTTTTTTTTCAAGTGTGAGAAATGAACCGATAAGATCGGGTCTCTTGGTTGTTGCCATGAGGACTCAAGGAACTGACACGTGATCAGGTCAGCGGGAAAAATAGTAGATATAGTTATCTGCAAAAGATGTTATTATTTTTGGCTAGTGGGGTAGATCTCAGTTACGTAAAAAAATTCTGTGAATGCTCAACGAATAGGCCAAACCAATTGAGCTACGGTATAAGACTGCGAGTTTTTTTATTTTTATTTTTTAAGATTCATACCATACCAGGCTAGAAAGATTAACGCTCAATCGAAGTCTTATTTTAAGCCTATCTTTGCAGTGTAGCTTATTTTATCGTAGCTTGGCAGACTAACTTACTATCATAACCCCTGATAAGATCACACAACAACACCAATAAGGGTGGGTGATGAAAGATGCGAATTCGTTTTTATAGGTAATTTTAATTTATTGTATAAAATAAGTTACCACATTGGGTGAAAAACAAAATAAGTTTGGGCCACCACAATGATAGATTATTATATTTATATTTGCCATTTAATTCTTAACTTGGTAGAGAGAGCGAGAAACTACGATAAATTGGCTCTTCATTACATGAGACCGAGCGATACATTGCTGTAGGTCTTCATCCATCACATTTTAAGTCGTTTCGAAAACTATATACTTTTATTTGATTCAAACCGAGGAGCCAAATTGTTATTTAGACCTGATTTAAGAGAATCCGACAACACAATAGAAAATTGTATCCGTTAATCTCACACTAGCATCTTGACTTTAATGTTCAAATTGGTCTTTGTGGCTGTTCGTCAGGTATTTGTCGAACTACACTATTGCGTTTGAGCGTTAAACTGATTTTTTTTTTAGTGAAGAATTCAGTTTAAAACTACTGATAAAAATGAGGATATTTTTAGGTAAAATTAGGTCGGGGATAAAATAGGCTACGGTGGTACATTATTATTATTATTATTTGTTTGAAATTTACTTTTAAATACCTTGTACAGATATGAAATTTTGTTAAACAATTCGATGAAGCTTTGAAATCAAGTCATATCGAAATTGATCAAGTTCAGTCAGTACGTTAGCCGTGTAAGGTAAACCCTACAAAGCACTTCAGGGTACAATCGTATCACTATTTTGAATGGACGAACCTACAACTGTAGAGACGACGCCGATGCCGCCGCCAGACAAAGACGAGCATATAAGTTATTAACCTCTTAATCTTAGAATGATAACAATAGACTGATAGTGTGTACCAGGGCTCTTGTGTTCAAGTAGCCTATAACTGTTATCTCATCTTCACTAAGGTCCGATTGAATCCCTAGCCTTTTCGCCGACAAATACCAATAACTAAAAAAAATAAATAAAAATGTTATGGAAAACACCGGAATGAAATTTTGGGAGAAACATATTTTACATAAGTGTTACGGAAGAAGGAAGTAACACAAGGTGTGGAATATTACATGAAAATGTATTCCGAAAATCAAAATCGGCAAAGAGTCCCTATTGGTAAGTTGGACATTGGCCCTCCAAGAGTGTGGGAGAGTTTGATTTGGGGAATAATGAGGTTGGACACGTCTTCGGAAAGTTGGGCAGTCCAATCCTGATGAGTTACTCCCTGATCACCAGACGAGAAGAACGTACAACAGTATATCTTAGTGGGTGATCTAGTGCTCATCATCATCAAAATAATCATTCAGATCAACCGCCGGGAACATCATCATCATCATCATGCCTTGCGTCTCCACCGGGAGATGATAGGTTAAAATGATGTTTTAGGTTTGAATTTACTTCGTGATAAAGATATTAAGAAAAAAAAAAACGGCGAACATAAAGACAATAAGTGTTTCTTTTGAGCATCATGGCGAGGGCGCCGGTGTGGTTAGGAGGGCTGCTGCTGATAGCCCTGGTGACAGCCGGTAAGTCCATTTCATGAATTTTATAAAAGAACATGTGTTATTCATCCTCTTGGTTACTCACATTTTTGTTTTAAATGCATCCTCCTGCCGTTGGGTTATAAATGCGCATATCCTTTACTAATGCATTTTCCGTGGGACTTTAAAAGAAGACATAGGCCTAATTGTCTGCCTAACGACTTAACTGAACTTGACCTGCATTTGACAGTAAATGTCATAACTATACAGTGATGTGCAGCCTTTTACTTCAGAGGCTTTTTGCATGGTTAATTCGGCGAACCAACCGTCCATAAACTGATTTTAAGTTTATTGCATATATATATATATATATATATATATATATATATATATATATATATATATATATATATATATATATATATATATATATATATAAGTTGGCGTGTCAAATTAACATTTGATAATTTCCATATTTTCCTTCTGTCTGTCACGTTTCTAGCAGTTTTTGCTGTGCTATTTTTATTCATACCAGAGTGCCTGATATAATTTAAATAGCAATATATGGTGTGTCCTTGTCCATTAATATTATGAAAACTGATTGGTAGACACGTAAACTCGATCGAATTGCACCCCAGTGTTTTTCCTAGATTTTATGCATATGCGGCCATATTGTAACATGGTCTACTTGCCTATATTATGCAAATCATTCTTAACTTGTACACACTCTTATGCATGCAATATTGGAGTCTTGGAATGGCGTCTCAGAGAGCAAGTGGATCTGCTCACTTTCAATCTGCTCTGTTTAATTTGTTTTATGCGGTCTCGCATGCATATTCATACCATAATACCATTTTTTTTTTTTTTACTTCGGCAAATTTGTTTGGTTGAATTTTCTCTGTGAATGCGAAATACATTTAACTTTGGCATACTGTAGGTTGCATGTAACCCCTTTCATATCGGTTTCGAACACATGCAAACTTATACAACGTGGATTTGTGTTTGCGTTTTGGATTTAAGAAACGAGGCGACTGTCACCAATACTATCTCACGATCTGATACCTATGTTCTTGATGCCAAGATATGCCGTAAATGTTTACTTGGTAGCGATAATATAGATATACTCATTTATGTCTGGTTAGGAACGATGAATTTCGCTGTACGTAGTTTAAATTCATTTCCGCAATTATCTTGATGGTCTGCAGTACTTCAGTAGAATACTTTTATGGTTTACGATGGTCGGTTTGTTGAAATTTGAAGATTTTGTGTAACTTATTTTGTATTTGGTAACTTTTTAAAAGAATAAACATCTGTTAAGAGTAAATGTACGATTACTTGTCAACCTTAAGTTTAATAAATCAATATTTATATCGGAATTATGATAAAATGTTTCAGGAATTAACTTTTCAATGAAATGAAAAGGGTAATTTTCGTCACGTTTAGACTTATGGATAGCATGCAATTTTATCTTAGACTTATGAAAAGATGCAAAAATTACTGTATTAAAAAGTTTTCGGAACCGAATCAAGAAAATAAAGATTAGTTATAAGAGAGGATTGGCAGATTCAGTCACAGGATTCAAAAGCTTCATTCCTTATCTGTAGATCAACAACATGGCTGGACTGCTCTTGAGTTCTGTGTATACTCTGATTTTGTCCAGCTAACTGAGGATCCCACGCATATTTTTGGTAATAGATTAGACCTCATATTCACAGGTGTTCCAGCTGTTGTCAAAGTCCAAGGTCTGCGAGTATATAGGCACTTCCGACCATTCTGCCACTGAGATGGACATGTCTGTCAGTCAGTGTATTCCTAATGCCACCATTGGAAAAACGGTCTGGCTGAAATCTAGAGCCAATTGGGATCGCATTATTGAAGCTTGTTAGACACTTAATATTTCAGACGCTGTATCAGATCCAGATCCAAAGAAGTTAAATGAAAATAGAAATTTTAGTAAGGTATGCCCCTAGGAAGGTCATCAAATTCAAGACAAATGACCAGCCATGGTTTGATGATATATGAAGACGAGCTTGCCATGACAAACAGACCAAATGCAACACATGAAGACGAAATTGTTCACGAGAAATTACGCCATTTTTGTTGAGTCCCCCATGCTGCGAATAGAATTTACATTAATTCCATAAAGAGAATTTTCATTAATTCCTGAAAGAGGAAACTTGCAGGAATTTCTCAGGCTCATCTTTAGTGGGCCAAATAATTTCATCATCTATCTTTGTGTCAGGCTCGTCTTCCATTCCACCACTGCTAACAGATGATGGTAGATTGGCTACTGGCCCTAGGGAAGAGGATGAATTACCTCATCGAGCATTTCAAGCCAAGCAATCAGCTGAGGATTTCCCTCCCTGATACTTGTCATCCAGAACCTATTCTTACAAAATTTGCATTTCGCTCCAGGGATGTTAAGAAAATTCTGGATAATCTTGATAGCTGGGGTGGAGAAGATCCCGATGGTTTCTTCCCTTTGTTTTTAAAAAAAGGGTTGTAGTGTGTTATCTCCGGAGATTACTAGGTTCTAGTAGTATCTTGACGGATAAGCGCAAGCTTACCAATACAGTGCCTGTGCCAATGAGTGGCTCATCTGCAGACTGCAGTAACTACAGGCCAATTTCTGTTCTTGTGCTCTTCAAAGTTTGTCACTATGTATATGTGGAATCCAAAGGATTGTTAGCTGATAGTCGACATGCCTAAAGGAAGCACATGGGTACCTGCGATACTCTTTCAGATTTGACACGCCATTTGCAAGAGAACCTTGATAAGGGGTTTGAGTGCAGAGCAATTCAAATGCGAAGGCGGTTTGGCGAGCGAAGCAAGCCTAATCACCTGTTGGTTTTTTTTTTTTATTTTGAGCTATTTTATCTGCTTTTTGAAGCACATAAAATGGATAGATAGATAGACAGATATAACTTAATGTGATCACACATTTGAATTTCGGTAGAAATAATGGAAAACCTGCTGTTACTTCTTGGGGCTTGGTGGGGTGAGGGGGGGGGGCAAGTTGAGGCTTGAGGGGCAACTTGAGTCTGGGGGGGGGCCAGTTGCCGCCCCAGGCCCCCCTAAATGACGCCCCTGGTCACAAGGCACTTATTTATAAATTTCAGAATCTTGGAGTGGGTGGATGAATATTAGGATTACTTCAAGATTTCCTTACAGGCAGACAGTAGTGAGTTGCTGTTGATGGGATCTTCAGTAAACCAAGACCTATTGCGTCTGGAGTTCCACAGGGCAGTGTTCTTGGTCCACTGTTATTTTTACTGTATACAAGTGATATGGTTGTTGGTCTGGAAAACAAGATTGTTCATTATGCTGATGAAGAACACTTATGAGAAATGTAGCTGCCCTTAGCTTCAGTCGTGACATGGCGCGGATTAGTGACTGGTGTAGTCGGTGGGGTATGAGGCTGAGCTCTAGTGAAACAAAAACACCATTGATTAGCAGATCTCGTACAGATTTTTCAAACCATCCTTCTCATCAGGTGGATGGGACTCTGCTGACTTAGTCTGAAGCTTTAACTATTCTTGTTATAACTTTTGACTTACATCTTACTTTTGAGAAACATTTAGTGAAAGTGTCAGTAAATGCCACACTGAAGTTAGGTATTGTATGTAAGGCGCCATATATTTTATAAGTGATAAAATCAGTGCAACCTGTTTTAGGTCATGTGCCCTTCCTTTACTAGAATATTGTTCTCTGGTGTGGATGTCTGCTTCTACCAGAGTTTTATCTCTTTCCGTTAGAGTGGTTTGAGGTGGTAGGTTTCTGTTTCCTAACATTAACAGTTATGACATGGACCATCGACGGATGGTCTCTTGTTTGTCAATTTTTCCTAAGTTGTATTTTAACAAATCTTTCACATTCACCATTGATCCTCCTTTCCTTCCGAGAGCAATCAGATATGCTGAACAGCAGCACCAATATGCAGTAAATGTGTCTCGCTATCAAAATTCTCAGTTCCAGAGGTCCTTATTCCTCGCACTGCTGGACTGTGGAACAGTCTTCCTGAGGATGTGCATTGGAACTTCAAAAGTTCAAGTAAAGATGCAACGCATTTTTACCCTAAAACAATTCTCATTTTATTTTAATAATTTAATTAAATTTTTATCTATTTATTTTTTAATTTGTTAATTTTTTTCTTTTCTAATATCTGATCTCTCCTTCCTGTGTTTCCTATTAGCTTCTGTTTCTTCCTTCAGATGAACACCATATTTTTGGGAAATTTGAATTTCAAGTTAATGGCCCCCGTGGGCTTGTTCCATATGAATAGGGCTCGTGTTCTGAATAATAATAATATTTAATAATACCGTGGGTGTGTGTGTGAAAATAGAAATGCCCATCTAGGTAAAGGAAAGGGAGAACAGGATAGTGTCATATTTAGTAATGTCTCTACCCATTTTCAAACAATAATGGATGTGATATTAAAAAGAGTTTTTTAATCACAGAAAATTATGGGATATGGAGTTCCATAGGTTTTGGCTAGGTCCGAATGATAAAGAGTCCTCTACTTAAGAATAGGATGCAAAGAGATATGATCAGTCTTATCTTATTTCCTTCATTATTATTATTTTTATTAAAGCCTTGAGCTGATTTCGATTCATTTTGCCTTGTGAAATCATTTCTTCAAATAAATAACAGCAGCGATTCATTTTGTAAATCATAATAACAGACCATTTTGTAAATCATAATAACAGCAGCTTCAGGTACCTGACCATTTAACAGTGATGCATTCTAGTTTTTACAGTTGATTGTTACTACTCATATGATTAAGAATGACAGAATTATGATGCGCATACGTTACTGACAATTGGCATTTGATTTCTCTCTGGTACAGGCTTTTTCTTGTCAAATACACTTGAGATTTTCTCAGCCTTTACAAGCATCATGCACATGACAATACCATTTGGTGTTTTCTCTGTCCTATATGCGATAATGTCAGTCGATCAGGTGGTATTTGGGTAGAAAAGCAAAAGGATTGTCTCTGCTTATCCAGGTTTGGGATATTGATTTTTGTATGTTTCTTTCAGTGTGTTCACGATACTTGCAAGTGTTGCAAGAAACCTTCTGAGGGCTTCACAGGGAGAAGCCCTTCCCCAGAGAGAATTCAAATACCAATGGTCATTAAGATAACCGCATCAAATTCTGCCATTTTTAATCATGCAAGAAGTACCAACTTAAGGAAGTATGTATTATTTCAAGGGACAGATATCTGAGGCTGCTTTGATTAAGAAGACTTAAAATAAAATTGTTCCATCTCAGGGGTCATGGAAATCAGATGAGACTGAAAACATCATCTTTCTTGGGTCTTCTTTCAAGAGGATGAACACTTCTTATTCCTTGAGCTTAACCGAAACCTATAAAAACCCCTGTAGCTTATAATTTTTATGATCAAGAGTTTCCTTCTTGTGTAAACTGTGCTCCTGTTTAAAAACAAAAACCATAATTTGTTCGACAAAGTGTAGTAGCAGTACGCCTCTTAGAGCAAAAATTTAATAACCTACTCTTATTTCTGTAACATATACATCACGGGCATTTTTCAGCTTCATAGTACCCTGTTTTTACTGATGTTATCAAGAATTTATACACCATATATATGCATATATTTACATATATTTATATATAATGTTTATATATATATATATATATATATATATATATATAATATATATATATATATATATATATATATATATATATATATATATATATATATATATATATATATATATATATATATATATATATATATATATATATATATATATATATATATATATATATATATATATATATATATATATATACATACTGTATGTATCTACTTATATACATTTAAGGTTAGACTTTCAGTATGATAATTCAGTCATAGCCACAGTGACAGCCTAACACAAGATTAATTGAGTTTGAGAATGAGCTTCTGAAGAGGGCTGATAAGGAAGGGAGAGTTTGTGAAGAGTGGTATCACTGACATGGGAATGGGGGAGGGCGGGTGGGGAACTCGAAGGCGGTCATAAGTGAAAAGGAGAAAAAGAGACTTTTTGGACATTGCAAGAGATAGGAAAAGGAGTAGATGCAGGACGATCAGCTGTTAGTGGAGATATGCTGTTCTAATAAGAAAACTGAAAATCGTTCACTGAGAGGAGTGAAGCCTAAGGCAATGAATATGGCTGAACGGGACCTAATACCAGACTTTGTCCAGTACACTCGTTGGACCGATTAAAACAAGATGCGCATGCGTGTTTGCTTCCAAAATGAAGGTTAGATGCAAGTGTTTAGAAAAAAAAAAAAAATAGAAGAATGGCGAGTGTTCGTCTGCAAGTCGGGAACCAAAGAAGGATGGCAACAGACCTGTAGACGCTTTCCGTCATTTGAGATTTTAGAAAGTAATGGACTCGACTCAAGGAAGCGATAGAAAGTAGAAGGTTTATAAGAGGACGAGTAACAGAACGAATTATATTCATCCAAAGATATAGTGTGGATTTTTTAGCGTATAGAGAAATAGTATTATGAGTTTGGAAGAAAGGGGGGAACAATCTAAATTGGATTTGCTGAAGGTTTTTCTTTTTTTGGAAACTGTCTATGAAGGAATTGTTAGAGGGCGATAAAGACAGATTTTTGCACTTCCTCTGTACATAGTAATTATTATTAACTTCAACAAGTTTTGATTTGCACCGATTCTGCACAGGAAAAGCCGATGCGGATTTAGGGAGAGAGAGAGAGTGTTCACAGGAAACGGGTACGTAGCCTTCTGTACATCCATCCCCCAATGACACGGGTGGTCACAAGACGAAAATCAAGAATGATAATTCTAAGTCATGGCGCTGGGGTCGGTCAAGGGTTACAAAGCAGTTTAAAAAAATAGAAACTGACTTGTGTTTGGGACTGTGGAAGGACTACCCACGAAAAACACTATTACCGCCCGATAGGCCTTTACTTTAAAACAGTCCACAACACAATAAGGTTATCAGTCAGTTTTCATAAGAACTATTTTTTTGTGGGGAGGTGAGGGGTGGTAGCCACAGGCAAACATCCAAAAGCACTTGATTTCTAAAAAATATCCAAATATAAGTATCCATCAAAATAGAGATAAGGAGACCTCCCACAGATGGCTCTTATGCCTAAGCTCCTCATAGTTTTACGTGACTATGAGGAATAAACATCACTGAAATAGGGTAATGCCTTTACCAGATTATCTCTCTCTCTCTCTCTCTCTCTCTCTCTCTCTCTCTCTCTCTCTCTCTTCCGTATCTTGTCTCCAACCGTCCCAAAGGAGAAACATGTTTATTTTTAAATGAGAAGAAGAAGGAAGATCGACCCATCAAAGGAACATTATACCGCTCGCGATAAGGTTGTTTATCGGGTTATCTGCTTTATCCAGAGTGCATCTCTCGCTCCCGGTTTCTTTTTCTGTGGGTTCGCTTTGGTCCTCTGATATCATCATCATCTTCTTTTTTTAGGAAACATGAATTTCAGTCACTTTTTTCATCGTCTGAAGATGAGAACACTCCAGACTGAAAGATAAAATGAGAAATGAATTAGATAGGCTTTGGTTATATGCTTGATATTGAATAAATTCATAAGCATAGCAGATTTCTCATTTCTCTGCTCAGTATGACGTGGCCTGTCAAGAGGGATTTTACCAGAAGGTACAAAGTTTCGTTCGGGACCCTTCCCTTCTCCTTATGAATGATCAACTAAGGAGTTTCTTCCCTGGTTTACTGGTACAGTCTGAAAATTCACAATTAATACCACGTAACTCAAAGGAGATGTTCATTAAATATTGCAGGAACCTACTAGTGAACAAAATTGATGTGGGTAGCTTGCTTGTCTCAGCCGGCTCATGGCTTTCCAATCAACTCCCCACTACGCCATACTAACGCTGGGATACTACATTGAAAAATACGTTTATTCATTAAACTTCTGCGCATTCCAACGCTACAGAATATTTTAGACCGTAAATTCAACGAAATCTATACACATGCGTGAAACTGTGGGCCTGCACAATATGTGAATGCCAGAGTTCTAATTTCTTAAACCCCAGAAGTTCCCGATTACTGTTATTATTCAGAAGATGAGACCTATTCATATGGAGCAAGCCCACAGGGACCATTAACTTGAAAACTCAAGCTTCCAAAGAATTTGGCGCTCATTTGACAGAAGTAACAGAATGTAATAGGAAATACAGGAAGAAGAGCCCAGCTATTAGAAAAGGAAAAATAAATTAACAAATTAATAAATAAATTGATAAAAATGTAAGTAAATCATTAAAATGCAAGGAGAATTGTTTTAGGGTAGTAATGTGTTGCATCTATGCTCGAACTTTTGAGGTTTAATTGCACAACATCATCCGGGAGACTTTTCCACAGTCCAACGGTGTGAGGAATAAAGGACCTCTGAAACTGCGAGGTTCGAGCGCGAGGCATATTTACTGCATATTAGTGCTGCTGTTCAGGAAATCTAGTCACTCGGGGCAGGAAATCGGGGATCAGTTGTGAATGCGAAAGATCTCAGTTAAAATTCAGCTTATGAAATACCGACATCCAGATGATACAGCTAAAACTGAACATAAAATTTAGGCCAAATGCCAGAACCTATGAGGTCATTCATGTTGAAGCAACTGTTAGGTGAGGGTGGAAAATAAAATGGAGAATGTGAACGTAGGTATAGTAAAAAGAAAGACTGGTTGCAGCAAGGGGCCGAGGGGACGCTGCAAAGAACCGTACAGCGTACTATGTGAGGATCACTAATGGCACTACAGTTTTTCCCTACGGGGAGTAGGCTACGTAAAGTTCTGATGTTGGAGAAACATTATTTTTGAAAGATTAACGTCTACGTGGCTCTGCTCTTGTCCTCAGTTTATCCAAAGGTCTATTTCAAGTGAGGGTAATGATGCTTTAGGAGTGGGTTTGTAATTCTTAATGTATTGGACCGTTTTGTAAACAAGTGAATTTTACGTCTGGTAGATTTCTACCTTTTTATGCAAATGACTTCTCAATAAGAATTAACTCGTGGACAGATGTGTATTTTTTATTATATGTATTTGTGATTAAGCACAAGAATGTGTTTTTAGGTTTTCTGAAGTGATTCCTGCTACAGTAGAGTCCATGGGCTCTCAACCTGGTGCCTCAAGTGCAACCTCTGTGCTCTGATTGAACAAGAAGTGCCGAATTTAAAATATCCTTCCTTTTTCTTTTTTATATGAATATATATATATATATATATATATATAATATATATATATATATATATATATATATATATATATATATACTGTATATATATATATATATATATATATATATATATATATATATATATATATATATATAGTTATTTAGTTATATATTTAGTTATATTTTTTACATATCAGTATAATCTGACTTAAGAGGTAAACGTATTACCTGTGAATCAGTGTGTGCCGCTAAGCACTATAATGTCCATGAAGGTTATGCAAAATATGCTTGATTGGTGAATGTCAGTAACTTTGAATAAACATCCAGTGTAAAACTAATATTAAATCTGAATTGGCACTAATTTAAAATTGTTGCCACCTTTAAAAACGAAGATTAAATTTCACTTATTAATCGGACTGCTTAATCTCTGCAAACAGTAAAATTATTGTGGTGCAAGAAAGTTATCCAGAAAACTGGTGGGTGCTCATCAGCTTAGAAAGTTTGGGAACACCTGCAGTAAACGATTGAGCATCTCAGTTGTTTTTGAGATTAAGCCAACCTTGTGCTGTCACGGGCTCTAGCTCCTAGAGCAGCCCGTAACTAGGTTGATCTGTGAAAAGAGAAAAATGGTTCTCTGGCGGTTAATTTATGAAGAAGAAGAAAGAGATAAGCAGGTTTGCTGGTCGCAGCCCTTTTGAACCCAACGGTACCCATCAGTAGGAGAGAAGAGGTTATGGTAACGAATCCTGTTCAAGTTGCAGAGGTCTGAGAAGGAAGGGGAGAGAATTTGAAGGAAAGAGGGCTTCTCAGATTCCCTCAAAGAAAACAATTACATTTCGCTTACGTGACGTCATTAAGCAGTCAGTTAAAGCAGTTGGGTTAAGGAAGTTCTGCTTCAGTCCGTGGCCTTTGCTTACACTTCTGTGATAGGCCTCTTCCTCTGAAACAGGACTCCAATCATTGTTCTTAACGAAGGGAAAGGAATATTAAAATAGTGTCATCTGAAGATTTATGTAAAAAAAACTCATTCATATTCATGTGTACGCGTTAACACATCTTGAGGCTCTATGTAACGAATCTGTCTAGCTTATATTCTCCAGACATATGAAGAGAGGAGACAAATGCCTCTGAAACTGGTGAAAGGTAATCTCAGATAATCGAATTTGCGGATTAATGTATTTATTTTAAGTTTGGCGTGTTTCTTTCTTGATTTAGCACAATTCTTTAGCATGATTTTAAAAATTAATTAATGATATAGTTTCTTTTATAATAATGCGTCATTTCTAGTTTTTCACAACATGGAGAAATAACAGAGAGTAACTTAAATACTGTTTTGGTAGTGTAAAAAGATATTTGGAGTGCTGCTTAGGTCTAGATTTTTGTAACAACTGAACTGTTTCCTTTTTATTTCCAGAACATCCCTACGTGTGTACCAACACTTGCAGTTATTCAGGTAAGATTCCTTCTGAGTTACCTCCCTGGATGTGAACTATATATACATTATTATATATATATATATATATATATATATATATATATATGTGCTTAGAGTATGTACAGTATATATATATATATATATATATATATATATATATATATATATATATATATATATATAAACAAGAGCTGGATTGAAAATAAGATCGTACTTTGAGCATGTGAAGCTGCAAGTAAAGAAAATTTTATATATGTTTTAATATTTGAGAAAACATCATAGGCTACCATTTCTGTTTATTATAATTTCTGGAGTTATCTATTTTATTATGTTAACTCTCATTTGACTTTTTATTCACAATTGTTGATTCGTATCTATTGTCTTTCCCCTACTTGCCTCAGGCGATGAGCGCCCCGGTATCGCACATACCAGGGAGGTCAACAGTACAAATATGAGTACAAAGGCGAGGTCATCACGAAGAGTAGGGTCACAGCCGATGAAGAATCCAAGATGGCAGTTACGGCCGAGGTTATCATCTCGGCGAGGACGGAGTGTGACCACAGACTGCAGGTCAGAGGCTGTCATGAAATTGCATATGAGAAACAAATGTTACTCTATTATCTTTCTATCGATCTATCTTAAAAATAACGGAAGCTGAGCCTTGTTTTTTTAATGGTGATTTCGTAATTTTTTTTAATACATCTCATAACGTATCTCAAACTTATGCGCAAGAGAAATAAAAATGAAATTATTGGCTTCATGATGTAAACACGTAAATAAGCTTAGTCTCCCCAAGCTGTCGTTCTTTATCATGAATCATTTTAGGATTGACAGAAAATGAGTAATTGTTGCGAAAACGTAGGAGAGACCATATCAGTCAGTCATCCGACGTCATGATCGAAAAATATATACCGTGTAGGGGTAGAGCCGTAAGTGCACTTCACGTGGCGCACTGTAGGCATCATTAAAGGGTGTTTTCAGCGTCCCTTAACTGCACCCATTGTTTTAGTCTTTTTCCTCACCTCCATTTCCACTTGCTCTCTTCAGTCTTGCTGTTCACCTACTCAGACCCCCCTCTTTTCATAGTCTTAAGAACTAAATGGCCAAAAGTGTCCCAGTGCTTAGCTTGACTGCCTAAATTTCATAAATTCATAAATCAGATCTAAGAATATTTGATTAATAATTAATTAATTAATCTATCTATCTATCTGTCTATTTATTTATTTATCTATTTATTTACTTATTTATTTAATTAAATTTAATTAATTAATTATTTTTTTATTTATTTACTGAGACGTTCTACTGAACACTAGAACAAACAATATTAAATCTCAAGGTAAAATGCCGACAAATTTTGTTTTGAACCAACAGATCATGAACTTCATGGTCGAGGATGTCCCTGAGGAGGAATCGAAGTGGTTCAAAGAGGCCGTTGAGAAGTACGACATGCATTACAGGTTAGTCAGGCACGCCGGTTACCCTCGGTATTAACCCCGGTATGTATACACCTTGAGTCACCTACTCCGAGGTGCTAGTACTAAACATGGCGGAAGCTCCTTGGTATGCAGTGTTTAGTACTAGCACCTCGGGGTTCAAAGTATTATGTACACCCATTTCTATATTGCGTGGCTGACAAATTAAGAAGTAAACGATATCTTCGTGCGACCGTCTAATTTACTCAGCATGAGTGTACTCTGGACTTTAACAGAGGTAGATACATACCGGGTTTTAATACCGTTGCTCTCTTTCCATTGACATCACCTTACGATATTAGTGGGTGAAGGGAGGGCAGCTCGAGTGATATAGGCGCCAGGTGAATTCCATCCTTGTTTCTTTGATAGGAAATGGCTCGTATTTCGCGGTGATCAAGTGGTTCATTACATCAGTTACGGGAGAGTCTTGAACTAGAAGTACTTAGGATTATGAAAATAGGTATTTTCGAAGCTTAACTGTTCACTTTGAAGAGATCGTGATACTTTTAAAGTAAACGAAACTTATTTAGATTCATATTCTATAATAGGAAGTTTCTAAGGTTTATTATATGAAATAGCACAAAGAAAAACTAAAAAGGATAAGTGATCAATTCAAGGTCATTCACAGTGGTATGTTTGTATTTCCATATTTAGCCACCAGAAGGTTGAAATAAGTATTAGATAAGTTATTCAGTGTTTTGAAAATAACCCTTTGTTGATCAACACGAAGAAATTGACCTAGAATGAATGAATGCACAACGAGTTACCAAAAATCTTAAATAACCTTCAGATAATGCATTTATAGATCTGCACACTGGAACGAATGTACTTGATTTATATCGTTCTTAGATCATAAACTCAGAGAAAATCCACAGTAAATCGAATGTAATTTCCCTTTATCCAGCTACCAGGATGGCTGGGTCGAGTACCTTTGTCCCCACGACGACGAAGACGTGGCTGCCACCAACTTCAAAAGGGGGATTCTGTCGGCCATCCAGTCCTCCGTCACGAATGTCGTCGAAACCAAGGAGGTCGTCGTCCAGGAGGTAAAGGCCCCAGGAGCGCTTCCAGTTCAAGCACTCATTTTCTTTCTTTTCTTTCATGTTTGCCAATTGTTTTATCTTATTTTTCTCTCGTTTCCTGTTTTTTTTTTTGTCTATTGTAAAGTATCTTTTTTATTATTTAACATTTTAAGGGCAACGTCAGTATTTGTGTCGCATCTTACATTTTTAATCTATTTTAATTGGTGGCGGGTGGAGGGGGGCTCTAATTTGAAAATGTTTTTATCAGAGTCTGAAGGTGCAATCAAGACCTCTTACTCCCTTTTCCTTATTACTACACTTTGGACAAAATCCCGAGCTTGCACAGGGCTGGGTTAATCCAAAGCAACGGCCTGAACATAAAATAAAAAAAAAAAAACCTTGCAGAGCGACGTGTCCGGCGAATGTGAAACCCTGTATCAGCTGAGTGGGTCTGGAGACATGACGTTCAACAAAACGAAGCTCAACTGTCGGTACAGTTCCTACCTCCCGCGGATCCTTCACGAGCCCTACATGTCGGCGGATGGCAATGACAACGTTTTGCCATTTTTCAGGTGAGTTGAGGTAGTGCCATAGAGTCTCTCTCTCTCTCTCTCTCTCTCTCTCTCTCTCTCTCTCTCTCTCTCTCTCTCTCTTTCTTCAAGTTTTTCATTGTGGCTTTATGATCTTGATCTTAAATTTCAGAGTAATTGTGATGCACTAAAAGAACTGGTTGCACTTTTTCCGCCTGGGGTATGTTGTGACGCCAGTTTTAGTAGACAAAAATCAGTCAATCCTCCCTTGGTAAATTGTTCGTTTTCTTTTCTCAGGAGCAGGAAAAACTGCATCATGGAGATGAGTCAAGGAGTATGGAAATCAGTCACGTGCAAGGAGGAGGTGGAGGTTGAGGCACCTTTCTCTGCTTCGACCGACGCTTCCATAATGGCTGCCATGGCTGTGACTTCAACGCTCTCCCTTCAGTCTGGTCCTGAGCCTCTCCAGGGGAACTTCTCCAATGGTAAGATGGTCTTTCAGACAAAATCCAGTGGGTTGCTGGATGTTTAACTTAATATAGTACCTTAACTCTCTGTTTATGAAAGACCTGATGTCTAATGTGACACAGTTGGGAAGGTCAGAGCTATAAATATCAAGTCTATATATATATTATATATATATATATATATATATATATATATATATATATATATATATATATATATATATATATATATATATATACATATACTTAAATCACCCTTACACGGGATTTTATATATCAAACACACCACATGGAAGGAATGAAACACGGTTGTAGATCCTGACCGGTTTCGGCTTGGTTGCTAACGAAGCCATTTTATATTTATTTATTTATTTATGTATATGAGTGTTTGTGTTAAGCGTGTGTCTATGCACGCAGAAAGACCAATACTGTACACATAAGAATGATGTCGTTGATTGGCATCGCCTATTTGATTCTTGCCTCGTGCAGGTGACCGGCCGACTAGGAGAGAGTCCATCAGAATGGACCTGGAAGGGGCCCTAGAGTCGTCCGATTCCAGGACGAACAATATCACGGATGTGGTGGAACAGGTAAATAATCTATCTCGCATTTCCGTTAACCATTGTCACTTTAGCAGACTTTCAGAATATTTGTGGGGACAATTTCAACATCTAATGACAGATGAGGGAACGTGTGTTATATTATATATATATATAGAAATACCAATATATATATATAATAATGATATCGTTGATTATATTGCCTATTTGATTATATGTCTCGTGCAATTGACCGGCATGATTTATTTATAATCTTGAGGAGAGATGTCCATCAGAATGGACCTGGGGAATATCCCGATGGGTCGTCCGATTCCAGGACGAACAATATAACGGATGTCGTGGTCGCATCCTTAAGATACTTATCCAACTCTCGACATTTCCACTTCAAATACAGTTCGGCATTGACATACCTCTCTTTGTAAGCTCAGTGGTACGTCGGCTGGAGTTGCTGGAAGTATTTGACGAGGGGACAATTTCAGTACCATCCATTCATCACTTACATGAATTCCCTTCGGTTTTAATTCCTCATCGGGATATTCCTATAGCTGTGATTTGATATTGCTTGATATAGCTTATATTTATATATATATATATATATATATATATATATATATATATATATATATATATATATATATATATCAGCTGAAGCCACAGGAAAATCTTGAAAAGAAACGACAGTGTTAGTACTCTCGTGTAATTAACACATCTTCGGTGCATAAAGATGTTCCCCAAAGATGTGCTAATTACACGAAGGTACTTGGTACTCTGACGTTTGTTATCCAGCTTTACCTGTGGCTTCAATTGATCTATATATATATATATATATATATATATATATATATATATATATATATATATATATATATATATATATATATATATATATATATATAAATAAATATGTGTATGTATAAATATATATATATATATATATATATATATATAGACATATATATATATGTATATATATATATATATATACAGATATATGTGAATGATAAAAACTCGAAACCTGACACAAAGCTTTTATAAATTTAATAGATTGGGGTGGTGATGACTCAGCTTTCCGAGTCTATTGACGGCGAAGCCTCGCAGGTGGAGGCAAGGCCTTTCGCCTTCTCCAGCCTCCTGAGTCTCGTCGGAAGGGTTCAGGATGACGATGATTTGGAGACAGTCTGGCAGGCGAACGTTGAAGAGAAAACGCGCAGGTAAGTCTCTGTTCCTCTGGTGTTCATTTCGTGAGGAGTGATCGTGGGTGCCTGAGTATGTTCATGTTTGTTTGCGTACAATTTTTGCACGTTTGCTTTGTATGTTTGTGTATGTTTGTGTGTGTCAGAGAGAGAGAGAGAGAGAGTGAAAAAGTTGGATTTTTGTACTATTTACTAATCTTGATGCGGTACAGAATGGTGCGCCATTACACTAGATACACCCCTCTTCAAAATTATCTGCTTTCATTTCACGTATGTTGTGTCATGAAATAATGTTAAGTTTGAAAACAAACTATCACTTGCTATTTGTGAAAGAATGATAGGATTCTTCTAAGGTCCCTCGCCGTTTTATATCTTTAGATACATAGATCCATTTATCACTTGAAAAATTCCCCATCGGAGATATTCCCGAAGTAGTGTGAATTGGATATTAAACGACATTTGCAGCTTCATGATTGTATATAAATCACGGCTTGATAAAAATTTCATAATAAGAGCTGCGTGTTCCAAACGTACCAATGAGATATCATGGTGAAGGTGGGTTAATGCCGAAGCCAAGTACGATTTCCCCGCTCTCGACGGGTAAATAAGTAGACTACGGCAGATTTGGCATTAATTTATACCTCTCTTGGTGGCTGAATGGTTTGACCTCGAATGGAGTCGTTGGAAGTAACTGTGCCGAGGGATCGAGACCCGTCGGTATCGATCCATTTATCACTTAAAAAAAATTCCCCTCCAGTGATAATTCCCCATTGGAGATATTCCCGAAGTAGCATGAATTGGATATTAATTAATGACATTTGATTTTTATCAGCTTAAAATTTTCATGATTGTATATAAATCATATATATATATATATATATTGACATATATATATATATATATATATATATATATATATATATATATATATATATATATATATATATATATATATATATATATATATATTGACCATTTTTAGTTTTACATTTGGGGATGGAAAATGGAATGCAGATCACGTGTTTTTGTTAAAGACTTAACAGACAAGTTTTCCTGATGAATGAAGCAATACAATACATGACTCATTCAACTTGTTATCTACAGAATATACAGAATCCTTATTGTAACTTTCAAACACTATTTATAATCACAAAATTCAAAGACTAAAAAATAAAAAGCACTGTCTGGGCTTTATATTTTCTTATCATCGATCATTCAGCAATGTCATGATTCGGTTCTGTTACTGTTCTTCTATGATTGACAGCTTTTGCCATTCTCTTCCTGTTTCTGTTTTTCCTGCATCAGATAACCTTTCTTCTTATAAGAGGTTTTGTCTTGGGCTAGAAAATGTATAGGTATATACACACACACATATATTTTTCATGATATTGCCTTGTAAAATGTATATCTTTCTGTGATCTTTGATATATTTACTGTTCTAGTTATCATGTGTTCTGTGTAATGATAATTGTTGAAACATTGTATATGGTGTAATGTCAGATCTCAAAAGATTTAGTGATTTAGATAACTTAACAGAGTAATTTAGAACTGGTAATACATTTTAATAATAACGTGTATGTGATCATGCATTTTGTCTCCCAGCAACGTGTTCTGTACCCGTGATTTCGTATGTCGTGTTTTGATTCAGTTGTCATCGCAAAAGATAATACGTTAACAAGGAGGAATTTCAGTCGAGTTGTTTAAGAATTTGTCTCATACGAGAAAAAGACTAATGATTTCACAATGTTTCTGGAAACCAACTTTGGTTCTTTGTCTTGTAAGATTGCACTGCTCTGATCATGTATTGCTCTAGCGCATTAGTTTTGGCCCCAAAACGTTTTGCTCAAGAAGTGATGTCATCTAATTGTTTCATTTCTTGCTGGAATCGAAAAGTTTGCTCATTCTGATTTCAGAGACCATTCGTTTGATTCCCTCTCTCTCTCTTTCTTCAAAAGAGAGAAATCATTAACATAAAATATTTGTGTGGTCACTAGTATTAATCTTAGCTTTTGAGATCTGAATGTAGGAAAAGCATGTAATGGCGCCTAACAAAAAAGTGTTTGTTTTTTTAATCTCAAGCAGCTGCATTTTAGGTTATTTTGCAAAAGTTTTCACAAGATTGTGTAAGGTAAAGTGAATTTTACTTATTATTACCATGGTATAATAAGGTTTATTAAGAAATTTTTGCCTTAGTGAAATTGTTGTTGGTATATCTTTTGTGTATTTCTGTGTGTTCTTGTGTTTGCACGATTTTTCACATTTTATATATTGGTGATTTAATATTTATTTACTTAACATTTATTTAACATTTTAAACATTTCTTGATAATTTAATGTTGCATACTTGATTTAATTTTCATTTACTAAGATTTTCTCTTCAAATCTTTAGCAATTCTTGATAGTTAGAATTTTTCTTGATTAATTTAATTTCTTGATAAATTAAAGTTTTTGTGATTTAGCTTTTGTTTAATAATTTAACTAAAGAATTAATTAAATTTTAGGTTGTTTTTAAGTAATAGCAAATTTCTTCAGATTGTGAATTCTAATTATAAATTTTGAATTTAAAAATAAATTTTTGTATTTAAAGTTTTTTAAAAACAGTGTTTCATTTATTGACCACCAGTGAATAGGATTAATAATTTGCATAGGCAAAGTGATAAATATGTTTTGTTCCTTTAGTTTTGCTGAAGTGAATTAGGACCAGGGAAACAGTTAAAGTTGTTTGATGGATGATGCCCTTTTGCTCTAGTATATTTCTTGTTTAATTGTTGATACTTCACACTTGTTTTGATCAACTTAGTTTGATTTTTTACATGATTAATAATCTTTTTAAGGGATCACTGATACCTTTAGAGTACTCAGTCGTAATTTTTATTATTATGAGAGTTCAGGTATCTGGCTGAAGTGAGGTCAAATTTTGAATTCTGTGAATAGTTGTGTAATAACCAGGTACTTGGAATACTTCAGAAAAAAAAAAAAATATGTATATATATATATATATATATATATATATATATATATATATATATATATATATATATATATATATATATATATATATATATATATATATATATATATATATATATATATATATACAGTATATATATATATATATATATATATATATATATATATATATATATATATATATATATATATGTATATATATGTATGTATGTATGTATGTATGAAGCCAGGAGCAGACACTGAAACAACAAGCAAATTGGAGTAACGGAAAGGCGTTCTTTTTTCTTTATCCATTTAATGATGGGGCGATGTTTCGTATCTCTTGGTACATTTTCCAGGCTGAAAAAGCGATGAACTTCAACAGTAATTATGTACAAACAGTAAAAGGTATACACATTATATACCTGTTAACACCATGTTAAAGGACAATTAAAAAAAACTCTACTTAAAAAACACTTAAAAGATATTTAAAAAAGTAAAAAAAAAAAAAAAAAGGAGAACAGAACAGCAGAAGAAGGCCAGGGCCAACACGAAAGGCAAAAGACACCTACCCACATCGGTAGTGTAAAGCAGACTGACACAGACAACCAATGCGCTTTTCATGCTGAAGTGATTATCCTCACTGATTATTTTAAGAATAATTACTACCCACCAGTGATTGTCCATAGAGCTCTCAACAAGTTGATTAATTTGAAACTTAACACCCAACCTTTAGTCCACAGTGCCCCAAATTATGTTTGTATGCAAGATTTCCTTTTTTACATGACAACAGATTTCGGAAAAAATGTATCAGGCTATTCAACGGACAATTACCCGCTCTTAATCTTAAGTTAATCCCAATAAACCCACGAACCATTGGATCTCTTTTCCATGCCAAGGACAGGATTAGTCCCTTGTTTACTTCCGGTGTGATTTATAAATATAATTGTCCTAGATCTGATCTTGACACTTACATTGGCTGTACACTACCAGGAGGCTGCTCAAAGTCCGAATCTCCTCTCATCAAGGAGTTAGTTTTAGAACAGGCTGTCGATTATCCAATCCCGAGCAGTCCAGTGTAAGAAATGACAGCAAAATTTGTAAGCCACATATACAATAGATGCTAAGGATTTTAGTATTGTGGGGAGAACCCGACACGTAGAAGAATTAACCAAACTTGAATCTATTATGATTAAATTAACTGTCCCTGACCTTAATCACCAATCAACTACCACCCAGCTGTTCATCGCTTAACGTACCTGCTGTAGCCTCTCTGTTTATAACCCACCCCCCCTCCCGTGCATTGGTTGTTTGTGTCAGTTTGCTTTACACTACCGTTGTGGGTAGGTGTCTTTTGCTTTTCGTGTTGGCCCTGGCCTTCTTCTGCTGTTCTGTTCTCCTTTTTTTTTAATACTTTTGTTAAAATATCTTGTCAGTGTTTTTAAAGTAGTCCTTTTTTTTTTTTTAATTGTCCTTTAACATGGTGTTAACAAGTATATAATGGATATACCTTTTACTGTTTATACACAATTACTGCTTAAGCTCATCGCTATTTCAGCCTGGAAAAATGTATCAAGAGATACGAAACGTCGGCCTATCATTAAATGTATAAAGACAAAGAACGCCTTTCCGTTACTCCAATTTGCCTATGTATGTATACACGCACGTAATCAAGTCCAGTTGGATGAGAGACCTTAATGTATTTTCTAGCCAAAGACCTCATCCGGTGCACTGCAGGCATTACTTAAGGGCCTTTGCAGCGCCTCTCCGGCCCTTAGCTGCAACCTCTTTAATTCCTTTACTGTACCTCCGTTCATATTCTCTTTCTTCCATCTGACTTTCCACCCTCTCTAACAGTTGTTTCACAGTGCAACTGCGAGGTCTTCTTCCTGTTACACCTTTCAAACCTTCCTACTGTCAATTTTCCTTTCACTGCTGAATGACTTCATAGGTCCCACCGCTTGGCCTTTGGCCCAAATTCTACATATATTCTATTCTATCTGTAAATGAAACCTGAGGGGATTAATTTTAGCTTTCTTGAGATCCTCACGATAACTGAGCCCCTCGCCAACTGCGTCCTTTTCAGAGGATTCCTGCTGGACGCCCTCACGCTATGCGAGAGCGAGTACTGCTTCAGGCTGCTGGCCAACGTGTCGCTGAAATCCCCCGATGTGATGTCCCCCACCAGGGTCAAGACGTGGCTCACGGGAACGCACTTCTTCAGCGACGTCCATCCAGAAAACATCAACATCACGATGGTGGGGGACGAAAGGATACTTGTCCTCGTTCATTTTCTGAAGTTTTGTTTGATTCTGGAATTTTTGCGATGCCCTATGAAATGGTTGAAACATTTGATGATAATGATATTCATTATCATTATATAATTTATGATAACAAAAATCTTCGAGGCTGTTTAATGAGCTGAAAAACCACGAAATGTTAGATGAAGTTTAATAATAATAATGATAATGAATATGAAAAGCGTTCTCATACTATGCACAGGGAACGTGAGCTTATTTATTATTATTGTTTTTTTGTCATGAAATTGTATTTAGCACTTTGTGACAGAAATGACTGATTGGTATAATTGTTCTAGGAACTGCTTGATAGCCTGGAAGGTGTAGAAACCCATGTGTTGATGGCTGCTTCGACCATGGTGTACAAAGCATGTCAGGTTGACCCCGAGAACTGCCGTGATCATGCAGAGTAAGTCTTACAGCTTTATATTGTATTTTGACTCTCTCTCTCTCTCTCTCTCTCTCTCTCTCTCTCTCTCTCTCTCTCTCTGCTTTTCACTCAAATACATGCAAGCATATAATCTTTCTCTCCCGCAAAACACACAAATGCAGTCTCTCTCTCTCTCTCTCTCTCTTCTCTCTCTCTCTCTGTGCTTATCACTCACATACATGCAAGCATATAATCTTTCTCTCCCGCAAAACACACAAATGCAGTCTCTCTCTCTCTCTCTATATATATATATATATATATATATATATATATATATATATATATATATAACAATTCTAATAGCCACAATGCCCTCTTAATATCTTCTTTTTATATGCTTGTAACTAAAGGGAAGAATGAAGAGCCTGTGACGGCCGGCCATGCGGGTTACATACCCGAGTACAAGGAGGTCATGCCTTCTCGTGGTTAGGTGGGCAGCACCTATAACTCTTTCTCTCCACCGTCAAGGCTCTTTCATTCTTCCCCTTTGGATATCGGCTTCTGCACAAGCATATCCAAAAAGCGCAGGAATTAGCTCCTTAAGAGGGCATTGTGGCTATTAGAATTACATATGTGTCTGGTAAAAGTGACCAGTAGATTCTGCATATATATATATATATATATATATATATATATATATATATATATATATATATATATATATATATGCTTATCACTCACATACATGCAAGCATATAATCTTTCTCTCCCGCAAAACATACACAAATGCACACATGCTTTCTCTCCCTCGTTTTAAATTGTTTCAATTCACTTTAGTAATCCCTCTTTATAAGGTCAGCAGGTCTTCACTTAAGTTGCCCCTTTTGTCATTTCACATATTTCTTTGTATCTTATGAAGAAAAGAATTTTCTTGCCGCGTAAATAAGCAGTTTATGAAACAGAGACACATGCAAAATAAATAAATAGGAAGATAGTGCCCAGGACTGACGAAGCCTCTGAAGACAGATGGTCTATCAGAACCAGCACTGATTTTCGATGGAGATGCTCAGATTCAAATTCAGTGTTTTCACAAAATACCCGTGTTTTTCATGTGTCCTTTAAGTGTGGGCTATGCAAGAGTCTTCGTTTCATGCCCGTCAGCCTATACATCTGAAAATAGCGCTGAAGAGTGCGTGAGACAATTGTTTTCCTCTGTAAGACTTACTAGTACCATCTCAAGCACCACGGAGTTTTATCAGTTAAATTCTATCTCTTAGGCCGTTTCTGGAATACGTTGAGAATGCGGTAGGAGATTCCTGTGGCCTTGGAAAAGGTCCTTCCGCGTGGGAGGAAATCCGGGTGGCTTTACGTGCCTTGTCCAACGCTGGAATCCAGCCCAGAAAGGACTTCTCCAGGAGATGCTACGGCGTAAGTATATATTTAATGGCTGAGGTCATTATTTGCCGTTGCTGCCATGTTGTTTTAGATTTAGCTGGGATATACAAGTTTACATTTAATGACTGGGGTACATAAGTTTATATTTCATGGCTGAGGTCTCTATCTGTTGTTGTTGCCTTGTTGTTTTAGATTAAACTGGGATTTACACCAGTACAGACTCTTAGCTCTGAAGCTGTAAGGGAAAAAGACGTGAGGCAGCTGAAGACAGAGTCTTGGATAACCTGAGCTACTCTGCCAGCAAGGCACTGGAATAATGTCTTTAGACGTTGCTTGTACAAGCACCTGAAGTAGACTGTTACAAAGTCATTGTTTGGAAGGAATATGTTTTATTTTTATTTCAAACGTCAAGCAAACAGTTAGGTTATTTTCTGCTGATTTCACAACCAAAGCAAGACTGATTTTGCAAAGGTTCATCGTCAGTAATACATACACACACACACACACACACACACACACACACACACACACACACACACACACACACACACACACACACACATATATATATATATATATATATCTTGAATCGGGGATATTCCCGAGTAGCGTGGATTTGATATTAAGCGATATTTGTAGCTTCATGATCGTATATAAATCACGGTGTGATAAAAAAATGTCATAAAAAGAGCTGCGTGTTCCAAACGTACCAATGAGCTATCATGGTCGAGGTGGGTTAATGCCGAGGCTAAGTACAATTTCCCCGCTCTCGACGGGTAAATATAGTACACCAGATTCGGCGTTAACTTATACCTCTTGATAGCTCAGTGGTTAGCGTCGACTGGATTCGCTGGATGCGCGTCTGTGTCGTGGGATCGAGACTCGGCAGTGCCCGTCCATTTATCACTTATAAATTCCCCTTCGGTGATAATTCCCCATCGGGGATATTCCCGAGGTAGCGTGGATTTGATATTAAGCGATATTTGTAGCTTCATGATCGTATATAAATCACGGTGTGATAAAAAAATGTCATAAAAAGAGCTGCGTGTTCCAAACGTACCAATGAGCTATCATGGTCGAGGTGGGTTAATGCCGAGGCTAAGTACAATTTCCCCGCTCTCGACGGGTAAATATAGTACACCAGACTCGGCGTTAACTTATACCTCTCTTGATAGCTCAGTGGTTAGCGTCGACTGGATTCGCTGGATGCGCGTCTGTGTCGTGGGATCGAGACTCGGCAGTGCCCGTCCATTTATCACTTATAAATTCCCCTTCGGTGATAATTCCCCATCGGGGATATTCCCTAGCGTAAGATTTGATATTAAGCGATATTTGTAGCTTCATGATCGTATATAAATCACGGTGTGATAAAAAAATGTCATAAAAGAGCTGCTTGTTCCAAACGTACCAATGAGCTATCATGGTCGAGGTGGGTTAATGCCGAGGCTAAGTACAATTTCCCGCTCTCGACGGGTAAATATAGTACACCAGATTCGGCGTTAACTTATACCTCTTTGATAGCTCAGTGGTTAGCGTCGACTGGATTCATATGCGCCGTCTGTGTCGTGGGATCGAGACTCGGCAGTGCCCGTCCATTTATCACTTATAAATTCCTTTCGGTGATAATTCATCGGGGATATTCCCGAGGTAGCGTGGATTTGATATTAAGCGATATTTGTAGCTTCATGATCGTATATAAATCACGGTGTGATAAAAAATGTCATAAAAGAGCTTGTTCCAAACGTACCAATGAGCTATCATGGTCGAGGTGGGTTAATGCCGAGGCTAAGTACAATTTCCCCGCTCTCGACGGGTAAATATAGTACACCAGATTCGGCGTTAACTTATACCTCTTGATAGCTCAGTGGTTAACTGGATTAACTGGATGCCGTCTGTGTCGTGGGATCGAGACTGGCAGTGCCCGTCCATTTATCACTTATAAATTCCCCTTCGGTGATAATTCCCCATCGGGGATATTCCCGAGGTAGCGTGGATTTGATATTAAGCGATATTTGTAGCTTCATGATCGTATATAAATCACGGTGTGATAAAAAAATGTCATAAAAAGAGCTGCGTGTTCCAAATTCCAATGAGCTATCATGGTCGAGGTGGGTTAATGCCGAGGTTAAGTACAATTTCCCCGCTCTCGACGGGTAAATATAGTACACCAGATTCGGCGTTAACTTATACCTCTCTTGATAGCTCAGTGGTTAGCGTCGACTGGATTCGCTGGATGCGCTGGTCCTGTGTCGTGGGATCGAGACTCGGCAGTGCCCGTCCATTTATCACTTATAAATTCCCCTTCGGTGATAATTTCATCGGGGATATTCCCGAGGTAGCGTGGATTTGATATTAAGCGATATTTGTAGCTTCATGATCGTATATAAATCACGGTGTGATAAAAAAATGTCATATATATATATATATATATATATACAGTACTTACATGCATGGAAAGATACTAAGTGACTTACTAATTTTATGTAAGTCTGTATTGAAAACTTGTCTTGCCTTTTTTTTATCCCTTCAGAATAAGATAGATAATGACTGATTCGCGATGACTTAATATGCAGTAATATTTATTTCTCTATTTATTTTGGTATTTCACAGAACAAGAAAGTGGTAACCAACTTACGTGTGGCTGCTCTGCAAACGTACAGGCGCTCAGGCTGCCCATCAGACACCAAGACTCTCTGGAAGGTAAGACTTGTTGCATTAAGAGAATCAGTCAAGTCAGCTCCATGAACGTCGCTTGCTGCTTCTTAGAGATATTTATAACCTTCTCTTGTTGCATTATCTTGATTTATTTATTTCCTCGTCTGAGTTTGTCTATTTTTCTCTTCGTGTTCTTTTCCTCTTTCATAACGCTTCACTGGAGTTGCAGGCTCATGGATAATAATGGTCCATGGAGTTGCAGTATTTTGCTTTCCAAATACTGATGCAGTTTTGCTTACGAGACTCTTGATAACGCCCTTTTAGGGCAGATTTAAAATGACGGAATACACATTTCCAGCAAAACTTTTGCCTCCAGAATGAAGCTGAAAAGACAAACGTCCCTGTCTTTAATTCTTCAAGACACCTGGAGAAGTCACCTCTGTTCAGGCAATTTCGCTACATTTTCAGATCCTGGAGGACGACACAGACGACACTGAAGCGCGCATCGCTGCTTACATCGCCCTGGTCCCTTGTGCTACAGACGATCCAAAATTTTTCCTACGAATCGAACACCTTCTAAAAAAGGAAGAGGTTAACCAAGGTAAGGGTTTAGAAAGGTGGCGACGACAGTTTGAAAATCAAGTATTGAAAAAGAAAGGGAAAAATAATGGTTTGAGAATTTTATGCTCAAAGTTTTACGTTGAAGGTAGTGTTCTCTCCCCACGCACTTTATATATATGTATATACTGTATATGTATGTATATATATATATATATATATATATATATATATATATATATATATATATATATATATATATATATATATATATATATATATATATATATATATATATATATATATATATATATATATATATATATATATATAATCATGAAAATATTGAACGTAATTAATGTATAAATAAAGACAAAATCCATGAAGGAAGAGAAACAATGGAGTGCTGCGAGGCCTTTCGACTGTCGTCTTTTACTTAGCTAAGTAAAGGACGACAGTTGAAAGGCCTAGCACGCCATTGTTTCTTTACTTCGTGGATTTTGTCTATATACAGTATATATATATATATATATATATATATATATATATATATATATATATATTGTGTGTGTTTGTGTGTATAGAATCAGCAAATAATGCAAGATGTAAGATAATTATATATATTCAAATACATTAAGAATATTAACATAAGTAACAAAAACACAAGTTATTGTTAATGCATGTAGACCTGGACTTTGGACCAGGTAGTGCAGTAATTCAATATTTTAATCTTAGTCTTTACATGCGCAAAACCATCACTACTCTATATATTGTCTACATCTTGTGAATTTTTATAATTGTTAGTAATCTTCATATATATATATATATATATATATATATATTTTTTTCTTCGTTTTTAACGTGCATTTTTTCCCATTATTATATATATATATATATATATATATATATATATATATATATATATATATATATATATACATATATATATATATATATATATATATATATATATATATATATATATATATATAAATAATATATATATATAATATGTATAATTATATATATATATATATATATATATATATATATATATATATATATATATATATATATATATATATATTGACTAGCATTGCCGTTTCTAGAAAGTCGAATCTTGAATAAGAACAAGATGGTTAACAGAAACTTTACCATATCCAGTTATTTATTCCCATAACCAACACTTTGGAAGTACAGTAGCCATCATCACTTCCACAAATAAAGTAAAAAATATGTCCACCAGGAGTAAGACTAAAATGAAATATAATAATAAAGCATTCTTTTAAAAAATAATGAGTATACATCAGTAAGCTTAAAACTTAATGTAAAAGCAAAATTGAGTATGCATCTATAAGCTTAAAATTTATTATTATATTCCATTTTAGTCTTACTCCTGATATACAGATTTTACCTTTGTTTTTAACCCTGATGATGGGTATTGCATTCCCAAAACGTTGGTTTTGGGAATAAATTTATTACTAGATATGCTGAAGTTTCTGCTGACCATTTATATATATATATATATATATATATATATATATATATATATATATATATATATATATGTATGTAATTGTAGTAACCACAATGCACTTTTAACTACTAGAATGTATCACCCTTTTTAGGGTTGAATCCTGATACGGACAACAGAATTACCTCATGTTCTTGCATTCGGATCTAAGGCTTTGTGGTGACAAGCGCATCCAAAAGGTGTGAAGAATTCAAGAAGTTAAGAGGGCATTGTGGTTATTACAATTACATCCGACGAGTAGATTCTATATATATATATTTCAGCTTAAAAAGCAGTGAAAACGATTGCCCACTTGGCTACCATGGTGTGGGTGGGTCTTTTTCAGCTCTAAGAAATGTATCTGAATTCGACAGGTGCATGCATGCATGAGCGGCAGTACGGAAAATTTAATCGAAGAACCTGACTTATTATGGAAATTATACTTAAGGATGATACGAGACTTCATTCATTATATATACATATATATATGTATGTATACATTATATACACTATATATATACATATATCTACCTATTTATCTATCTATCTATCTATCTATCTATCTATATATATATATATATATATATATATATATATATATATATATATATATATATATATATATATATTTATTTATATTGATATTATACCTTAACACAATCACGCACATGATAGTCTATACTATTAAAAAATATACAAACCAAATGTACTAACATAGACACCTGATGTTTGGTTTTCGACCTCCACTCTTTTTACACTTTCTTCTCTCTTCTTTCCAGACTTTAACTTTTTTTTTTATAAGAAAAGGAGAAGGAACATAATGCTCCTATCTATCCCAGTCATGACAGAGACATAAAGAGATTTGTTAAAGTGTTATCTCTACTGTCGTATGTGTAGTACTCTCTCCACCTGAATTTCCACCTGGTCTAGGTCTTTAATGCTCTATCTCCATAATTTCCTGGGTCTTCTTGCTACTGTTTGTCCTACTATTTCCATATCTACTATATTTCCTGACTAACTGCTCCTCATCCCTTCTCGCCACATGCCTAGACCATCTCATTCTTGGAGATTTCATTACAGCAAGTAATAAACTCTTCATTTTTTTTTCTTCGTCACAGTTGGGTCTTACATATGGACACATATCCAGAACTTGGTTGGTCAACCATCCTCTAGCTATTATAACAGAGAATTGTCCAGGCTAGCAGCTCATCATTCTCTGCAGGCAAAGTTCAGCACCAATGCTTTCCGGACCTCAAGGAATTATCGCTATGCTCGCTTTAATGAAATTGTAAGCATTTCTTTTTGTAGTTTTCCTGATGAATTGTCTGTTATGTTATCCATAGTGAAACTCATTGATTCAGTTACTGTGGATCAGTTTTTTTTCCAGGCTAATTACTCACAAACTTTTCACTATACTCATATTTTATGAGTTCTGTAATAAGAAATGAAGTATAGAACTTCACTAACATTTTGTCTTTTGGAAATACTGGATGAAAGGTAGACCCTTGATGATGAAAAATTGCAGAAGGATGATATGGTAGGATGTAGAAAATTTGTGATACTCACTTCTGGCCCTCTTTTGTAACCCTAACAGATGAATATAGGCGGTAGTGCTGAGAGTAACATTATCTTCACCCCTAAGTCATACGTCCCACAACAAGCCTCCGTGAACCTCACTTTAGAAATGGCTGAGAAGAGTCTCAACCTCCTTGAATTTGGAGGCGACTTCAGTGGCCTCGAGAGATACATCGAGAGCTTCTTTGGGAAAGATGGATACTTCAAACACGAAGGGATACAAACCCTGCTAGAGAGCATGAGACCAAAGAGAGAAGTCCGTGAGGAGAAAATTCAGGAGTTCCAGAGGCTTTATGACCAGGCCCAGACAATGAATGAAGAGGTGGAAATGGTGGAAGGGGAAGAACCAAAGGCTTCGTTTTTTGTCAGGGTGTTTGGCAATGAGGTTTTCTACGTGGATAACATGTTAGGGCTGAACCCCTTCCAGGTTATCCAGAGCCTGGCAAAAGAATTCACCTCCCCGAAATCATTCAAGGTTGGTCAGCACATACAGTTACTCTTTTTCTAGTATGGAGTTGGTGGGTGTTTTTTTAAAGCACCTAAAAACAGATATTTTTATTCATCTTTATTGAGAACCATATAGATTTCATGGATATTTTGGAATTTTGTATAACACATTGTAAGACGGCTCTTTCTTTTCCTGTTAAATTTCAGGTTATTGATCAGGAATATGTGTCGACAACTCAGTTAGGTTTCCCTCTCAGACTGAGGGTAAATGCAACAGGCTCCATCTCATTTGAGCATGAGTTGAAGACCGAAAAAGACGAATCCACTTTAGTCTATGAAACTAAGATATCAGCCTCAGCAGTTCTTGCTTGCGACGAGTCCCTTGTGGTTGACGGTTATGGTGCTTGGAGTGGAGTCAGACGCAGGTCCAGTAAGACAATTCACACAGATTTGGGTGGCAAGATTGAAAGGAGGCCTCTTCAACCTTTTGGCATGCAGATTATACTTGCAAAGCCAGAGATTGCTAAAGTCAGTTCGTCATCGCAAGTGGCCCTTTACAAGAATGCAGAACAGGGTTGGTGTGATGAATGGCAAGCTGCGCTAATCGAGGACCATGAATATTGCTCTTCTGAGCTATTCAAAAGAATTTTGGGCTTAGAAGTATGTGCCAAATCAAGCTTTGGTACCCACACTGTTGGTCAGGAGTCCTTCCATGGTGAACCTTACAACAGTGAGTTCACAGTTTCCAAGAGTGACACATTTGCCTATTACCAGTTCTATTTCAAGATTGAGGATAACATATTCGAAGCCATTTTCGAGGCTCCGGGCTCTTCCATTCAGAGGAAAATACATTTTCTCGTGAACCTTGGGCCGGATGGCACAGGGGGATACATAGTGATACGGGGCATGGGTTATGGCCTGCAAGGTCAGTATCAGTGGACGGAGACCTTGAAGGAGTTATCGCTGAAGTATATGGAGGATTCACTGACCAAAGGCGGCATAGAGATTTCGTTACAGAGCGAGAAGGAGCGCTCTGGTTTCCAACACACGCCGAAGTTTGTCCTCACCATAGGCCCGGACGTCTACTCAGCAGAGGGAAATCTTGCAGTGAAATCCAAAGATGACGAATTTAAATGTAAGTGTTGATGTTGAATAATTACATGATTATGATAAACTACATTACAAAGCAATAAAGTGTGCAAAAGAATTTGCACATTTTACTGTAAGAGGTATAAACTTTTAATCTCAATAAACCTGTTTTAAAATATTTTTCAGTAAGAACATATTTCTTCCATCCCTTCCCATTTTCCTGTTATCTTTGGGCGTGGGCTACAAGAGAGTATAAGGCTGCTTGCCTTATGAATCTGCACTTTTGAAATACAAGTATCCAACAGCTACTGACTGCTTGTTTTCCCCCTGATCACCCTTTAGCCTCATGGAAGATTGAAGGGACGCACTACAAAGTGGACGGAAGGACACAAGTCGGCCAGTACTTTGGTTTGGTGGAAGGTAGCCTGAACAGTGACCAAGAATCAACCGGTTTGCAGCTCAGAGCAGAGTATGGAACGGATCGTGAGAATTCCCACAGCCTTTCCCTCAATTACGACGGAGCAAGCAGAATCGAGCAGTCTGGAAGGAAACACTCGGGACACATCTTCCTCGAGGTGAGCAAGAAGGGAAATGTGAACCATTTGTCTCATATTTGCTATATTTTGCATGGAGCGAATGAACGTTTACATCGAACATCACTGCACACGGATATACTTTCTAATGGGAACACCTGTCTCCACCAAAACCACAGTTACATCTGTTAGACCATACCTCACAGAGTGTAAGGACTAGTGCCAAAAAGTCTCCCAAATCTTCTCTGCCTTCTCTCTTTTTCTCTACAGAGTATTGTTTTTGGAATTAGACTGTCATCCATGCTTTTCAAGGTGGGCTGCCCAGTGGTGTCTTTTCCCGTGAAAAGTGGAAATAATGCAAATGACATGTATCATTCTTTTCAGACTACCCAAGGCGAAAGCAACGTGACGCTTAACTACGAGTACAGTCCCAGCAATTTCCATGGCAACGGGAGCCTAACCTTCCAAGGAAAGCAAGTAAGATGATGATTCAACTGTCTCTCTCTCTCTCTCTCTCTCTCTCTCTCTCTCTCTCTCTCTCTCTCTCTCTCTCTCTCTCTCTCTCTCTGTTCTGTCGCTAGCTTCGTGGTTGAGCCACACTCATTTAGTTCTTCCCCTCTCGTTGTCTTGCTTTATTCGGACCTGGGCTAAATGAGGAGGCGAGATTGTCCAATCTGTCTCGGGGTTTAAAAAAAAAAGTCCTCTAACGTATAAATGAAACTTACTTTTGTCGAACCAACCTTTGAGTTGTTAACTTTGTTCAGAACATTCGCTTTGTTTGTTGGACATCAAACCTTTTATAAATTTATACAGGTAAATTAGAAAGTAGATAACTGCTTTCCATGTCTTATCTGCCTGTCTGAGATCGTGCCCAAAAATGATAGACGGGATGTTGGCAGCCAGTTTTGAGTATGCCCACGTGGTTTATATTAAATTTCCATGGTCATAACCAACAAAATATAATTCAAATTCATGAAGTTGATTTTTCTTTTAAATTGAAGAGGGCTGTGAAATTAAATGCTGTCAAAATTTTTTTTCACCTAAATAACTATTGTTGTTAATCAGTTTATTATCATAAAACAACCACTCAATAAATCCATCAGTCCTGGAGATGACAGATTCAGTCTTGGCTATACGGTTAGAATAAACAAAAATGTTTTGATACAACTTTTGCGTTGTAATATGAGCTTTAAATTATTTGAACTTTTTCATTTCGTAATCACGAATAATTTTTGAACAGCCTCTGAACGAGAGACTCGATCACAGGTTTTGGTAAAACCCCGAATTATTACCATTATATTTTTTTGTTATTGCTTTAAAATTCCTCGCTCCTTTGCTGTAAGTTTTTTTAATTTCCACTCCGTATTCATTAATGTATTTATTCATTCGTGGTTTTTTTGTTTGTTCATTTTCAGTTATTGTAATTTTTTTGCCCTTTCTTTCCTAGTTTTCTCTTTGCTTCGTATTATTTTTCTTTTTTATCACGAGCAGTCTGATCCAAGGAAGGTTGCTTAATAAGTTTGGGGCCTCTTTGGTTTGCTGATTGTATTAAGGATGATAACACTGGCCTTCGAGATTGGCTCTTACTGCTAATGCTAATAACGGTAACAGTAATTTATCTTGTCAATAATGAACTTCACAGTTTATTTAGGAACAGGTGCATAATAGGGGAATCACTAAGCATTAAGTTACTTAATCTAACATAACTCAACGTAACAGTCATTCTTACCCAATAGGGGCCTTTTCCCCATGAACTCTTGCCACCAATTACAGTAACTTTACCCCTCCCCCAACCCTAAACAATTAACGTAGCCCACCACCTCCCCCTACCACAACCACCACCACAACACCATAAACTTTTCATTGCAAATTTAACCCCTTGTTCATCGCAAAGAATGCTTAGCAATTCCAAATACTTTCCGTCCATTGGCAGGTGAGCTCGCAGATAGTAACGAAGAACTTGAACGACGACGACGGTCGTGATTTCCAGGTGACTCTGAGCTTGGTCAGCCCTCAGTACGATATTGACTACCTGGGAGAGCTGGTGTTCAGGGTGAGTTTGGCCTAGTGTTCATTTTTCTCATGAATCAGCGCTCCGGTGGCGTTGCACGAGTCTGTTGTCACTTTTACCGCCAATATTGCCCTATTGGCTGTCAGGTCTTGGAACTGCTTGCAAAAAGACCACAGAAAACCAGCTCACTTGAATCGTTTCATCACTCTTGCGTATGAGCGAAAAAATATATGGCTTTAGTTTTGCCACCCGTGTTTACTACTTAGCGCAAAATTCGGCGGCTAATGCGGCCAAAAAAGATGACAGGACACTTACTCTTGTGACTACATGTACATTTAGTAGGAGAATGATCTTCATCGTCATCATAATTATTCCACTGCTAATATATGTTATGCTTGAAAGAGATCCCATGGTCTGTAAAAAAGGGGAGAACTATTAGAAGCTGTGAAAAAAGTTAATGTAATTTAATTTTGTATTAATTAACTATTCAGGAGTATTCATGACTAATAGGAGAATATAAGATCCACTAGGTTAAACTTTGATAAAGAGGAATTAATAACAAAAGATTTAATAAAAGATTGAGTGTTTGATGCATGTTGCATATCTATGAGGGGAAATGTAATGCCTTTGAATAAAAATTAGTTGAGTGAATTGAGATGTAATTGCAGCGAATGAGGATTTTAAATCGGAATAGTAACTCCTTGTTTAGAATACAGCACCGCTGTTATTTTATACCGAGATACAGAGTATAATGCAGCATTTCTATGAATTGAAGAGAAATGGTGGATTTGCATTATTGACAAATATTTGTTCTACCAATTTCACGACATTCATGATTTAGTGTACAGCATTCTAAAATTAGTCATTGAAAGTATATATATAATATATATATAATATACATATATATATATATATAATATATATATATATATATATATATATATATATATATATATATAATATATGAAATATATATATATATATATATATATATATATATATATATATATATATATATGTATATATATAGTATATAATGTATATATATAATATTTATATATACATAATGTACATGATACATAATCATATATATGTAAAAGAAAGCATTATGGTTAATAAATACTACAAACGTATCTGGTAAAAAGTGGCCAGTATTCTAAATATATATTCAGTATATTTCAGCCTAAAAAGCAACGAACAATTAAATACTTGGCTATGATGGTGAAGGTAGGTCTAATCCAGCTCTAGGCAACGCAACCTGAAATTTGACAGATGTAAGTGTGTATAGGAATTACATACCTTTCTCTGTGGCCAGGTGATTATCATTACCTCGTTCTGATAGACCGGACCCGAGATCGATTCTTGTCGGGCATTAGAATATCTTCATTTCCTTCTTCATTTGGACCCAGGCTTAGTAGTGACAAGCGTTTCCAAAATGGGAAGAAATCCAGAAGTGAGAGGGCATGTAAGTAAAGTATTATATATATATATATATATATATATATATATATATATATATATATATATATATACATTATATATATATATATATATATATATATATATATATATATATATATACATATATATATATATATATATATATATATATATATATATATATATATATATATATATATATATATATAGATAATATAGATAGATAGATAAATATAAAATTTATAGAATCTTCAGGTCACTTTTCACCAGATGTGTATATAACTGTAATAGCCACATGCCCTCTTAACTTCTCGAATTCTTCGCGCTTTTTGGACACGCTTGTCACTACAAAGCCTTTGGATCCAAGTGCAAGAAATATGAAGAAATTACAATGTCCGGTAGCAGGAAACGAACCCGCTTCACATAATTTCTTGCACTTGGATCCAAAGAATCTAAAAGTTATGAGAGCATTGTGCTATTACAATTATTATATATATATATATATATATATATATATATATATATATATATATATATATATATATATATATATGTATATATATATGTATATATATATATATATATATAATATATATATATAGGTATATATACATAATATATATATATATATATATATATATATATATATATATATATATATATATAATATATATACACATATATGTGTGTGTATGTATAAAGGATCTCAACTTTGCAGACTTCTGTACTTATAAGACATATTATTATGATTATTTTTGCTACCCTACCATTTCAGATGAGATACTTTTTCAGAAAAATCTCTTATGTTGAATGTTAACTGTACAATACAAGTTGGCTAGTTCAGGAACTAAGTGGAATTGCTTTTAGCTGTAAGATACGAAGAAAATATTCAAGTGCAGGCTGTAATGTAGACGCTTTGTTACTTAACAGACTTTGTACTTATCAGAAATTTGGACCACCAAAGCTTCTGTTTAGTTAAGGTGCTACTGTGTAGGCTATATGCATTCATATATATATATATATG